>NW_028227256.1:141817631-142377631 GCF_978045245.1 Mus caroli
GAATAAGCCTGTATGCTATGAATGAGTCAGGCCCTTGGTCCTGTGAAAGCTCAATGCTCCAGTGTAGGAGATACCAGGGCAGGGAGGGGTGAGTGGGTGGGTGGGTGGGGAACATTCTCACAGAAGCAGGGGGAGGGTGTATGGAATAGGGGGTCTCCGGGGAGAAACCAGGAAAGGGGATAACATTTTAAATGTAAATAAACAAAATATACAAGAAAAAATAATAAGGGAAAAGACACTAAGATACATAACAGGCTTTATGTCTAGAAACAGAAAAAATAATATGTGAGAAGAAGATTCTAATCCCGATAAACCTGTCATAACAATCACATTTATCTATCTCTTTAATTTGTATTTGTTAACTAGTGCCACATACCTATTGTGTAACAATTTTAATCTCCTTCATATTTAAATAATTATCTTGCATCCACAATATACCACGCCAACTATAAGAAAGTCCGACTATCTTATATTAAATAGTGTAATAAGAGAAAATTTAATATCCTGATAATAATTTAAATATTATCACATCTAGCATTATTGAAAAGAAACAGAAGATTGGTATTTGACATTTCTGAAGCTTTTAGTGTCAAGGAGAGATAAATGTTTTCAAACTATATATATATATATATATGTGTGTGTGTGTGTGTGTGTAGCACCAACCTTTGTTCAATTGAATTTATAGAGAAATGTGATTTATTCTTTAATCTATATTTAAAAATGTGTATGATGTGTTTCTTTACCTTATTCCAAAAGGTTATATAAAAAGGCATATGAATAGTCGATTACACAATGAGTGATGAGCAGTTTCCATTAAAGGTTATTGGAGAATAAGATGACTCAATGACTAATTGGCAGAATATAGAGATAATTAACTGGAAAATGTTTTCTTTTTGAAAATTTTTCAGAAAGCATATATTTCTTGCTATAAATATTACGATCAGTAGGTATTTATTAGACATGGTTCACTACTTCAATCATTTTAAAAGTAGTATTATCAAATGTGCTAAATTGTTTTAAATTACAGTGTGGGATTGTGAAGACAGAACTTAGGCACCACCCACACATCTCATGGTAATTAGCTCTAATTTTCATCACAGAACTTATACATAGACATGAGGACTTCAAGTCTATCCAGTGAACTAATAGCAAGTTAGAATGGTCTATACTTTCTTTTTTTAAATTTTATTTTAATTAGGTATTTTCTTCATTTACATTTCCAATGCTATCCCAAAAGTCCCCCATACCCTTCCCCCCACTCCCCTACCCACCCACTCCCACTTCTTGGCCCTGGCGTTCCCCTGTACTGAGGCATATAAAGTTTGCAAGACCAATGTTCATAGCAGCCTTATTTATAATAGCCAGAAGCTGGAAAGAACCCAGATGCCCCTCAACAGAGGAATGGACACAGAAAATGTGGTACATTTACACAATGGAGTACTACTCAGCTATTAAAAAGAATGAATTTATGAAATTCCTAGGCAAATGGTTGGTCTATAATTTCTAAGTGAAACAATCTTTTTGCATTCGTTTTCAGGTTTGATAGGCTCTTCCTTAACCAAAAGATGAAGATGGTACATTTTGCTGGTATTTAAAGCTCAGGTCAGAGCCCTCCCTTCTGTATTTCTTCCATTGTTTTTCTTCTTTTATATCCTATATCATATGTGGTAACCAATGTACAACATGATTTTGGAATGGCTCTGCTAGGGCATCCCAGGAGAGGTCTGGTTTTGAACTTGGCTCCTTGAGAGAGTGTTCATATATGAATCTGCCAGATTCTAGAGTTATGTAAACCACTTTGGTAGAGTAGTTGTGAATGGCTAGCTCTCCTTAGGGTTGAACTGTGGGTATAGTTCCCAGGGAAGCTTTTATAGACTCAAAATATAAATTTTGCACCTGTGTTTGTTTCTATTGTCCTCTTTCACTGAGTGAGTTGGCTCTAGTTGTCCTCAGTTTGTTTACAGATCTGTTTCCACCACAATATTTCCTTCCAGTTATTAAAGTGCCTTTTAAAACCCAGTCTTGTGGTTCTCACCACTGGCAAGTCTGCATATTCTTCAGAGATTGCTCTCTCCTCACTCTTTTCTTACTGGCTTCATTATGTATTAGAAAGAAAAAAAAGTCATGCTTGGCTAGAATTTATGTGGCTTTTAGAAAGGATTTTGTCATTTGTTTTTTGTCTTTAGAACATCTTGTCTGGCAGAATTCCAAAATTGAAAACCACAATCATTATAAAAGAGAGTTAAGGGTGAATAATTCTTTTCTCTGTAATTCAATATATTCTGGATTGATGCCACCTTTATATGGAAGCAATTGGTTTTAGTGGATGTTGCTTAAAGTGTGTACTTAAAAACATATGTCTGCAGTACTGTTTTTTAGCTTGTCTGAAAAAATACTTCACAATGACAAAAATGATTTAAATTCTATTTTCTTCAATATAATACTGTTTGCTATCTGTGATTATTAAGCATTTGTAATATGATGAAAATGGTTAGCTTTTGAATTACATTATTTTTAGTTTCATGTGTCTACTTTTGTATTAGTCAGGGTTCCCTAGAGTCATAGAACTTATGGATTGTGTATATACAATAAGGTGCTGCAGTACAATTAACCCACCTGTGGGCAACGGTGAATGGGAAGTTCAAGAATCTAGTAGTTGTTCAGTCCCACAAGGCTGGGTATTTCATCTGGTCTTCCATAAAAGTAGGTTACAACATGTCTTAGTTAGGGTTTTACTGCTGTGAACAGACACCATGACCAAGTTAAGTCTTATAAAAAACAACATTTAATTGGGGCTGGCTTACAGGTTCAGAGGTTCAGTCCAGTATCATCAAGGTGGGAGCATGGCAGTATCCAGGCAGGCATGGCACAGGAGGAGCTGAGAGTTCTATGTCTTCATCCAAAGGCTGCTAGTGGAAGACTGACTTCCAGGCAACTAGGGTGAGGATCTTATACCCACACCCACAGTGACACACCCATTCCAACCAGGTCACACCTTTCCAACAAGGCCACACCTTCAGATGGTGCCACTCCCTGGTCCAAGGATATACAAACCATCACATTCCACTCCCTGGTCCCCATAGACTTGTTCAAAAACATGAGTCTATGGGGGCCATACTTAAACATAGCATAATGCAAAATGCATTTAGTCCAACTTTCAAAGTCCTCATAGTCTATAGCAGTCACAACAATGTTAAAAGTACAAAGTTCAAGGTCTCTTCTGAGATTCATCCAACTTAATTAACTGTAATCTCCAAAGCAAGGCAGGAAACCAGCTGGGCAAACTCCAAACTCTGCATCTCCATGGCTGATGTCAAAGCAGTCTTCAGATCTCCACTCCATTTTCATCTTTGTTGACTGCAACAAACTGCTTTCTCCTGGGCTGGTTCCACTTCTTGTTAGCAGCTTTCCTCAGCATGTGTCCCATGGCTCTGGCATCTTTAACATCTTTGAGTCTCCAAGGCAATTTCAATGTTACAGCTTCTTGTTTCAGTGTCTGGGATTCCACTTGATCTTTTGGACTCCTCCTAAGGGCTGGCATCACTTTTCCAGCTCTGCCCTCTGTAGCACTCTAAGCTCAGGTTGATCCACTCCACTATGGCTGCAGTTCTTGGTGATCACTCCATGGTACTGACATCTCTAATACACTGGGGTATTCCACTCCAACTAGGCTTCACCAATAGCCTCTCATAGGCTCTCTTCAGGGTGCCAAGCCTCAAATCCTTTGCATGACCCCTTCAGTCCTGGGCCATCAACTACAGCTGAGGCTTCACCTTCTCCAATGGCCTTCCCTGGCCTCTCACAGTGCTAAGCCTCAGCTTCTCTCCATTATCCCTTCATTCCTTCACAAGCAGTACCACCTGAGTGACTCTTACACATTACCAAGTCCAGCCACAGCATGAGGTGCAACCTTGGTTATCTCTGGAACACAGCTTCTTTGTGCTCCCAGAAAACAATTTCCTCAGTGATGCTGGTCTCTTCTTAATCACTGCTAATTCCTTAGCTCCAGCTAACTAGTATCAATTTTCCCAGTAGTTCCTTCCATTCTTAACTCTAGAGCCAGAGCCACATGGCTGAAGCTGCCGAGTTCTGCTGCTTACAGGAACTAGAACATGATCCCATTGTCCTATTACATTATCACTAGCTTTATGTTGTCTAAATCTTTCACTGCCTAAGCTTGGCTATCCTGGTTCTTGCTCTGTGTGTTGGAAAGTAAATGCAAGCAGGTGAAGAAGAGGGAAGCATTCCTTCCATTGTCATTACGTAGGCCTCCTGAAGAAGGTCTGACCCACATTAAAGGTATGTACCATAACATCTGGACCTTAGTTTTTCTTTAATTGAAAGTTTCTCAGTCCAAGCTTGGCCTTGAACTTAGAGGTCTGCTTGCCTCTGTTTCCTGGGGTTAAAAGCATGTACCACCATGCTTGGGCCTAAACTTTTTATGGCCACTATGTCTCAAGATCTGGATTAAAATCCTGTGTCATCTAAGTCAAGATTGTGTCCCCCAACCTGAAGATCTGGATCACAGGTGAGCCCTGCATTTCTGGATTAAGGTTCATTCCACATATTTACAGCTTGGAAAAGCCATCACAACTACCATGGTATTAAAGTGTGCATTTCTAGACATTAATATATAGAAGTTAATTTTGTGGGTAAGAGACATGATTTTGATTTGTGCAGTATGGTGAATCATACATAGTAACACAGGCAGAAGTATGGGAATTGTGACTACATGAGTAAACAGACTCACTTGGCATAGTAGCAAATTCTCAGCACTTCTCTAGTGTGAATATCATCAGTATGACAACACATCACTCGGCATCACACAGAATTACTATTTCAATATATCAGCTATGGGATCCAACAGTTTGCATGTTTAAGAATTATCTAGCAGTATGAATCTTTTTTTTTTTTAAGTTAATACTCACAAAAGCAATGGTCCAGTTTTTTTCTATAGAAATGTAGAGGGTACCAGCTGAGGATTCCAGCCCTGGAGCCTATCCTTATGCCAAAAGATGGTAGTCCTATTTTCACAGGAAAGGACATAAAACAGTATCCATAAAAAAGACCTTCCCTTCCCCACCGTGGACACAAACTGTACACCATTGAATCCATATATATATATTGAATCTAGTGAATTCATATAACTGTATGTGACTCTGGGAAGGAATTTCTTATAAATACCACATAAAACTGTATGAGAAGCCAAACAAATGATTCCTCAAAGTGCAGTTTGTTAAAAAAATGAATTCATTGGAAGATGCTTAAAGGGTTAATTACAAACCATGGGAGACTCAAAGGCTACTGCATCCCCAGAAAACATGCCGTAGCATGGATGATGACTTTTTGAAAGCTGTATATCTCTGGTTTTCCCTAAAAACCTTGTAGGTGGTTCCAGTAAAATATTCTCTCTAACGTAATAATATCTGAAATTTTAAGGTTAGGAAGGAGTCTTGTAATTTTTGAAAGATTTCTGAGTTTCAACCTTACTTAGAGAATGTTTCTGTAGTGAGAGAGATAATAGAAACACAACTCTTATATACTACTAATTGGTAAACTATTGGTAATTTTTCTTGAAGAATAAAGCTACTACGTGTACTTTCTGCTCTCAGGATATATCTGGTGTTTTCAATAAGTATGGTCCTCATAGGCTCATATATTTGAAGGGCTAGTTACTAGAGAGTGACACCATTTGAAAAAATTTAAGAATTGTGACCTTGTTGGAGGGAGTATGTCACTGGAGGTTTGTGGTTTCTTTTTTACTTTTATTTTCTAGTTTTTAAATATATATTCATTAGATATTTTCTTAATTTACATTTCAAATGCCATCCCCTTTTCTAGTTTCCTCTCTGAAAATCCCCTATCCCCTTCCCCCTCCCCCTGCTCTCCAACCCACCCACTCCTGCTTCTTGGCCCTGGCATTCCCCTATACTGGGGCATAGAATCTTCACAAGATCAAGGGCCTCTCTCCCATTGATGGCCAACTAGGTCATACTCTGCTACATATTCAGCTAGAAACATGAGTCCCATCATGTGTTTTATTTGATCGGTGGTTTAGTCCCAAGGAGCTCTGGTGGTACTGGTTAGTTCATACTGTTGTTCTGCAAACCCCTTCAGCTCCTTGGGTACTTTCTCTAGCTCCTTCATTGGGGATTCTTGTTCCGTCCAATAGATGACTGTGAGCATCTACTTCTGTATTTGCCAGGCACTGGCAGAGCCTTGACTGTCCCACCCTGGGATCCATCCCATAAACAACCACTAAACCCAGACACTATTGCAGATGCCAACAAGATTTTGCTGACAGGACCATGATATATCTGTCTCCTGTGAGGTTTATGGTTTCAAACTATGTGCTTGTCATGCCTGCTGCCATGCTTCCTGCCAGGATGATTGAAACTGCAAGAAAGCCCCCTACTAAATGATTTCTATTTACGAGAGCTGGCTTGGTCATGGTGTCTTTCCACAGCTATAGGGCAGTGACTAAGACACAATTTAATATGTGATTTTTTTTTCATATTCATTTCAATGGTGATCATTGTCTTAGCTCCAGAGATAGTTATAGGCAGCTTTAGACTATGAAGTAAAAGTAATCATCTTGTTTTCTTGCCAGTGACTGTAATGAGAGTTCAAAGTCATTGAAACCATGAGTGGGTTTGGTTTCATTATGAGATAGGGATCTAGTATTCTTCTGGATTTTCTGTATATAGATCTATTAACTGAAAGTTCTACACCCTCTCATCTTGCTCCCATGTGTTCCTCTGCTATGCTAACCCTCAGAGTATAACTTCTCGGGGTTTTGATTAGGTTTGTTTCACCTGCCAGTTAAATGACTAAAAGGCAGGAGAAAATGTTGAGTGCAGCAGGTAAGAGCAGAGAAGTTTCAAAAACAGCAAACATGAATAGACAGATCCAACAATTGAAGAAAGCTGATAAAGACACTCCAGAGGGGTGGGAGATGAGGGAGATTCAGAAGCTAAAGCCCAACATGTCCTTGAGGGTTAAGACGGATTGTCATCCCCTAATTAGTTTTAGAAAGTTAAAGGAAAGAAAAGATGGCTGATTGGCCCACACCGATTGTCTAAACATGTCTTGGTATAGTCTTGAAGTTGTTAAAACAGTGGATCTGCATTTTACAGGGAAAAGAAAATGTCTATATAGTTCTGTAAGCTATCAGGCTTTGTCTCAGGTTATAAGGATGAGGAGGAAGCAATCCATCTTGTAAGTTCACTGTCTTTATTACCTAATTGTTACTCCTCTCCCTATCTTTCTCCTTATCTAGGACCCTATCTATTTCATAGTCAGGAAGAGACAAACAAACAAACAACAGCAACAAAATACACTACCATCAACAAAAATAAAAAAAAAATACTAAACAAAATAATCATAAGCAGGATCATGAGCCCATGAGCCTACTTAACTCCTGACCTCTTACAGGCAAACTCATAATAGATGAAGTGAATTTGTCATTAAATGAAGAATGCCTATTACATGCAACCTGTAGGAACTAGTGATAAGATTCTTTCTTTCTTTCTTTCTTTCTTTCTTTCTTTCTTTCTTTCTTTCTTTCTTTCTTTCTTTCTTTCTTTCTTTCTTTCTTTCTTTCTTTCTTCTTCTTCTTCTTCTTCTTCTTCTTCTTCTTCTTCTTCTTCTTCTTCTTCTTCTTCTTCTTCTTCTTCTTCTTCTTCTCCCTCCACTTCACCTCCCTCTCCTCCTCCTCCTCTTCTCCTTCACAAAGATGAATAGAAAGATCTTTTGTTCTTATTTAGCTATAAATGGAATGGCATCAGGTTTAATTGAGGAAATTCTCTTTGGTATACTCTTGATAGCAGTAAAATCCAGCGGTGCTTACTGTAAATGAAGACTGGAGAGACATCCCAGGCTACCTATTTGCCCACTGAACTCTTACCTTTTAAAAGCTGAACTCTTTTCTATTGTATACAATAACAATTCTGTAAATGATAATTTTGCAACTAATGTTTGTGCAAATGTTCTCTAGACAAATAAATGAAGATTTGTCCTTTAGCATCATGATGGAAATTTTAAGGAACATTAGTCAAGGGTTGATGATCAGAATCTTACATAAACTCAGTTTGCTTTGTTTATGAGATTATATCATTATTTAATTCATAGGATTTATGGACCTATTAAAGAAATGTCAAAATTGCAGTATTATTTCTTGTTCTTGGTAGCTGTGCTCATATGTGACATCTAGTTGATTTTTTTCTCCACTCTGACCTCCCCACAGATCAAATTGGCAACAGAGGTGACCTATTCCCTGCCACACCCCAACCAGATCAAATAACAAAGTAGAATAGATGGTAATAGAAACAATAGCCTTCCCATAACCCCTGGCTATATTTTTTCAAATGAAATTCTTCCAATGTGTCCTTTGGTGTGATACAATACTAACCTTTAAAATGCCCTTTTTCCTTTTCTTTGACATTCTATAGACTAGGAAAAATAAATAGAACTTCATGACATGTAATGGCTTGTGGGTGAACAGGCAGTAGCAGCATAACCATCCATATAATTGTCTCTGCTGTCATGAGCACAAGCATGATACTAGGAGGAGCTCCAGTCCAAAGCCAGCATGATCCTTTTAAACTGCAAAGCCACCAAAATTAGAAAGGATCTATTTATCACATATCTGATCAAGTTATACTTTGGCATAATTTAAAAAAATCCTCATATTCTAATCTGTCATATAAATTGGATGAGTCTCAACTTACACCTCAATCTATATTGTTAATAAGGAGCAAAGAATGGAAATTGCACATAAAATATTTCACAGTTCACAGTATAACCTATTTTGTTTACAGATCGGTGCACTATTAAAATATTCACCACATACAAGTCAATATGAATGAGGCAAATCAGCCCACTTTTGATCATCTTAAAAAATTTGAGAGCATTCTCTTAATTGTGACCTTCTGTCAATTCTAGGTCATTTAATACTTCCTATTATTCTCCATAATTTAACTGTTACAGTCAGAAGTCTTTAAAGCTAAGTCTATATCCTTTTATTGTGTACTTCCACAAATTTGGAAGTCCTTGTTTTCCATGTACAGTTTTATGATAAGGACCACCAAATTTCCATAACCTCTGCATTCTTGCTGTGTATATTCATCTGCCTAGTTAAATATTTCATAAGCATTTCAAACCTAGCATATTAAAAAATTAATCCCTGCCACCCCTCTCCAAGCAAAGCAATCATTTCAGTTATGGGCAGTAAAACCCACCATCTAACAGAGAAAACATGGGGATGCCATCTCCTTCAGATCTCACACTTTCAACTACAATCTCCTTTTAAATACCTGAGATTTTAGAAATAACTGATTGTTAACAATCTCTATTCAGTGCAACATACCTATGTTAGCTATCGAATTCTTCATGTCTTAGCAGGCTCAGGCTTGTACAGCCATCATCATGATGTATTTTTGGTATACTGTGGTCCGTTAATTAAAAAGGCCTTTATGTTTTAGCAGTGATCACCATCCTCTCTTCTTTCTGCTAGATATATAGCCACTGTTCAATTTTCTGTTTGTATTTTTAGGAACTTATTTTAGACGCTTTGCATAAATGAAGTTTGATAAAATAGAGTCTTTTAGCAATAATCACGCCTCGGATAAACCTCATTGGCTACGATACTGCAAAGCTGCTAACATAGTCGTTGTGACTTGATTTAGCAGGAAAGTTCATTCTCTTTATATCATGGGCCATTTCTTTGTCTCTTTTTGTTGTCCACAATGCAACAAACGAAAGGAAAGGCTGTCCAGTGAGCAATCCAACTTGGGATCCACCTCAAGGGTGAGGCTCACCAAAGTCTGACACTATTACTGATGCTATGTTGTGCTTGCAGACAGGCACCTAGCATGGCTGTCTTCTGAGAGGCTCTACCAGCATTTGAGTGAGACGTATACAGATACTTACAGCTAACAATTGGACTGAGGTTGTGGGACCCTTGTGAAAAAGTTAGGGAAAGGATTGAAGGAGTTGAAGGGATGAGCAACACCATAGGAAGACCAACAGTCTCAAGTTACCCAGACCTCTGGGAGCTTCCAGAGACTAAGCCACCAACCAAAAAAAAAAAAAAAAAAAAAAAAAAAAATGGGCTGGTCTGAGGACTGCCTTGCCTGGCCTCAGTTAGAGAAGATGCCCCTAATACTGTAGCCACTTGAGGTCCTAGGGAAGGGAGATGCAGGAGTGTGAGGGGGTTGGTTAGAGAAGCTTTTCAGAGGCAAAGGGGAAGGAGAATGAGATGAAGAACTGTGGGAGGGGGAATTGGGAGTGGGCATCATCTGCAATGTAAATAAATAAATTTAGTAAACATAAATCATCTTTTCTATTAACTAGTTGATTACCACTTATCCATTTCTTCTTTTGAACTACCATTTTTGTGAATCTATAAACAATTTTGGCAACCTTTTGTTTATGATGTACATTTTCATTTCTCTTGGTTACATGCATTGGAAAGAATTTCTGTGTTGGAAGACAAGTATGATTCATACTTTAAGAAATTACCAACTTGTTTGTAAAAGAAGCAACAGCATTTTATATAAAAATTTCCATTTCTCTATGTTCCTATTATTGTTTGTCTTTTATTCCAGCTTTCATCATAGTAAGCAGGAAGCCATTTGTGTGTGTTCGATGTGTAGTCCTTATGGATGATGATTTTATTTTTCATGTGTTTATATATATATTTGGAAACTGGATTTATACATTTTGCTTTAAACCTTTTAAACATTATTTATTTATAAATTTATTATTGCATTTTTGTAATGTAATTATGGTAAAATTCAATGCACATGCTTTGTAAAGTTGTCATCCTAGTCTGTGCGTTTCTGTGATAAAATATTTGTTCTTGACACTTCAAATTTTGATGCTGTTAGTCTCTCTCTCTCTCTCTCTCTCTCTCTATATATATATATATATATATATATATATATATACACATATACATACACACACACACACACACACACATATATATATATATTCATACATATACATACACACACACACGTATATAGTCATTTGTGTTTTGGTGTCTCAT
Organism: Mus caroli; assembly: GCF_978045245.1. Classification (NCBI taxonomy): domain Eukaryota; kingdom Metazoa; phylum Chordata; class Mammalia; order Rodentia; family Muridae; genus Mus; species Mus caroli. Next base: position 141,828,685 of record NW_028227256.1, read on the forward strand.
CCAAGAAGCTCATTTAGGTAAATGATTAATATTAATCAGGGTTTCTACTCCACCTTTGAACATTCAGTTCCTAGTTAAAGACACAAAACTTTTGCATGTATAATAAGCATGAATATCACTAGATCTGGGCAGATATCAACCTTCTAAGCTATATTGTCTACTTCCCTGTGAATAACCCTAAGATATGAATTGTCATGTTCTGCTTGATACACTCAATTGTATCAGTAGTATTCAGGAAAATAATTTCTTTAGCATTTGATTTTCTTGGCATCTTCGCAATGTATTAATAGATAAGTGATTTTATTTCTCAGCTGTCACTTCTGTCCCTTTTTCTACACATCTTTCCTTGGAATACTATATCATGTCTTGATTAAGGTAGTTTTATTAATTTTTAATTTTTATTTTTATTTTAAAATCAAGATTTTATTCCCCTACCAGTCTACCCTACAACTGTTCCACATCCCATACCCCTGTCTCCATGAGAATGTTTCCACCTCCGACTCCCACAACACCAGAACTCTAAAGTCTCTGGGGCCTCCAGTCTCTTGAGGGTTAGGTGCATCTTCTCTGACTAAACCCAGACCTGGTAGCCCTCTGCTGTATGTGTTGGGGGCCTCATATTAGCTGGTGTATGTTGCCTGATTAGTGATCCATTGTTTGAGAGATCTTGAGGGTACAGGTTAATTAAGACTGCTGGTCCTACTATATGGTCACCCTTCTCTATAGCTTCTTCCAACTTTCCCCTAGTTCAACGACAGGGGTCAGCAGCTTCTGTCCATTAACCAATGGTATAAATATCTGTATCTGACTCTTTCAGATGCTTGTTGGATTTTTCAGAGGGCAGTCATGATAGGTCGCTTTTTGTGAGCACTCCATAGCACAGTAATAGTGTCAGGCCTTGGGGCGTTTCCTTGAGCTGGATCCCACTTTGGGCCTGTTGCTAGACCATCTTTTCCTCAGGTTCTTCTCCATTTCCATCCTTGCAGTTTTGTGATAAGTTTTTGAATCAGGAGTATAAGTCATCCAACTGTGGTTTTGTTTTATTTTTTAATTAATTAATTAATTAAAACTTTACACTCCATATTTTATTCCCCCACCCTGTCCACCCTCTGACTGTTCCACATACTATACCTCCTCCCCACCCCTCTGTCTCCATATGCATGTCCCCATCCCCCACCCTACCTGACCTTTAAATTCCCTGGGACCTCAAGTCTCTTGAGGTTTAGGTGCACCATTTCTGACTGAACGCAGACCCAGCAGTCCTCTAGTGGATGTGTGTTGGGGACCCTCATATCAGCTGGTGTATACTGCCTGTTTGGTGCTCCAGTGTTCGAGAGGTCTCGGGGTCTAGATTAATTGAGACTGCTGGTCCTCCTAAAGTTCTCCCTCCTCCTCAGCTTCTTCCAGCTTTTTCTTAATTCAACAACGGGGGTCAGCTGCTTTTGTCCATTGGTTGGGTGCAAATATCTGTGTCTGACACTTTTACCTTCTTGTTGGGTCTTTCAGAGGGCAGTCATGCTAGGTCCCTGTTTGTGAGCGCTCCATAGCCTCAGTAATAGTGTCACCTCCCCTTGAGCTGGATCCCACTTTGGGCCTCTCCCTGGATCTTCTTTTCCTCAGGCTTCTCTTCATTTGCATCCCTGTAATTCTTTCAGATAGTAACAGTTAGAGTTGTGACTGTGGGATGGCAACCCCATCCTTCACTGGATGCCCTGTCTTCCCACTGGAGGTGGGCTCTATAAGTTCCCTCTCCCTACTGTCTGGCATTTCATCTAAGGTCCCTTCCCAGACTCTCACTTCCCAGGTCTCTAGTTTATTCTGGAGGGTCCTCCCAACCTCCTATTTCCTAGCTTGCCTGTTTCCATTCTTTTTACTATCTATCTATCTATCTATCTATCTATCTATCTATCTATCTATCTATTTCCAGTCCTTTTCCCTTACCCAATAGGTTCCCCTCTCCTCATGAATCCCTACCCCCTTGTTCACTTTCCCTCCCTGGCCTCTCCCTCCCTTCCCACTTGTGCTTGTTTTCTTCTCCCTCACTTGGGACCTTCAGCTTGTTGACCTTTTTGAGTTCTGTGGACTGTTTCTTGGGTACTCTGTCTTTTCTTTTCTTTTTTCTTTTCTTTTCTTTCTTTCTTTTTCTTTTTTTTCTTTCTTTTTATTTTTTTGACTAATACCCACTTATTAGTGAGTATAAACCATTCATGTTCTTTTGGGTCTGAGTTACCTCACTCAGGATGATATTTTCTAGTTCCATCATTTGCCTGCAAAATTTAGGATGTCATCGTTCTTAATAGCTGAGTAGTACTCCATTATGTAAATGAACCACATGTATTGCCCGCGCTTTTGTTCCCCCTGGTAAGAACACGCTCAGGGCAACCGGAATCTTCTGTGGCACAAGCTTTATTGCTTACCCCTTCAGGAGCCAGTGGAGAAGAGAGCCAGAGAGAGAGAGAGAGATAGAGAGATCCCTCGAATGGTGGAAACCCGTCCCTTTTATGGAGGACTGTCCTCCGCCTCGGACGTGTCGCTCCCTGATTGGCTGCAGCCCATCGGCCGGAGTTGTCGTCACGGGGAAGGCAGAGCACATGGGGTGGGAAGCTACCCCGGCACATGCGCACTTGCTTGTTTACTACTTAGAACACAGGTGCCAGTGCCATCAGCGCCATCTTGTAATGGCCAATGTGAGGGCGGCTCCTTACATCTCCCCCTTTTCTTTAAGAGCAATAGGCCACCCATTCTAATGAGAGTGGAGATAGAGGTCAAATCCCCAGTGTGCAAAATAGGGGCTTTACACAAAACCTCCTCCCAGGCTCATCACCCGAAGGTGTCTTGGTCCGCTCCCGTGTCGTTTTTTCCTGGGGGAAGGACACTTGGACACTCAACCTTCTTGAAAGATGACATGTCTCCCTAGAATAGGCTCATATATCCCGCAGAGCCCTTCTACTGCAGTGCTTAGCCGTGCAACTCTCTTGGGCTGCTGAAGCACACTCACTCTATCCCGTGCAATGAGACTAGCCTCGTGGGGTGCAAGAGCTGAGTGGCCAGCGACCTATTGCTTAAGCATAGATAACCATATATCAGGGGAAGCACCATGTTCTAGTGCTGCAAGCACCTGGGAAATAACCACCTTGTCTCTCCTAGTTTGGGCCTTAAGCTTACAGACCAACCAGAGAAGCAACACTAATCCACAGCAAAGAACAGCTCCAAATAATCCCACCCCCACCCATTCTTTAAAGAAGGAAAATGTTGAGAAGATAGTCCTTAGGTCAGGGACAGGTCCAAGTGTGTGGGGCAAGTCTCAGTTTTCAAAGGGTCCATTCAAATTTAGCCGTCCAATTCTGTATCTCCCAACGCTGCTCTCCCTTTGTTGTTGTCGCCCTGGGCATCACCAAGATGAGGGACATCAGGATTCCCTTGGTCAGTCTGGATTTTTCGGGTGAGTCTTTCTGGTATCCAAAATGGGTTGTCTTCATTCTGTGGAAAAACACAAACAGCTCCCCTGGATCTTATCAAAATAGGATCCAGTCCTTTCCATTTGTTACTTAAAACATCTTTCCATTTAACCATTTCTTTGGGCCTATCTGGCTCTGAACAATGACGTTCAGCCGCTGTATGGCCATGAGCATCAAGATTTAAAAAATTGAGTGTAAAGAGTGCCATAGACACAGACATTCTTGGTACTCGGGGTAGAGCCTCCTCGACTCCCCCTTTCTGTTTTATTAGATAGGATTTGAGGGTGCGGTGCACCCGCTCAATAATACCCTGTCCTTGGGGGTTGTATGGAAGTCCAGTCAGGTGGGTCACATCCATCTGACGGCAGAACTGTTGGAATTTTTGAGATGTATAAGCTGGTCCATTATCAGTCGTAAGTAGTTTGGGTTTCCCCCAAGCACTCCATGCCTCAAGGCAATGTTGAATCACATGTGAGGCCTTTTCTCCGGTTAAAGGAGAGGCAAACATGATGCCAAAGCATGTGTCAATGGACACATGGAGATATTGAAGTTTTCCAAAGGAAGAAACATGTATAACATCCATTTGCCAGACCTGTAGAGGTCGAATACCGCGTGGGTTAATTCCCACATGAGGAACTGGCAAGAACTCACAGCAGCTTTGACATTGAGTAACAATATTACGGGCTTCTTTTCTCGTCAAGGGAAATGACGGATTACGCTGTCACATGAAAATTGTTATGAAAATTTCTTGCAGCCTCTACCGGGGATGTTAGGGCAGCAGCCACCACTTTAGTGGCTTTATCTGCCAAATCATTCCCCAGAGCCATGGGGCCAGGTAGGCCTGAATGGGCTCTAACATGAGTAATATAAACAGGAAATCTTCTAGATAACAAAACTAATTGTATCTGCTGAAAAATATTGGCAACTTTACTGGAAGGCTTAATCACTCCAGCCACTTCTAAAAGATTTACTGCATTAACCACATAACAGGAGTCTGACACAATATTAAGGGGTTCTAAAAAGGTTTTTAAAACTTCTAAAACCACTAAACACTCTACCACTTGAGGATCTTTGTTAATTGTCCAGTGGCTTCACCTGTTCGGGAGAGCGCCTTCCAGGCCTTAATAGCCTCAGAGGAAATTTGGGCATAAGCTCCCCAGTGATAATTTGTTTGATCAGCGGTATAAGCTCCCTGACCCGTTAACAGGTCAAAGGTCCAATCTCTCTGCTCTGGAGTCAAAGCGGCAGCATTTGCTCGGGCCTGCGTTTGTGCAGCCTCTTGCCATAGTGCTCTCCATTCCATATATTGCACTGGGGAGAGCGGCTTTTGCAATCATTTGCCAGTCGGCAGGAGTTAATGCCTCGCCAGCAAGCCTGTCTAACTGCACCAAGGTAAAATTAGCATTGGCTCCATATTTACAGACCGATTCAGCAAGCTCTTTAATCTGTGAATACTCTACTGGAGCGTGGACACGCCCACCCTCAGCTCCTTCAAAGACAGGAAATGCCTGTTATATCTTCCTTTGTTCTTCTCTTGAAATGAACAAGTCTGTGCACTGCCTCTCTGTGCACTGCCTCTCTGCACAGGGCTGACGCACTACGCAGGGCGGGGGGCTCCGCATAGGGCGGAGGTGCACTATGACTTTGAAGCCGACTGCCTGGAGGTCGAGCAGCAAGCTGGCCTTTGCCAGCCGCTTTTGGCTTCTTTCTTGACCTATAAGCTCGCATTTCTCTCTCATAACGAGCTGCTTCCTCCTCCAAGTCTGTTTCCTCAGAAGGGCTAATTTCTTCATCTGATTCACAGCTACTAAGAACTGACTCTTTAAACTCATCTCTTTTCTCCTCTTTCCTTCTAATCTCTCCCCAGATATTTTTCCCTGACATTAACTTTTCCTCGGGTTCAAGACCCGTGGAAAGGCCTGTATACTTATTTGGTGCACCATGTTTCCTCTTTTTTCCTGCTCTCTCTCCCCGCTTTACTTCTGATAGACTGTCTTGAATTTTGTACAGAATTCTCCACCCCACCTTAACCACTTGTTGACATATGAAAAGGAACAAAAAGGCTTTTAACACTAGAGAAAATTCAAGAACAGACATAACTTGTAAAGCTGTAACGCATCTCGCTGCAGTTCTGGTTCCGCTTCGTCCCCCAGCTGAAGAGTTCTGTATCCACACCGGATCCTTCTCAACAGTCTGTTTTGTGGGAACACTTCATTAACCGCTCCTTCCCCGTGATGTAGTAGCTCCCGGGTTTCGGCGCCATTTATTGCCTGCGCTTTTGTTCCCCCTGGTAAGAACACGCTCAGGGCAACCAGAATCTTCTGTTGCACAAGCTTTATTGCTTACCCCTTCAGGAGCCAGTGGAGAAGAGAGCCAGAGAGATAGAGAGAGATAGAGAGATCCCTTGAATGGCGGAAACCCGTCCCTTTTATGGAGGACTGTCCTCCGCCTCGGACATGTCGCTCCCTGATTGGCTGCAGCCCATCGGCCGGAGTTGTCGTCACGGGGAAGGCAGAGCACATGGGGTGGGAAGCTACCCCGGCACATGCGCACTTGCTTGTTTACTACTTAGAACACAGGTGCCAGTGCCATCAGCGCCATCTTGTAATGGCCAATGTGAGGGCGGCTCCTTACACACATGTTTTGTATCTCTTCTTCTGTTGTGGGACATCTGGGTTTTTCTCCAGCTTCTGACTATCACAAATAAAGCTGCTATGAACATAGTGGAACATGTGGCCCTGTGGCATGGTGGGGGCATCTTTGGGTATATTCCCAAGAGTTGTATGTGGGTCGTCAGATAGATCTATTTTTAATTTTCTGAGGGAACCCCCAGATTGCTTTCCAGAGTGGTTGTACCAGTGTCCAATCCCACCAGCAATGGAGGAGTGTTCCTCTTTCTCCACATCCTCTCCAACATGTGCTGTCAACTGTGGTGTTTTTGTTTTTAGAAGAATATTTAAGGGAATACTTTAATCAATCTATATTTTATATCACCACAAAATTAAAATGTCAGCTTCTTAATTTCCTACCTAGCCAGAAAAAAAGAAAATCATTGGGGATTTTACTTAATCCATAGATCAATTTAAACAATACTGACATCCTAATACTGCTGTTTGCTCTTTGGTGAACCCTGAGCAGCATATATCTTCCCATTATTTTTAAATATCTTAATTGCCTTTAACATTGTTAGGCATTGTTAAATATATAAATCTTGGAGTCCTCTCATTCAGAGAGAGAGAGAGAGAGAGAGAGAGAGAGAGAGAGAGAGAGAGAGAGAGAGAGAGAGAGAGAGTTTTCTTGTCTGAGTGTCTTCTAATTCTATTTTGAAATATTTTCTAAATTTTATTTTCAAATGTTCCTCACTAGAATACCAAATTTTTATATTGTCTTTAAATCGCATAACAGTCAATATGTAAAATAATACATACTAGCTCTTTTTTGAGGAGGTCTCTTTAGTCCCCTCAAGTTGTTCTTTGAGTTCTGACTATCCTTTATTGTCCTGAATTTAGTTTTTCTTTCTTTTCTATCAGTTAACATTTTTTCTTTAGTGCATATTTAGCCTTTCTCTTATGAGATAATCTCTCATGCTATGAAACCCTCATTACTATTTTTATTTTTTGAATCATTGTTCTCATTTCACATTTGTTCCTTCCAGTTCTGAACATATTGCCCATTGTTGTGTTTTTTTTTTTTTAAAGAGTTTTGATCAAGGCATCTGCTTCAAATTCTCAACAAAATCTCATTGTTCATATGGTAGATAATGAAAGTATCTTGATATTCCACGAATCCTACATAGTGTATCCCTACCCAAGTTCATATTATCCACACACTTTTTAAAAAAAAAGATTAGATATTTTCTTTACATTTCAAATGTTATCCCCTTTCCCAGTTTTCCCTCTCCCAGAAACTCCCTATCCCATTCCCTCTACCCCTGCTTCTATGAGGGTGTTCCTCCACCCACCCACTCCTGCCTCCCCACTCTCAATTCCCCTGCACTGGGGCATCTATAGAGTCTTCATAGGACAAAGGACTCCTCCTTCCATTGATGCATGACAAGGCAATCCTCTGGTACATATGCAGCTGGAGCCATGCACACTCCTTGGTTGATGGTTTAGTCCCTGAGAGCTCTCCAGGGTCTGGTTCGTTGAAACTACTGTTCTTCCTATGAGATTGCAAACCCCTTTAGCTCCTTCAATCCTTTCTCTAACTCATCCATTGAGGAATCCAAGCTCAGTCTAATGGTTGGCTGTGAGCATCTGCCTCTGTATTTGTAAGGGTCTGGCAGAGCCTCTAAGGAGACAGCCATATCAGGATCCGTTCAGCAAGCATTTCTTGGTATCTACAATAGTGTCAGGTTTTGGTGACTGTATATGGGATGAAATCCCAGGTGGGACAGTCTCTGGATGGCCTTTCCTTCAGTCTCTGCTCTACACATTTAAAATTTCACTCTTTGAGTTATACTAGTCAACTCTCTCTTGACTGTTCCAGGATCAAATTTTCCTCCATTCATATAGACAGACACTGAGTAGATGGCACTCTCTTTCTTGAATGCTCTTGTTCTCCATATTCCTGAACAACTCCACATCATCTTTTTGATCTTGAGATGTTTTCCATTACCTCTATGCTAGGGACATTTCCCTTTATTTTTAGCCATCCTGTTGCCAGTACCATTTCCATATTCATTCTAAATATATGTAGTTGGGCAGTTGTTTTTTAGTACTAAAAGGTTGTTTCATTAAAAGACATAAGAAGATGGTAGTGACTGTGTTTGTTTCAATATGTTCTTAATTCCTGATCCCTAGACACGTGTCAAACAAAAATGTATTAAATAAGTGAATCTTTATTATAGATTTTGAAAAGTAGTTTAAGGCTACTAGAATAAAATGATTTCTTGATCATTAGAGGCATGGCCTGCAGTGGCTTTTGCACAGCTTGCTAACCCTAAATAACACAGCATTGTTCTCAGTTCTCACAGACATCTAATTAGGAGTTTTGAGGTTCAAGAACTTTCTATTGTGACTTTAAAATGTATACTTAGAAACATTCTTTCCCATCTCAAGGAAAATGCCTTCTTATTTATGTTGTTTTTGCATTTAGAACTCTTCTCAAAGAAGTCACTAGTGGAAATGTCACCTCTAAAAGAGCAAGATCTTAAGAATCTTTAAAAACTGTGTGACTGTTTCAAAATTATTTAGTATTTCTGAGTTTCCATAAAATTTATAACATCATTTATTGTTTGTAAAAATCCATGAAAGTCCAGTTTCTTTCTTTTTAACTCACTTTCCTCTCATCATCTCTAACTGTAATGATTCTCAATACAATAATTGTTCAAATAGTTTATAATTATTGGAACCAGTGATTTCAACATAAAATATAATCATATAATGAGTTATGAGTTAATCTACTGGATTCTAAGAAAACCTAATACCCTTAATGTGAAAGTAAAGACATGAGTTTATTATATAAAGTACAAGAGTAAAGAAAGTGATTATGGATTTTGTTATTAAATTAAAGGTAAAGTATTTAATTTCAGTATTCCAGTAAAATTAACCTTTATGCAAAATTGACATGTTTAAATAGATTTTTAAAAAGAGACCTCAGGTGACAATAACTATTAGAACTGGAACTTCTATTTTTGGACATGTATTTAGTAGGTCAGAAAAAATGCATTACATATAATTTTATTCTACCTGAAATTCACTTTTAAAATAATTACAATTAATTAAATCCTTTTACATGAAGATGACATTGTTTTTCAAAGTGAAAAATAATTCATTGCCAATAAGAGAAAAAAATTAATCTGTTTTAAAAATTTTATTGAATAAATATATTATTCATAAAAAGATTCATTGCTGTTCACATCAAAAGCTGGGATCTGAGAGAGAACCTCTTCCGGAAAACACCAATTGTCTGTCTAGTGCCAATGATCAGCCCTGAAAACACACACACAACTAACATTATATGGAGTTGACAGGCTGTATTTAGGAGTACATATAGAACTACAAATAAATACATGCAGGTGGTAACAATGAGTGGAAATTAATGTAAACTTTAAGAATAGTTGTGAAGGGTATGTGAGAGGATCTGGATTAAGAAATGGAAAGGAAGAAACATTATGATTAAAATACAGTATGAAAATTAAGCAACAGCAACAACAAGTAAGCAAGCATCTAGAAAACTTTCTAAGTGCTGCAAAGGACAGCAACAGAAAGGCTAGGGAAATTTATCCAGGAAAATCTCAACAAATATTAGTTTAATTATGTGTGTATGCACACATACATGTTCCTATTTATATATGAATGTATCCAATGTTCATTTCCTCCTTAAATATTCATATATTTTCAGGCATGTTGATAATGGCAGTTCTTTGGACTAAGCATTAAAATGCATACTCAAAGTATGGGACTTTGAGTGCTATGTTAGAACTCTCTAAATATTCTTAATAAGAACCTTTTGCAAAAATCACTAAGTAAATTATTTTAAAATATTTTGTTTCTTTTGAAGATAAAAATATTGTCTTTTGAGGGTACATACTGCTTACATTTTAAAAATTTGTGTAGTGTTAGCATCACTGAATATAAATATGGTTTAAAATACATAGCTATAAAAAACTCTAGAGACAAGGGAATTATTACCATTATTAGTTTATCTTCTTCTGATAGGAATGAGTTCCAAACAGTTTTAGCAAAAGATTCTTATTGTACAGAGTGTGTGAGCAGATTTAATCCTTATGTTTTTCTCCAACATGCACTTACGTTTATTAGCTTTGAGCCTCTTGTTTATTGTTGATTCATGAGGAATCAAGCTTTCTTTCTGACTCTTGCATTAGGTTGCTTATTCTATCTTATTTAAGATTGCCTACTTATTGTTTAAGTTTGCAAGCATTTTATACTCTTTCAACTCTTTGAAATAGACCAGTTCACAGACAGGGAGTATTTAATTGGCTACTCCCTCAGGCAATGAGACAAACATAGCACATCCCTGCAGGTCACTAGTATAGGTCTCCTGATATCCATTACCCCTGAGGATCCAGTTGAGCTATATTTCCTCTGCAAAGGCTGATCTTAAATTGCTGCAATTGTCAGGCAGACTTTGCATTAATACATAACACAAATTTGCACAAATGTAATAAACCCAATCTCCTTTGGTAAATGCTCCAAATGAATGTAGGTGCTGAGGCTACATTAAAAATTTCACTACTCTTCTCCCCTCTTTTCAGAGTCTTTGTTTGCACCTTGACTGCTAAGACAGTCAAGTTTTAAAATGTCCATGGGGCAAACTTGTATACATTTTGCCATTTTTGCTTGATTTAAAAGGCATAATTAGAAACATGAATTAGACAAAGCTCATGAATTAAAAAGTAACCTGTAAGGAAACATTATTATACACAAAACACTGTATCTGAAGCATGTATTTAAATACAATAAAAACTATAAGGGAAGGTATTCCTCTTTATTATGTTTTTCTTGTGGTGATGTATTCTGGCATGTTAGCACAGCATCACAAGTACTAGGGTCTTTAAATAGTAGTGATTAGATCTCTGCCTGGTTTGTATCACTTACAAGAATGGAACAATATATAAAGTTAGAAAATAATTTAGTTTCTTATGAGTTTTTCACTACACACACACACACACACACACACACACACACACACACACAAGCTTTTACTTGCATATATGTATGTGTACTGTGTTCAAGGCTTGTATATGGGAAGACCAAAATAGATAACCAAATCTCTTGGAACTGGAGTTACAGTTGATTGTGAGCGGCTATATTGATGCTGTGAATTAGATCTAAGTTCTCAGCAAGAACATCGAGTACTCATAACCTCTGAGACACCTCTCCAGTCATTACTTTATTTCTGTCTTCTATACTCTGTATTCTATATGCCGTTAGCCTGTATATGGTACCAAAAGCCATTCTAACTATCATTATTTCTTAAATACATATTTTGATTGGATATTTTAAGTGATATGCCAATAACTATCATATCCACATAGGTTTCTATTGGCATATTGTATGTACTTATTATAGAGGTGTTTTGTGTATGTGTTATAATTTATTCCAAGTACAGTATCCTAGTACCTTGAAAATCATCAGAGAATGGCCATTGCCACAGGTAAGATTTTTGAAACATAAATACCAGAGGTCTGATAGTATCAGAAAAGAGCCTTCCTCTTCCATTCCTACCCACTCCAGATCCTAACTGAAATGTGTGTTTGAGTTGTTGGCAGCTTATTATAGCCAGAAGGAAACGACTTACTTTTTAGAGGTGAAAAAATTCTGAAAAGTGCAGGAAACTCAAAATAGCACTTACCTTTAAGATAAGTGAAATTGATTCAAATTTAAAGCATGGTTACCCTTTTGATTAGTGACTTGCAATCTACAAAACATGTGGTAGCACTTAGTGGAAGGATGCACATTAAAAAAAAAATAAAACAGCTATCTCTATGTGCAAGTGTGGTGTGAAAAGCTCAGTTTGAAATGATTTTTTTAATGCCAATTTAACCATTTCAAGAAAAAAAATCTTGATATTTTTTCACACTAAAAATTTAAATTAACTATAGAAAAATTTCTTTTTTTACTAACATTATACAGACATTATATAAGATTACTTTAGATCAGTTGGCTGGTCTGAGCAAAAAGAAGAATAAATTAGAATCATAATTATGACAACCTTATCAAGTTAAATAAGTGAAAGCGTAAAACTGTTTTCTAATCAGTTATGTTCTGAAGTTTTAGGAGTGACCACATTTTTTTCCAAAGTTTTATTTATTTTTATTTTTATCAGTACACTGTAGCTGTCTGCAGACATACACCAGAAGAATGCATCAAATCCCATTACAGATGGTTGTGAGCCACCATGTAGTTGCTGGGAATTGAACTCGGGACCTCTGGGAAAGCAGTCAGTGTTCTTAACCACTGGGCTATCTTTCCAGTCTGAGGACCACAAATGAAGGACCACATTTTGTATTATGCCTAGATAGCAAAGGGAGGTTTTGGATGGGCAGCTGTATATTTTTAGTATATTTTCCTCTTTTTTTTTGTATATTTTTAGCCTTTAAAGTTGCCTACCCAAATAATTTTGCATTGAAGAATTGTCTCAGAGAAAGTGGAAGGATTTAGTTGTTAAATGATTGAGGTATAAGACAATTTTCCAAAAATCTAAAGCCCAATGGAAGCAGAGACATATTTTGGAGAAGTAATAAACGAACACTAAGACAGGAGCGAGAAGCCAGACATATAAATATACAGAAATCATAGGACACGTGCTTGTGATTATTGTCTCCCTTACTGTCTGAGCTGGTGATGTTCTTATATAATGAACATATAAGCTTATATGTATTGTGGTTAGGTGCTTTGATAGCTTAGCAGTGCTTGGAGGATGCTCCTAAGACATTCCTTCTGTGATAGCACAGAGCACAGTCTTACTCATCTTCATGTTAATCCAGGCCATGGAACAGTCTCCCCACAAACCAAAGATGAAGACATTATTTAGGTTGACCTTAGTCTACCTAATAAAATCTACTGCATTTTTTTTTCTGTTTTTTTTCTATCATTTAAAATTCCTTGAAAGTAGTTGTGTTGTATTTTGAAGGAAATTCACCATTTTTATTAGTTCAATAAATTGTATTTGAAATCAGGCTTGTTTACATTCTTCAAATGTTGTTTGGCTGCTAACTGCTTATTGAGAGTGAGTAGGTGAGTGCTTCTTAATTATGTTAGTATTTTTTAAAAGAGTGTAAGAAGGCAGCATAGGCAATGCTAAGACATGCAATGGAGTCTGCAGTGAGCATGATTTCACAATGGTGACTTGGTAAGGCTGAGTATATCTTTCTAACTGAAAAATTGGTTAACAGGTATCAGAAACATGTGCCTCTTAGCCATGTTATGTAATGCTTATGACTATAATTCCTCTATAAACCTTGATTCCTTTTTAAAGAACTAGTCCCAAATTAAAGAATATGGCTGTAGTCTTGCGGTCTCAGTGTCTGTTGGCTACCTTTATTTTCCATTCCTCTGATTTAATTTTACACTGGCTGATGGTATAAAGGATTTTTTTTTAAACTGACATTTAACTTTCCTCTGACTTTCCCATGAAAAAAACCTAAAATCAAGTTATCTGAATTTTGTAAATTACTTAACCGTTTTGAAAGACAGGAAAATATTCATTTTTCAAATCAAGTCACAGCATGAAGTTAGAATGTATAACTTAAAAAGCTAAAATAAAGCATCCAGATGTAATTCAGGGAGGATGGAAAGGGTATGTAAATAAAAGTCATAATGAATATCAGGGACTCTGATGACAAATCTGACTCTTGCTTTCTGACACAAAAAACAGTGCTCATATGCTAAGTAAATATCTCCATCTCTATCTCTATCATGTATGTGTATGGATTAAGGGATTGTTTTTAAGGGGTGATGGCACTGCCAACATGGCAGAAGGTGTATTTTTTTTAATAAAAGAGAATAGAAATAGGATATCTAAATTCTATGATGGTGGTGTAGGAGGAAGATGGCGGATGGAGTTCATGACAGTTGGGATGGAGAAGAGATGTTAAATTTTACAGACATTCCAGGGTAGGTTTTAAAGGCATTAGCTCTTGGCAGTGGTTGCCTAAGAAGAATAACATGAAATAAATTATTTATGCTGCATTATTTTTAACAGGTCATTGTACATTGATTTGTTAAAGTGAAATGTAGGACACTTCTTGCAGTAAGAGAAATTCAAAGGAAAAATTTAAAAGTATTCACAGAGTCTTATTAAAAATATGTGTACATGTAAGCAAACACACATACAAAGTAATGTACAAGAAGTGTTATATGTTAGATATGAGTGATAGCCATCCCTAGGATTCCTTCATTGTCATTTCATATTGTTTAAAATATAACAATCGCTGGGAGGCACCAAACTTTCTGCTGAGTGGGACCTATGCCAAATCAATTTTTTATTAACTTGAGTTGTAAAGTTGACCAAATAAAGTAAATAAAATTGACAAATAGATGTGATAAAACACATTACTGAATTTAAAAACTAAGCCAAAAGACCTTGCTTTGTGTTTTTGACAGCTCTAATAAGATAAATATTATTTTATGTGAAGTGATACTGAATTGTGCTATTTGTTATTTGAGTATCTCTTGTCATTTTGGACAAGAAAATTAAACCCTCAGGACGATGATCTCTCTGTTGGTAAAATAGATATAAAGAATCACATATCTCAATGATTTGGAAACGATTAAATGAAATTAAATGTACAAAGTAGCTGGGATCAGAGTGCTTGCAAAATATTGTTGCCCAACAGTAGCTTAGGATTTTTGCAGCTTTTAAAAAGAAAAGTCTACATTATATTAATACTTGTAGAGCATGGACTTCTGGATGATACATTGACCCTTGCAGCTTTAGATTTATTCTGGGGATTTACAATAAAAGCCTTCTCTTAGGCTTGTGACAGAGACAAGGACGCTGTACATCTCAAACTGGATTATTTGTAAATATTTATAGGAACTCAGTGGTAAGGTACATTGTCTAGTGTATATTCTTGGAAAGTTTCTCTCTGTGTGTGCATGTTCACTTGTGTAAGTTGTGTGTCACCCCCACTTTGGGACATTGTCTAGCTTTTCTCAAAAACAATCTCTCATTGGTCCAGAGCTTGTCAATAGGCAAGGTTGTCTGGCCAATAAACACCAGTAATTCTATGTCCACTTTTCCAGTGGCAGAATTACAAGCATTCTCCACTATGTTCTTCATTCTCACATATGTACTGGGGATAAAACTCATATCCAAGTGATTAGTGACTACGCTACTTTCATGGCCCAAAGACTGTTCTTTTATGATACTTCATTTCATTTTTTGTTGATGTCTATCATGATAGGCATTCCTAAATGGGAACCTAACTATAATTGTCATAGTATATATTGCTTGGGAACAACTGAAAATTGCAGGAACTATTCCATATTCTGAAAACCATGTTCTTCCATGAACTTCTTGAATTTTTTTCCTTATATATGCAGTGCTCTGCTTTAGCCATGTGTTCACACAGGTTGTTTCCAGAACTCTACAGACCTGTGGCCCTTGCTCTTCATTCAGTAGTTCAGTAGCTTTCTGTTAGGAAAGGCCAGGTCATCATTGGTCAATGTACACTGTCAAAAAATTCATGCTGTTTGGAAATGTAGTTTAGTCTTCCTAGTTTCAAGATCACATGGCTTGTCTATTTTTCCTTTTTTGTGTATTTGGAACAATAGAAGTGGTGGTGGTAGGGAACTATGTGTTTTTGTGTTGATAGAAAGGAAAAGGCAAACTCTCCTCTGCTTGTGACTACTATTCTGATTTTTAAAATATATTTTTATATCTTTAGCATATTTTTCTCCATTGTAATGCATATATGCAAATAAAACTACAAACCAAACTAATGCCCACTCAGTCACTCAAAGGAAGGTATTCTCATGTGATAGTTTGAATATGCTTGGCCCAGGGAGCAGCACTATTAAAAGATGTTTCCTGGTTAATTCATATGGTTGTTCCACCTATAGGGTTGCAAACCCCTTCAGCTCCTTGGATAATTTCTTTAGCTCCTCCATTGGGAGCCCTGTGTCCCATCTAATAGATGACTATGAGCATCCACTTCTGTATTTGCCAGGCACTGGCATAGCCTCACAACCAGTACCCCTAGAGCTCGTGTCTCTAGCTGCATATGTAGCAGATGATGGCCTAGTTGGCCATCATTGGGAAGAGAGGCCCCTTGGTCTTGCAAACTTTATATGCTCCAATACAGGGGAATTCCAAGGCCAAGACGTGGGAGTGGGTGGGTAGGGGAGCAGGGTGGGAGGGGACTTTTGGGATAGCATTTGAAATGTAAATGAAGAAAAATGTCTAATAAAAAATTGAAAAAAAAAAAGAAGATGTTTCCTTGTTGGAGTAGGTGTGGCCTTGTTGAAGGAATTATGACACTGTGGGGGTAGGCTTTGAGACCTCCCTCCTAACTGCCCTTCATATTTAGTCTTTTCCTGTTCATCTTTGGAATAAGATATAGAACTCTCAGCTCCTGCAAGACCCACCATGTTTGCCTGAATGCTGCCATGCAGTAGTTATCATAATGAGACCCTCAGAACCTGTAAGCCAGCCCCAATTAAATGTTGTCCCTAGTAAGAGTTACTTTGGTCAGGGTTCCTCTTCAAAGCAGTGAGAACCCTGACAAAGACGAAAGTTGGTATCAGGGACTGAGGTATTTCTCTGATAGGCCTGACCATATTTTTGTCTGTAAGAATGTGGATTTGGGGATTTGGGGTTTGGAAAGCAGTGAAGGAGCTGAGAGTTCTAAATCTCAGTCTGAAGGCAAACAGTAGAAGACTGGCCCCCATGTGGCTAGGTGAAGGGTCTCAAAGCCCACCTCATAGTGACACACGTCCTCCAACCAGGCAATACTTCATAATAGTGCCTCTCCTGGGCCAAGCATACTTAAGTCATCACAAGTGGAATGCTCTAAGTGGAGCTTAATTGGCTACCCTAGCAGGAATATGGAAGAGTTTTTTTTTTTTTTTTTAGAGAGACATGAGGTTTATTAAGAAAATAAACATTTGATGTGTGCACCATATCAAAAAGCAGAGAGACTGTTAGCTCAGTGCTACTTTTCAAAGAGAAATACGTTTTCTTTCTTTTTTTTTTGATTTTTAATATTTTTATTACATATTTTCCTCAATTACATTTCCAATGCTATCCCAAAAGTCCCCCATAGCGCCCCCCACTTCCCTACCCACCCATTCCCATTCTTTTGGCCCTGGCATTCCCCTATATTGGGGCATATAAAGTTTGCAAGTCCAATGGGCCTCTCTTTCCATTGATGGCCGACTAGGCCATCTTTCGATACATATGCAGCTAGAGACAAGAGCTCCGGGGTTCTGGTTAGTACATCATGTTGTTCCAACAATAGGGTTGCAGATCCCTTTAGCTCCTTGGGTACTTTCTCTAGCTTCTCCATTGGGAGCCCTGTGATACATCCAATAGCTGACTGTGAACATCCACTCCTGTGTTTGCTAGGCCCCGGCATCGTCTCACAAGAGACAGCTATATTTGGGTCCTTTCAGCAAAATCTTGCTAGTGTATGCAATGGTGTCAGCGTTTAGAAGCTGATTGTGGGACGGATCCCTGGATACAGCAGTCTCTAAATGGTCCATCCTTTCATCACAGCTACGAACTTTGTCTCTGTAACTCCTTCCCTGGGTGTTTTGTTCCCAATTCTAAGAAGGTGCACAGTGTCCACACTTTAGTCTTCATTCTTCTTGAGTTTCATATGTTTATCAAATTGTATCTTATATCTTGGGTATCCTAAGTTTTGGGCTAATATCCACTTATCAGTGAATACATATTGTGTGAGTTCTTTTGTGATTGTGTTACTTCACTCAAGATGATGCCCTCCAGGTCCATCCATTTGGCTAGGAATTTCATAAATTCATTCTTTTTAATAGCTGAGTAGTACTCCATTGTGTAAATGTACCATAATTTCTGTATCCATTCCTCTGTTGAGGGACATCTGGGTTCTTTCCAGCTTCTGGCTATTATAAATAGGGCTGCTATGAACATAGTGGAGCATGTGTCCTTTTTACCGGTTGGGATATCTTCTGGATATAAGCCCAGGAGAGGTATTGCTGGATCCTCCGGTAGTACTATGTCCAATTTTCTGAGGAACCGCCAGACTGATTTCCAGAGTGGTTGTACAAGCTTGCAATCCCACCAACAATGGAGGAGTGTTCCTCTTTCTCCGCATCCTCGCCAGCATCTGCTGTCACCTGAATTTTTGATCTTAGCCATTCTGACTGGTGTGAGGTGGAATCTCAGGGTTGTTTTGATTTGCATTTCCCTGATGATTAAGGATGTTGAACATTTTTTCAGGTGTTTCTCTGCCATTCGGTATTCCTCAGGTGAGAATTCTTTGTTCAGTTCTGAGCCCCATTTTTTAATGGGGTTATTTGACTTTCTGGAGTCCACCTTCTTGAGTTCTTTATATATATTGGATATTAGTCCCTTATCTGATTTAGGATAGGTGAAGATCCTTTCCCAATCTGTTGGTGGTTTTTTTGTCTTATTGATGGTGTCTTTAGCCTTGCAGAAGCTTTGTAGTTTCATGAGGTCCCACTTGTCAATTCTCGATCTTACAGCACAAGCCATTACTGTTCTATTCAGGAATTTTTCCCCTGTGCCCATATCTTCAAGGCTTTTCCCCACTTTCTCCTCTATAAGTTTCAGTGTCTCTGGTTTTATGTGCAGTTCCTTGATCCACTTAGACTTGACCTTACTACAAGGAGATAGGAATGGATCGATTCACATTCTTCTACATGTTAACAACCAGTTGTGCCAGCACCATTTGTTGAAAATGCTGTCTTTCTTCCACTGGATGTTTTTAACTCCCTTGTCGAAGATCAAGTGACCATAGGTGTGTGGGTTCATTTCTGGGTCTTCAGTTCTATTCCATTGGTCTATTTGTCTGTCACTATACCAGTACCATGCAGTTTTTATCACAATTGCTCTAGTAGAGCTTTAGGTCCGGCATGGTGATTCCACCAGAGGTTCTTTTATCCTTGAGAAGAGTTTTTGCTATCCTAGGTTTTTTGTTATTCCAGATGAATTTGCAGATTGCACTTTCTAATTCGTTGAAGAATTGATTTGGAATTTTGATGGGGATTGCATTGAATCTGTAGATTGCTTTTGGCAAGATAGCCATTTTTACAATGTTGATCCTGCCAATCCATGAGCATGGGAGATCTTTCCATCTTCTGAGATCTTCTAGATTTTCTTTCTTCAGAGACTTGAAGTTTTTATTATACAGATCTTTCACTTCCTTAGTTAGAGTCACGCCAAGATATTTTATATTATTTGTGACTATTGAGAAGGGTGTTGTTTCCCTAATTTCTTTCTCAGCCTGTTTATTCTTTGTGTAGAGAAAGGCCATTGATTTGTTTGAGTTAATTTTATATCCAGCTACTTCACCGAAGCTGTTTATCAGGCTTAGGAGTTCTCTGGTGGAATTTTTAGGGTTACTTATATATACTATCATATCATCTACAAAAAGTGATATTTTGACTTCATCTTTTCCAATTTGTATCCCTTTGATCTCCTTTTGTTGTCGAATTGCTCTGGCTAGGACTTCAAGTACAATGTTGAATAGGTATGGAGAAAGTGGACAGCCTTGTCTAGTCCCTGATTTTAGAGGGATTGCTTCAAGCTTCTCACCATTTACTTTGATGTTGGCTACTGGTTTGCTGTAGATTGCTTTTATCATGTTTAGGTATGGGCCTTGAATTCCTGATCTTTCCAAGACTTTTATCATGAATGGGTGTTGGATCTTGTCAAATGCTTTTTCCGCATCTAACGAGATTACCATGTGGTTTTTGTCTTTGAGTTTGTTTATATACTGGATTACATTGATGGATTTCCGTATATTGAACCATCCCTGCATCCCTGGGATGAAACCTACTTGGTCAGGATGGATGATTGTTTTGATGTGTTCTTGGATTCGGTTAGCAAGAACTTTATTGAGGATTTTTGCATCAATATTCATAAGGGATATTGGTCTGAAGTTTTCTATCTTTGTTGGGTCTTTTTGTGGTTTAGGTATCAGAGTAATTGTGGCTTCATAGAATGAGTTGGGTAGAGTACCTTCTGTTTCTATTTTGTGGAATAGTTTGTGAAGAACTGGGATTAGATCTTCTTTGAAGGTCTGATAGAACTCTGCACTAAACCCATCTGGTCCTGGGCTTTTTTTATTTGGGAGACTATTAATGACTGCTTCTATTTCTTTGGGGGATATAGGGCTGTTTAGATCATTAACCTGATCTTGATTCAACTTTGGTACCTGGTATCTGTCTAGGAACTTCTCCATTTCATCCAGGTTCTCCAGTTTTGTTGAGTATAGCCTTTGGTAGAAGGATCTGATGGTGTTTTGGATGTCTTCAGGATCTGTTGTTATGTATCCTTTTTCATTTCTGATTTTGTTAATTAAGATGCTTTCCCTGTGCCCTCTAGTGAGTCTGGCTAAGGGTTTATCTATCTTGTTGATTTTCTCAAAGAACCAGCTCCTTGATTGGTTGATTCTTTGAATAGTTTTTCTTGTTTCCACTTGGTTGATTTCACCCCTGAGTTTGATTATTTCCTGCCGTCTACTCCTCTTGGGTGAATTTGCTTCCTTTTGTTCTAGTGCTTTTAGGTGTGTTGTCAAGCTGCTAATGTGTGCTCTCTCTAGTTTCCTTTTGGAGGCACTCAGAGCTATGAGTTTTCCTCTTAGAAATGCTTTCATTGCGTCCCATAAGTTTGGGTATGTTGTGGCTTCATTTTCATTGAACTCTAAAAAGTCCTTAATTTCTTTCTTTATTCCTTCCTTGACCAAGGTATCATTGAGAAGAGTGTTGTTCAGTTTCCACGTGAAGGTTGGCTTTCTATTATTTATTTTGTTATTGAAGATCAGCCTTAGTCCATGGTGATCTGATAGGATGCATGGGACAATTTCAATATTTTTATATCTGTTGAGGCCTGCTTTGTGACCAATTATGTGGTCAATTTTGGAGAAGGTACCATGAGGTGCTGAGAAGAAGGTATATCCTTTTGTTTTAGGATAGAATGTTCTGTAGATATCTGCCAGATCCATTTGATTCATAATTTCTCTTAGTTTCTCTGTGTCCCTGTTTAGTTTCTGTTTCCATGATCTGTCCATTGGTGAAAGTGGTGTGTTGAAGTCTCCCACTATCATTGTATGAGGTGCAATGTGTGCTTTGAGATTTACTAAAGTTTCTTTAATGAATGTGGCTGCCTTTGTATTTGGAGCATAGATATTCAGGATTGATAGTTCCTCTTGGAGGATTTTACCTTTGATGAGTATGAAGTGTCCCTCCCTGTCTTTTTTAATGACTTTGGGTTGGAAGTCAATCTTATCAGATATTAGAATGGCTACTCCAGCTTGTTTCTTCATGCCATTTGCTTGGAAAATTGTTTTCCAGCCTTTCATTCTGAGGTAGTGTCTATCCTTTTCTCTGAGATGAGTTTCCTGTAAGCAGCAAAATGTTGGGTCTTGTTTGTGTAGCCAGTTTGTTAGTCTATGTCTCTTTATCGGGGAGTTGAGTCCATTGATATTAAGAGATATTAAGGAAAAGTAATTGTTGTTTCCTGTTATTTTTGTTGTTAAAGTTGGCATTTTGTTCTTGTGGCTGTCTTCTTTTAGGTTTGTTGAGGGATTACCTTCTTGTTGTTTCTAGGGCGTGGTTCCTGTCCTTGTATTGGTTTTTTTCTGTTATTAGGAAGAGTTTGTTGCTGAGGCTGATTTGAACTATGAAAACCTAGCTCTAGATGTTTCAGAGGAGAAGAATTTTAGTAGGTGACCTAGAGATAGTTTTTGTGATTATTTTGGTAAAGAATGTGGCTGCATTTTGCCCTTGTCTAAAGAGTCTCCCAGAGGCCGAGGTGAAGAGAGTCAAATTAATTGCATTGAAAAAGAAGGTCTCAAAATAATTCAGTTGAGAATCTGTATTGTGGTTTAGTCTCATGAAGAGCATTTTGATGACACACAGCAAATTTAGAAACAATAAATACAAAATGTGTGATTCAAGTAATAAAAGGGCACCAGGAAGTGGAATGGAGCAGAAGTCTATGTTCAAGGATATAAAGAGATTAAGAGTGGTGACTGGCAGGCAAGATTCCACCTAGCTAAACTTACTGTTTATGTATTTGCATTTGAACAATGAATAGTTATATACTGCTAGGTATTATTACCTCATTACTGCTTTCCTTTGGAGACTTTTGATCTGGAATGAACTACAATCCAGAAATGGAGGGTACACTATAGTACAGATCATGAGGCTGGAAGACACAGGATTTTATCACAGGCTCTTGAGGAAAAAAACACTTTGTCCAAGACATGGTGGTAAACACCTGTGATCTCAGGAGACAGTGGCAAACAGATCTGTAAATTTAAGGCCAGCCTGGGATTGAGCAAGTTCTAGGTGAAAAAAGGCTTAAGTCCATGTCTGGTGATAAATGCCTTTGATCCCATCATTTAGGATACAGAATCACTGAGTTCAAGGTGAATTTACAGAGCAAGTTCCAGTACAGCCAAGCTTAGATTGTGAAGGAGTTGAAAAACAGAAAGTTGTTGATAACTTAATAGAATAAGGGGGCCATGTTTCAGCTCCAGCAAGAAGCATAACTTGGCAGCTTTGGGCATGTGGCTTGGCTTTAGCCTCAAGAATAGAAGGGACTAATAGGACAGTTGATGCTGATTAGCTGGAGCGAAGAAGTTAGCAGTGGTTAAGAAGAGACCAGCATCATTGGGGTGAAATCTTTTGGGAAGTGTTTTCTGAGAGCACAGAGAAGCTGTGATCCAGAGACAACTTAGTTTGTACCTCATGCTGCACTGGACTTGGTAATATTTAAGAATCACCTTATGTGGTACTGGTTTTGAAGATGTGAAGGGGTCAAGGAGAACAGCTGAGGCTTGGCATTGTGAAAGGTCATGGAAGGCTACTGGTGAAGGTCCAGCCTCAGTTGCAGCTAACAGCCTAGTACTGAAGTGGACGTGCAAAGAAGTTGAAGCTTGGCAACATGAACGGAGCCTATGAGAGGCTATTGGTGAAAGCCTAGTTGCATTAGAAGTCTCCAGTGAATTGTAGATGCTGGTACTATGGGATGATCACCAAGAATAGAAGCAGAGCTTAGTGTGCTGGAGAAGAGAACCAAGCTCTTTGGAGGAGCCCAAAAGATCATGTGTGGATCCCTGACATTTACAGAAGATGTAAAGTTGAAGTTGCCTTGGATAATCCAAGATGTTTAGAGATGTCAGAGCCATAGGATACCTGCTGAGGAAAGCATCTAACAGGGAGTTGAACCAGCCAAAAATAAAGAATTGTGGGGGGTCAACACCAGAAAGGAGGTGCACATCAGACATGGAGTCATAGATTTAGAACTTTGTCTAGCTGGCTTTTGGTCTGTTTTTAGTTTAGGATTTCCTTACTATGTTGTTCTGGAATGGTAATGTTTATCATGTGGTATTGGAGGTAATGTGATCATCTCTATTGATTTTGTTTTTATAAAGGATTACAGTTAAGTGATTGGATTAAGTCTCAGAAGAGACTTTGGACTTTTAAATTGTTGAGACTGCTATAGATTATGGGACTTTTGAAGTTGGACTAAATGTATTTTGCATTATGCTATGGCTAAATATGGCCCCCTTAGACTCATGTGTTTGGACAGCCTATGGGGGGCCAGAGAGTCGAATGTGATTGTTTGAATATTCTAGGCCCAGGGAGGGGCATTATTAGAAGTTGTGGCCTTGTCGGAGTACATGTGGCCTGTTGAAAGAAGTCTGTCACTGTGGTGGTGAGCTTTGAGACCTTCCTTCTAGCTGGCTTTGAGATTTAGTCTTCTTCTGTTTGCTTTTGGAATGAGACACAGAACTCTCAGCTCCTCTTGTACCATGCTTGCCTAGATGCTGCAGTGCGTCCTGCAATGATGATAATGCTCTGAACCTCAGAATCTATAAGCCAGCCCTAGTTACATGTCCTTATAAGAGTTCTTTGGTAGACAGCTCAAAGGTATAATTTTTAAAAACACTTTAAAAACTAAGCCTTTAACACAATAAGAAGGATAAATAAATACCATGGTAGATGATAGATAATGTGAGATCCTACACTAAAAATTATTAGAAAATGGTTATCTATAATTGATTCTTGAACAATTTGTCACTATAATTTAAAAATGAGCTGTTTATTTATGAAAATATTATATTAGTCCTTAATGCTAATCAATTAAAACTTATTTTGAATGTCTACATAGAGAATCCACCAAAAAAAAAAAAAAAAGAAAAATTTAGAAACAAAAACTAGCAAAAAGAGTCTAACAAATACAACAGATTTTATGTCTAAGGATTACAGGCAAATATGAAATGCCATTACAGTCTCATTTTCTAAAAGTCACTGAAGCTGCATTTGTTCAATATTTGAGTGCATAATGCTAAAGAACAAGCTAACACCTAAGTGTCATAACATTTAGTACTGGTGATAATATTCCCACCAGGCACCACATACGGGGACTCTTTAGCTACTGTTGTGATGAGGATTCCTGAAAATATGGTCATTAATGGGTTGAGCATCACATTCACATGCCTGGTTCTAGCTAAGGCAGCTCTGCCTGAGGTATCAGGTTGAATTTATAATTCCTCTGCCAGTGTGTTTGCTTTCCTCGGATCAACTACCACCTTAGGAAAAAAAACAACACAAGTAGATTCCTTGGTAAGCAGATTTCCAAACTCATTCAAGATCCACTGGCATCCCACTGATCACCAAAATAATACTGGGAACATAGACAGGGGGGAAGCGTCCTGTGATCTCACAGAACAACAGAGCTTTAATAACATTGGCAGGGAGTGAAATGTCATAAGCAGATAGGAAGAAATTTGACTTTTTAAATTTTTTTTTCATTTGCCTCTTCAAGGCAATCCAAAAGACAAAGAATTATGAAATCTTAATAAGTTTTTTGACAACATAATACTTTTATTGATTACTTGGGAATGTCACATCATGCATCCTGATCACACTCCATTTCTATTCTTCCCATGTTTGTCTTCCTACTCTTGTGATCCTGTCCTCGAAAACAACAATAACAACATTGAGTCCAATTTGTGTTTCACATATAAGTCACTGGAGCATAGCCAAATTTCTAGGGGTCAGACCCTTAATGAAAATAAGTCCTTTCTCACTCACATTCTACCAGAAGTCAACAGTTGTGGAGAGCTCCTCTTCAGCATCCTTATCATAGATTTCTTCCTTCCTTCCTTCCTTCCTTCCTTCCTTCCTTCCTTCCTTCCTTCCTTTCTCTTTCTTTCTTTCTTTCTTTCTTTCTTTCTTTCTTTCTTTCTTTCTTTCTTTCTTTCTTTCTTTCTTCCTTTCTTCCTTCCTTCCTTCCTTCCTTCCTTCCTTCCTTCCTTCCTTCCTTTCTTTCTTTCTTTCTTTCTTTCTTTCTTTCTTTCTTTCTTTCTTTCTTTCTTGAGTTCTCTGTCTAGAGTCTTACTTCTTTGGAGGTAAGGGATCCAAAATAAATCTTAGTAAAGTTTGGTCATGAGATGTAAGCAAAAGTTTGTTTTGTGTACAGGCATATATACATAGACTGATGCACACATAAAATGCTTTAAAAATCTAAAATTAACACACAGATCTTTCAAAGCTTAGTATTAATTTTAATTATCATGTATCAGTTCAGAGTAGTTGCTCAGTCAGCAGAAACATGACTAGAAAAATCATTAAACCTGGTCAAGAAGGCCCTGCCATCTTCACGGTCATTGTGGTTTCCCTATATAAGTTAGATAGAAGGCTAGCACATGACATGTAGGACACACACTTACATTATGGAGACATTTATCCTCAAGGGAGTTGGATAGTGCTGTCTTGCAAATCTTGGGTCCTCACCTTGAGTAGAAGGTACTTTCCCAATTGAGGTGTCTCCCTAGGCCCTGAAAATATTCTTTAGATTAAAAAGAAAGAGATCATTAAATATTTTTCTTTGAATTTTAAACATTAGTGTTTATTCATAAAAATCAATAAAAGCTTCTTTCCAAGAGCTGAGAAAACATATTTTTAATTGCTTATATGTCAATTATGACTAATCACGTAGTCTTAATAGTTTACCAAAATCTGTACAGTTTATAGCCTCTGTTTTGTGTAGGTTTTATCTTTAACACAATATGGTATTTTCTATTTATAAGTCCTACAATGACAGACTTGTTTAAACAATTTGAAAAACTTTACATGTCTCAAATATATTAAAGGTTTGTTTCCAGATTTTAACTGACATAAACAAAATGCTATGTTTTCTAAACATGTGCAATGACATAAACTTCTATTCACAGCAAAGGATCAGTTTCCAATAATTGGCTGCCATCTCTTCTCTCTGAGGTACTTAAATTTCACTGTGAAATAGCAAGGTTTATAATGTTTTTTTCCCAAATGTAGCCATTCTGAAATATTCAGTGTTAGCTATGCATTTCTCCCCTCTGCTTAAAACACTGCCACATGTAAATTCCTTCAGAAATGGAAAAGCCAACGAAAGATTCAGAAAAGAGCAAAATGAATCGTGCTTTACACAGAAAGATGGCAAATCTATTTTAAGCTTAAAGGAGATGAGAGGTTGATATATAAATTTAATTCTGAGTTCTTATTCCTATATCTTTCACTGAGTTAACTTTGAATTAACTTTGACTTAAGTTTCAATGCACATACTGAGTATATCCCAACAACAAAATTTGCAAGGTCATAGGTTTTAGATCCGGTTTTAGACAGTCCCCATTTCAAGTACTCTAAACTGATTATCCTCAAATAAAGCTTATTCCTAGAAAGATGCTGACAGTCCTCAAGAAGTCTAGAGGAATAACAATCAAGAATATCATGATGTTGGGCCACTACCTTCCTTCACTTCTCTCTAAATGAGTCAGCATGCATTTCTCTCTCACTGTATCTCCTTTTACTTGAATTTTATTAGGTGCCTTGTGACCAAATCATCAAAACATGCCTTACTTTACAATGCTCTGGAGCATTGATAGATCCAGAATATAATTGACTTTTGACAATCACAATTACTCATGCAATTCAACAACCATATGCAGCAGATCTGATTTACCAAAAAAATAAAAAAATAAAAAAATAAAGCAGCTTAACAGCAATGCCTATTATTCAGATATATTTCTGAGCACTAGTCCATTTTACACATCTTTGTAAAATATGTTGAAAGTATTCATCTAGCTGTGTTTGCAATATACTACCCCTGTTTCAGATATAGGACACACATGTACATAGAAGCATCCAGGTTGTTCTTCCTATCTCTAGTTCTAAAGTCCTAGGTTTACTTCATTCATCCATAAAAGAAAACTAGTATTGTGTATATATTACAAGATAATTATAGAATTTTAGTTTATTCCTGAGTATGATACTCCTCTAAACACAAGCTCCCAGAATATCTTAATGATGGTACACGAGCTTTGTACTATATTTTTTTCAGAAGTAGTAAAACCTAAGTAAGAAATTTTCTGTCTTTAGTAAATTTCATTGGAATTGGGACTATCACAATATTTTAAAGTAGTAAAACAAACAAGATGAAAAATGGCCCGATTTACCGAAGATTGAGGACATTTAATTTCCAAATAAATAAATATTGCACTGACTTCCATTAAGCAATATGTGGGGTACAAGAGGTGGTCTTAAAGAACAAAAGTAAGAAGAAAGAGTGGTGGGCTTGAGTTCAGATGCCAGTCCACAGTGGTGGGCTTGAGTTCAGATGCCAGTTCAGAAGCACTACAACGCATTGTGTTGTTATGTCTTATTTATCTAAGTATATTTAGGAGCTCTAATTTGACAATAATTCCAACCATTTCAATTGCACAGAAATATTATTATATATAGTATTGTATACATATATGATATAACAATATAAAGTAAAGTATCCAATAGATTCTGATACTATCTATTATACTATGAATATTTTAATAATGTTCAAGCATCAAGGAAGCTGCCAATGCAAACTATTCTGTTTAAAAATTAGTTGAAGGAGAGAACTGGATGGGAGAAGGGATCAGAAGGAGGGGTGGTGTAGGGTCAGGATTAGGTGTTTAGTAATGACAATAGACATGGACAGATGGCCATAAGAATGAATGGAAATCTGCAACTGAGAGAAGTGGGGGGGGTAAAGAGGTGGAGGACAACTCCAGGACAAGACAGAGATCTGGGATAAGGGCAGTAACCAAGTATCAATGGTAGTGACCTTATGTGTGACTCACAGCATTGGGGACATGGGATCTGAAGAGGCCAACTCCTGTATCCAGGCATAACCCTCAGTGGAGTGACAGGGACAACAACCAACCCACAAAACTTTTTACCCCGAATTTATCCTGTCTATAAGAAATGCAGGGATGGGGGATGGAGGGATCAAGGGAATGGCCAATCAATAACAGGCCCAACTTGAGACCCATCTCATGAATAAGAACTAATCCCTGACACTATTAATGATACTCATTATCAACTAACCAGACACATCCAGAGCTCTGAGGGACTAAACCACCAACCAAATGGCTCCAGCTGCATAGATAGCAGAGGATGGCCTTATCTGGCATCCATGGGAGGGCAGGCCTTTGGTCTTGTGGAGACTTGATATTCCAACGTAGGGGATTGCTAGGACAGTGAGGCGGAGTGAGTAGGTGGGTGGAGGAGTTCCCTCATAGAAGCAGGAGGTCTGGAGGATGGGATAGGGGTTTTCAGACAGGAAACCAGGAAGGAGGATAACATTTGAAATGCAAATAAATAAAATAACCAATATAAAATGATACTCTGTTATGCTTACAGACAAGAGCATGGTACCCTCTGAGAGGCTACACCCAGTACCTGCCTCGACAGATAAAGACACCCACAGTAGATGGCATTTGGGTTTCTTATAAGAGAATAGGAGGAGGGATTGCCGGCTCCAAAGACCATAGGATCTCCATAGGAACAACCAACAGAATCAACTAACCTGGACCATCAGGGCTTTCAGAGACTGAACCACTAACCAACAAACATACACACCAGGTGGACATAGGCCTCCATGAACATATGTAATCAATATGCATGTGTAGCATGGTCCTCATGTGTGAAACAAACAACTGGAGTTGTTCCCAAAAGCTGTTGCCTGTATGTGGGATTATGTTCTTCTAGCTGGACTGCTTTGTCTGGCCTTAGTGGGGAAGATGCACCTAGCCCCTCAGACACTGGATATGCCAGGGTGTGGGGATACTCAGAGACCCCCACTCACTCTGAGGAGAAGGTGAGGGAGGATGGGGAGATAGGGAGAAAGATTGTGGGAGAGGGTGACTGGAATTGAGCAATGAGTGGGATGTAAAGTGAGTAAGTAAATAAAAATAAAAAGGAAGAAAAAGTAAAAAGAAAAAAATCCCATTACTTGTTATTAAGCTTTCATATTTTATATAGTAAACCTTCAAATATGTGCTATATCTTTACTCTCCCAAATCCTCAGTTAATTTTATTTATCAACGGAATAATTTCTAATTGTCAGTACTGTGATAATAGAAGCAAATATTATTAGAAACCTGTAACTTACACCAATATGGAGAACTCCAAAAGGATTATGTTTGAAAGTTAAATACTACTTTTGTCACATGTTTTAGCATCATGCTAACCCTCAAGTACTACAAGTTATATATTCTCACAATTAAACCCAAATATTATATTTTGACTTCATTAAGCTGTATCTACATAATACTTTTATACTTACATAATTGTTATATTTCTGAGAGTTTGATAGATTATGTCCAGTTGAAATCCATCATATAATAATTTTATATAATAAAAATGGTGACTAGAAATTCATATTCTAATGCTTTTCAGGGTTTATGGGAGGTTCTCCTCTTAGTGAAGTATGTTCTTGAACAAATCACTTAAACTTTATGTGCCCTTTCTGGTAAATAGTGATGATAATAATATACATATTAGGGTATAGAAATGAATATTTAATGATTTAATGCATATTTAATGCTTATGGAATTGTCCTGCACAAGATTGTGGCTACCTACATATTACCTTTATTACCAGTGATATTACTTGTATAAAGAAGTTGTTTTATGATATACACATGTTTTTGATGTGATTTTTGCTATTTATAAAACTCAGAATTTTAAGAAGATTTTCCAGACTGAGAATTATATCCTTTTGTCTTCAATCAGGCTGTATATTCAACTAAGACAGATAGGACAGAATAACAGGTCACTCTGTCTATCTATACATCTAAAAATGTCTCTAATTTAATTAAAAAGCATCTAATGAGGGACTACTAAATATCATTTAGTAATATCCTGCCTTTTCTCTTTAGCAAAGGTTTTAAATTTGACATACGATTTCAGTTACCACCAAATCACTTCCCCAAACCTCTCTTCTTTGAGACAGGCTGGCACTATGTGTATACATTTTTTTATTCTCTGCAAACAAACAACAAACAAAAACAATTTATTTTAGTTTACTGTTCATGGTGGGTTAAGCATGGTAGCTGAGGTTTTGGTCTTGGTATGGAGCTTGCTGTTGGTCATGTGACAGTGTAGATAGGAAACTGTGTAAATGCCTTTATCTGTAAGTATTTCTGGTCTTCAGAAGCTGAAATTTAGCCTGACCTTGTAATCATGTTAATAATGAGCCGCTAGGGAGTTAGAAATTATGCCATCAGTCTGCTATCCAACTGGGTAGTCAGTGTCCTTAATTTTAACTTGCTGATAAGAAAACCATCTAACCTAATTACTGTGTATTGATTTCCTATATCATCAGCATTTACCAGGTAAACTAAAGGCATAGCTCTAATCTTAAATTATGTACACTTTCATGCTAGTGACATAAAATTGTGTGTGTGTGTGTGTGTTGTGTGTTGTATGTATGCATGTACATGGACCCTTGCTCTCTCGCACTGTGAAATTAGGTATACATCATTTGCCAAAAACAGCCACAGATTGTTGAGAACAATCTTTTAAGTCATGTACCATAAATTTTGAAAGTAACATATGACTTAGTAACATCTGTTTGCAGTTTTGAGTGCTGTTCTCTGTCTCTAAGGGTCAGAAAAGCAAACTCTTCATTTTGTAAAATAGTTAAAATTTTCTGTAGAAATGAATTACTCATACCTTTGCATATCATGTTTTATAAGCTGTTGAATAAATAAAGAGAAAAGCTCTTGGCTAGGGACAGAGTCAATGAAAGAAAAAGATGGAAGCCACAGGAAGAGTACAGGGGAACAATGCCAGGGCAAAGAAGTGGAAGTGGGTGGGTATGGGGGATTTTTGGGATAGCATTGGAAATGTAAATGAATAAAATACCTAATAAATAAAAAAAATTTGGGCTTGCTCTTGGTTTAAGTAACTGTGAAGACTAAATCCCTTTCTTTAAGGTGGCACTGCCCTAGAGAACAAGAGAAAGATTCAGTACATGTTTATGTTAGCATGCAGTCCAGAAAACACCTCTATTGACTGACAATGGTAGCCACCCTCACCTCATAGTTTCCCCAAAGACTGTCAACAGCTGGAGACAGGCTACATTGAAACAATCCCAGAAAGATTTTGAAAGTTACCATGTAGCCCAGGCTGGCCTTGAGTTTAAGATTGGTTTCTTTATACCTTAGCCTCTGGAGTGCTAGGACTATAGGTATTTGCCATTTCTCCTGATTGTGACAAATGTCTATCCTTGCCATCTCCAGAATGAGTGTACCTTCAACCCCTCCATCTTCAGGAACTTTTTCTTGCCTGACAAAAACTGGTAGCTGGTAATTATCATGATATCTTAGAGGTTTAGAATGGCGTTAGACTGCCCACCCAATTTAAAGGGCAGCGACATCAGCCACTCTCCTTTCTATAAATAACCCACAATTGTATCCCGAAAAATTACAACTTGGAAGAAGGGTATTACCCTTACAAATATTCTACTACCCACAATGTTCTTTATGTTTAGTTACATTCCAAATGTTCATGATGCTGGGCTCTTTTTTTTTTTTTCCAATTGACTAGTATCTAGTTCTTTTATAATCTCCCAGATAATTTTTTTCCTTATGCCCTTTATGAACCTTCAGCATTTGTACATCACATGCTGTTCTCACATCCCTTTACTCTGTCTCAACAAAAATAACCCAAAACCCCACAACAGGCTTGGCTCAGATCCAAAATATTTAATTGAAGTTAATACTCCCTTCTCAATCAGTCTCAATCTTGACTCAATCAAGACAATAATAAGCATAGTTTTGATCCCTAACTTTCCTCATACTAAGCATGAGCTGATTTGTTGCCAGAGAAAACTCGAACTATCAAGATAATTTACTTTTATTCCAGACTGACTCTGAACGTACTGTTTTCCAGTCTCTCTGGCATGTTGAGTGTCTATTTGTAATCAGTGTCAGTTAGCAAACCTTAAAGTTGTACAGGTAGGTCAAACCACTTCCTAATTTACTTGGGTGGTATTTCCTTGACACTTCTCAAGTCCCCCCTATTTCCCTCCTCGACACCAACCTTCTTTCATTAAAACACCAAGTTATCTGAACTAATTTTAACAGATTCTCGCTCTTTTTTTTCCTGTCAGTAGTTTTTGATTAAAACCTGTTTCTACAACTTTCACTAATGACTGTATGTGTTTATTTTTGACATTTTACTTACATCAACGACAGTGAAATTACAAGAAGAAAGATATTTCAATTCTCACACTTCAACTTAAAACCAATTAGAGTTTTTATATATTCAGCATATGTTTGTTATATGTCTGATATATTTTAAGTACTGGTTGTTGGGACTTGACTAGACAGAGTTAGACTGTTGAAGTATGCAGGAAGTTCTTACTGGTGTTTAAGTGAGATTAGAAGGTGGTTTTGAAGATAGCAATGAAAGTCCAGGTAGATGAAACACCAGGCAAGAGTCCCAATATGGAACTAGATGGTGATAGCCTCTGATACACAAAGTAAGAGAAGGGGAATGGGGTTGAAGCTGAATAAAGAAGTGAAGAACTGCAGTGATGTAACAGGAACCATCCTAGACAGTGGCTGGACGACCACAGTAAGAAATGGATTTTCATGTGGAGGGAAATGGAGTTTTGCCAGATGTTGATTCTGGAATTTTGGTCATTCTACAACACTTTCTTCTTCTTAGTCTCCTGCCACACAGCCCTTCTTCTTCCCAACAATCCCTCTTTGCCTTTTGTATGCTTCATGTATGTACATGAATCCTTGATTTTTTTTTTTTTTTCGAGACAGGGTTTCTCTGTGTAGCCCTGGCTGTCCTGGAACTCACTTTGTAGACCAGGCTGGCCTCAAACTCAGAAAGCTGCCTGCCTCTGCCTCCCGAGTGCTGGGATTAAAGGCATGCACCACCACGCCCGGCTCAAATGCTTGATTTTGATAATGTTCCTTTCATGAGCACAGATGGGGAGTTATAAACCAGTGCATGAGCAAATTACCAGTAACTATGGCACTTGGCAAGATTGTGGAAGTTCTGCAGATACCAAGAGTTCATCATGGAGAGGTAGTGCATCATTACCATCTCCCTGGTGTTTGTAAATGCTGTTGTGAACAGAGATGGAGAGACCATATTCTACTTAAAAGGATATTGGAAAGATCCCTAAATTCCTCCAAGTACCTTAATCCCATAGGGACATTTGAGTCCTTGGTTGATCCCAATTTGTCTTGGTTGATGTTACCATAGACAATTCACCCTTTTTGGTAAAACTCTCATAAATCTATCTATTTTATTGAATACTGTTAATTGTTCTTCCTCTAACCCTAACTCTTCATCTTATTAGCTCATTTCTATTTCTTTTAAATATTGGCTTTTATCATCACTGTCACTGTAGGTACTATACATGGGTTTAAAAGGGTGGTTAGGTAAGTGAAAGATAATATATTTTTGGGAAATTATGTTGAAATTGCTATTAAGTTGTGTTTCTCAGAAAATCATTAAGTGTGTTTTGGTGAAAATGTGAGTTTCTTTTGTTTGGGGACAAGATGATATGCTGTTTTGGATACTGTACTAAATGTGCTTGCTCAAGAGTCTAGGATAGAATAAGTGTGTCTAAACAATAATATTTTGCTTAACCCATACAAAACATTTCTATGCTTCAGTTTCCATTAAATGTCGGATCACCCCTAAGTATGTATCATTTTTATTTCTGCAATGTCAGATGCACACATAGAGCTCTCTCTTGAATATGCCTAACATAATTATATTTTAATTATAATTTTTCTTTATTCTTGAGAATTTCAAGTATGTATGTGATGAAACAACATTCCCTCTTCACATCAGCTCCTCTCATATCCCTCCCAGCTTCATGTCTTTTTAAAAAACAACTCATTGAAACCAATTAGTGCTAATTAGCTCTGCCCATATGTATGTGTGTGTATGAGGCCAGCCACTGAAGCATAGGAAATCTATCAGTGAAAACACCCTCAAAACTAATGATTCTCTGTCCACCCAGAAACTGTCAAGTGCCAACAGGTTTCTTATTAAGGGGTGATTTGATCTTATGAAGGTTATGTACAGGTAGGCAAAGCTTCTGTGATTTTGTTTTTTATGAGTGTAATGGCATATCCAGAAGACTATGTCAGTGCACTCCTCTGCATCTAAGTGGTTTTTACATTCTGTCTCCTGCTCTAAGACCTTCTCTGAACTTTGGCAGCAGGGCGAGGAGTTGTGTTGCTAAAGATGTCCCACTTAGGAATGAACATTCCTATTCTTAGTCTTGTTACCTTGACCTCTTATACACCTTGGCTTCAGCTGTTGTCTACTGAGAAGGAGATGAACTTCATCTACGATGAAAATGGAGACTAGCTCAGGTCTGCATGTATAAATATAAATATTTAGAGGAAATCATGCTACTGCTCTTTTGTTCACCTATGCATCCTGGTGATTGCATCTATCTCTGCTGCTGCCACTGCCATCTCCCACTGGAAACAGAGCCCCAATTCTTTTAATTTCCAACATGAACTGAAGACCAGAAACCATTTCAGGCTGTAATGCTAAACTGAGACTGTTTAGGCATCCTAGTTCATTGACTGCTCTAGGGTTGGTTCTCAACCTCTACAGTATGCAGATAGGTGCCATTGAAATAGCCAGATTATCATGTGTTTTAGACATTAGAATGAATCTCCCCTTGATATATATGTATATATATAGATCTTTGCCTCTGGAGAACCTCTGACTAAACCCATTTGCATTTATTCTTTTTTTTCTTCTTGTTGTTGAGACAGTGTTTTACTATATATCTAGGGCTAGACTAGCACTTAATCTCTATCAAATCTAACCTTAAGCTCAGGCTCTCTCCCATTAACCTTCTTATTTTACTTGGATTTAATGCCAATAGGTAGTACATTTTTGGAACA
This sequence comes from Mus caroli, assembly GCF_978045245.1. Classification (NCBI taxonomy): domain Eukaryota; kingdom Metazoa; phylum Chordata; class Mammalia; order Rodentia; family Muridae; genus Mus; species Mus caroli. The sequence goes on from NW_028227256.1 coordinate 141,864,048, forward strand.
AAACAAAATCCCAGTCATTTAATTTTTGAGGTTTCTGTGCACTGTACTGACACCAATGAAGCAGATTTTTAATTAATTTTGTGCAATTATTTCTACATTCCAAATAAGCCATACTTATTTTGTTTCCTAATTTATGATAGTGTCATTAAAATCATTAAAATTCATTTTATATTTTGTGTCTTTTTGGGTTAAAGGTATTTTACAATGGAATGAATTTTATTTGAATTTAGAAAGAGTTTTCAGTTAATTATAACTGAAGACATAATCAGCAAAGACCATCAAGATTTTTGGAATTTAACAAGGTTAAGGTTACTGAATTGCTAGAAAAAGACTTCCCATAATACATTTTTGACTTGTCTTCTTTCTTTTGCCATGTTTCTTTATGGGGTCACCAGTTATAATAGTGCTACAGTTTGTACAATTTTTTTTCTGTCTCTGCACACATTTTTTTGAGCTTGTAAGACAAAAGCTACTCTTGTATGTATAGCATTTTTTTCTACTTGAGACAAATGACCTGAATGGTCTCCAAAACTGAGAAAACAAATTCTAACTCTTTGCCTAATGCCTTATGGTTGGCAGATGGGACAAGTAGTTGAGAGTGGACAGAGTCATGAGTAAAGCCATGTCAAGCATTACACTGCTTCAGAGCACAAGAATGATGGTTTTCTTGGGTTAACTTCAGAGAAATTAATAAAGCCTTGTACTGGCCTGGTGTGGATGGTGACAGTGTATACAGTAAGTGTGGACCCCAGATTCCTCCTCTCAGATACTTACATCCTGAGATTGCTTTTATACAGAGACCTTCTATGGAGACAAGCTTGCTCTTATATAATAAACAATACTGTTTCCTTGCCTTTACATAATAAATATGACTACTTATAAATTACATAACAAATAGGACATAATAAAAGCACTGAGTTTCTGAGCTCCACCAGAGGTGAGCACAGCCTACCCAATCCCAGCTTTTCTGTAAGCATTTTTGCCATTTCTTCATTTCCATCTTATCTTAGTCATGTTTCTAGGAGCAAGCCCTGCAGGACACAGTGAGCACTGACATTTAAAGAAATGTGTTTTATTCTTTTTATAATGTTTAGACATTCAGTTCTTTTGAAAATCACTTTTAAAAGTCCTTAAAATGTGATTCTTAAAGTTAAAATCTCGTTGTTTAATCTATCTTTCTCGCATATGTCATAGTCATTTAAAATGTATTGAGAGAACTATCCATTTAGATAGGATGAACATATGGGAGAGAAGAAGGATAAATACATGTACTGAAAGAGCCTGAGAAATGGAAGACTGTTTGATGGTGGTTCATAATAGCCATATCTTTCTTTTTTATTAAATTCTTCAAATATTTTAATGGATATTGTATACAAAGCCTTTTTCTTTTCTATCCATCCATATAAATGCATACTAATAATATATGTGCAAGTAAGATATATCTAATAATATGTGTATATTTTAGTGCCATTCTACATTTTTCTTTCTCTCTGACTGGAGATGTATAGAGCATTATTCTCTTTATGATGTCTCTTTTTATTACCTTATTCTCATGACTCTTTATGCTGTAATTGAGCCAGCCACCCATTTTAACCATATCACCAGACAGTTATAAGAATTACACAAAGTCTCTGCTACTTTTATAAATTCCTCCATTGTCTCATTGAGTTCTTGAAAAAAATACATTCTCTTAGCATAACATTGTCCTAATTTTTTACTTTATCTTTATAATATCCTTCACTGCTGTTTATTTATGCTTAGGACTATGCCCTATGTACAATTAGCACTGTATAAGGTTATAAGATTCTAAATTCTTAACTTCTGCATCCTTTTAGTTGACTGGAATAATTTCCCCATAGCTTAAACTATAAACTTCCTACACTCATTTCAAATTTTATCCTATATTTTAATTTGAAGGGGACTTAGTTTGTAATGTATGTGTTCTATAGCAATTTATACAGTGCTGTTTATCAATTAATAAATTCTAAAGTTAAACATGCCTGGTTTCCTTTACAATTCTATCAATTCACAATCGTGGTGGCTTGTCAACTTCTCAGCATTTCTATTTCCTCATGGATAAATTGGAGATCATGCAAATTATACCAAGGTTACTGTTTGGAGAAAGAAATGAAATAATTCCATAGAGGACTGGAACTGTTCCTACTAGATTATAATAATGTTATCATGGTATAATTATTTATTCTGATCTTTATCTTTATTTTAAGTGTTTTAGATGCTTCATTAATTTATTTCGTTATGGTTCATCCTGATCACAGCTTCCTCTCCCTCCTCTCCTCCTAGTCCTACCCTCTACCTTCCCCTCCTCTCATTACCCCCATTCTCTTCATGGATGCACAGGTTTCCCATGCTTATCAACCCACCTTGGCATATAAAGTTGCACAGCATCTCAGCTAGGATAAATGGATCCAAAAGCTGGCATCAGAGTCACAGACAGCCCTGTTTCTGCTGTTAGGGAATACATATGAAGGCCAAGCTGCAGACTGTTACATATGTGTGGAGGGCCTATGTCCTTTAGTTGGTGGTTCAGTTTCTGTGAGTCCCCAGAATCCCAGGTTTGTTGATTGTATAGGTTTCCTTGTGGAGTAATCTCTCCAACTCCTTCAATTCTTCTTCAGTCTCTTCCATAAGAGTCCCTAAACTCTGCCAAATGTTTGGATGTGGGTCTCTACATCTGTTTCCATCAACTCCTGAGTGGAGCCTCTCAGATGACAATAGAGCTAGGCTCCTGTCTGCAAGTATTAATGTTAGTGTCAGGGGTTGTCTCACTGACACTAACATGGCATGGGCTGTTTCCAGTTTCTTGCTCCTACAAATAAGGCTGCTATGAACATAGTGGAATACATGTCCTTGTGATATGGTGGAACTTCATGTGAGTATATGCTCAGGATTTGTATAGCCAGGTCTTTTTTTTTTCCTTTTCTTATTAGGTATTTTCTTCATTTACATTTCCAATGCTATCCCAAAAGTCCCCCATACCCTTCCCTCCACTCTCCTCCCCCCATCTTGAGGTAGAACTATTTCCACTTTTCTAAGAAACAACCAAATTGATTTCCAAAGTGGTTGTACAAGTTTGTCCTCCTACCAGCAATGGAAGAGTGTTCCCCTTGATCTACATCCTCACCAGCATGAATTTTTCATCTTAGCCATTCTGAAAGTTGTATAATGGAATGTCAATAAAAATCCCAGCATAGCTAAAACAATCTGTACAATAAAAGAACTTCTGAAAGTAGTTTTTTAAACTGTACTACAGAGCAATAGTAATAAAAGCTATATAGTATTGGCATGAAAACAGACAGGTTGATCAATGGAATTGAATCACAGACTGAAAAGTAAACACAGGCACATGCTGACACTTGATTTTTGACAAATAATCCAAACTTATATCAGGAGGGGGAAAAAAGAAAGCTTTTTCAACAAATAGTGCCTGTATAACTGGATGTCTGTATGTAGACAAATTCATAGAGATCCATATCTATCATCCTGCACAAAACTCAAGTCCAAACTCATTGTAAAACAAGATATACTAAATCTGATAGAAGAGAAATTGGGAAATATTTTTGAATGCATTGACACAGGAGGAAAGTTCCTGATTCTCATATATAAAAAACAACAACAGCTCAGGCACTAAGATCAACAATTAATATATGGGACCTCATGAAACCGAGACGCTTCTGTAAGGTAAAGGATACCAGAATGGGAAAAGATATCCAGCCGACTGTATATCTGACAGAGGGCTAATATCCAAGTATTTATAAAGAACTCTAGAAATTAAGCACCAACATACCAAATATTCCAATTAAAAATGGGGTCCAGATTTAAACAGAGAATTCTGGGCAAAGGAATCTCTAGAGGCCAAGAAGTACTTAAAAAATATTTAACATCTTTATTCATCAGGCAAATGCAAATCAAAATATCTCAGGATCTTAATTTGTGAAATGGTATACTTATAATCTCTACTGTAAGCAAAGATATTAAATTGTTTCCTTTTGAATATTTATTGTAATTATAATAATAGGAAGCATATACTTCTGATATTAGAAAGAAAGTGCTGTTAGATATCAAAAGAGAGCTACAAGATCATAGGCATATTTATCAGGAGATCTTTTTTATGTAGGTTTTAAAGTAGCCATTGCAGAGGATTCAGAAGGATTAGAGCAGAACAGTTAATAGCCCAGCTGGGGAAGGTGCAGTTCAATTCTTAAAATGAAAGTATATTGTATTGGTGTAATAAAATGTTTTGACCAGCAAGTAGATAAAAGTGTACAGGTGCTTGTGAATGAAGATTAATTTCAGAATGTCTTAAATCAGAAGTGCTCAGGAGAGGTAGAAGTGATTCCAAGATAATCTGATGGTTTTGAACCTGGGACAACTAAAGAATTATTGTATTTACTATTATTTTCTGGAAGACAGAACTATATATTGGTTTTAGGAAATGGTAAGGTTGAATTTTTACTTGTTTGTTTTCAAATATGTTGATGATGCTATGGGCATTTTAGCAGTGAAAAATATGTGTTGACCAGTGGGAAGATGTGGGGATCCAATTTATAGAAGAGCTTATTGCAAGGAAAAGCACACAATCAACAGGACAAGACAGAATAGCCTATATAACGGTAAAAATATTCACCAACCCTACATCCATCAAAGGGTAGATATGCAAAATATATAAAGAACTCATTACCATTATTACTTTTAAATGAAAAAATACTTGTCCTTACCACATAGCAAGTACTTGTGTTGTCTACAAAATAATTGTTCCATAGAACTTTGATCCATGATATAAAAGTTCTTCCATGGACTGTCCATTACAGTAGGTGCTAGATGCAACACAGAACCATATTTCTAAATAATAATATTGTCATAGGTATGAAGGGTATGATTATTCTGGTTTAGATTGTTTGGATATCTTTAACAAAGCTGTCTCCATTTGTATTCATTTGCTTGTTTTGCCTTTCTCATGTACTGTTTGTTTCTTTGCACTGAATCCTCTTGGACCTATATCATAGGCCTATGTTGCTGACGTTGCCTGCTGTGTGCCCACTGAAATTGATATTGCCTAGTATATTTACAGCTGTGTTAAAGTTCTCTGCATTTGTTCCTCATTGCTGTCTTATTGCTGGAGGCACAGCATGAGCAGAAAAAAAAAAAAAAAGAGACCACAATATTTTCTGTTACTCATGCCTATTTGCTGCCAGAAAGTTATATTGGCATAATCTAAAAGGAAGTTATTTGCTTAAGAAGTCCAGAACATATAGTGTTCCAGATCCTGACCCCTCAGAAGGCAGAAGAGAATACATGAGGTTACAAATGGAATGAGGAAAATTTCCATACAGGACCAACCCATTGTTTAACATTGCTAAGGAAATCATTTCTAGATGAGAATAGCCTGGCTTCTCCTCATGCATACATGAGTCTTGGATTTCAAAAGAGAATACTTAGCTGAAATACTTTATTGTGCCTTATTCCTAATTTCCTACTATAGATAACTCAACCTATCAACCTTTGTTCTAATCTATGAACAAACATGTCTATATTAAAAACACTTAAATGACTAAAAGCACACCCTTTTTTACAGGAGCCTATAGGTTACAGTTGATGAAAAATTGGCATGGGCATTCTTCTCCTCGTCCTTGTCCCTGTCTACATCTTCGTGGTCATTTCCATTATTGTCATTCTCCTCCTCTTCCTTCATTTCTCATAGTATGTTGAAATATCTTAGGTTATTGTAATTTTAATGCTAATTTAATTTTCGTAACAGATTTAAAGACCAAAATGATTAAACAAAGTTCAGGATATAACCTGAATTCTAGCCTGAAAGAGACATTTGTATTGTTGTAGGCATTTTAGACACTGGCAACAGCTCATGAAGTAATTCTCTCTTGCTCCCCAGCCTATCTGAGATACACGAGTATGTATACATCTCTGAAATTTGCCATGGCTGATGGAGCGAGGCTTTGTTTTAGCTTAGATCACATTTCCTTGTGCAAACTGTTAATCTCCAAGATCAAACATGTCTTGTTTGGAGAAGGTTTTTAAAAGATGATTTAAAAACATTATTTCTTAACCAAGAATCCATGGAAACTGTTCGGGAACTGGGTAATTTGCCCCCTTTTCATTGTTTGTGTTATATCCCAGATATAGAAATATGGTTAAATATGCACCCACAATGGCTGAAATGTGCTAGGCTTGGGATATAGTGCACAAGAGTGGTACTTGGTGTGATACTCTAGCTTTGCCTTTGAGAATTCTGCTTTGACAGGAAAATTAAGTCATCATTTACCACAGAATGATACGGAGAAAAATGAACTTTGTACCTTGGAAAATGCAGGTTGATATAGGAAAGGTTTATGGAATAAATAAATCTCTTCTCTAATATATTTCTGCCACCTCAGCATAGATCATTAACCTAATGGATTATGTTTTGTAGTTGATGCATTTTTTGTCTGTGTACTAAAGTGACATATGGAACATTCCCACTTTAATGGTCACTTAACCTTCACGGTGTGGAAGACTTAAGAGAATTTAAACATTTATATTAAAATTTGTACCATCTATCTCAGACAGTCAATTGTTTAGAGCCGTCTTTTCCTTCTTTATATGAATAGCAACTGTTGTTGGCTAACTTGGGGATTTTGGAGCCTTTGCTAGATTAGATTTGAAGGCTTTTTGCTTTTTAGAAAAGTTAGAATTTAAAATTCATTTCAAGTTCTGTGTAGTTTTTTCCCCACCCCTTTGTTTTTCAGTCTTATTTACTCTAGGTTTCTGTACTCCCACCACCCCCATGGCATTTTTACATCTTCATATTTTTTTGGAAATTTTTAAAAATTATTTTATTAGATATTTATTTTATTTACATTTGAAATGTTGTCCCCTTTCCTGGTTTCCCCTCCAAAAACCCCTATCCCCTCTTCCCTCCCCCTGCTCACCAAACCACCTACACCCACATCCTGGCCCTGGCATTCCCCTACCCTGGGGCATAGAGCCTTCACAGCACCAATGGTCTCTCCTCCCATTGATGACCGATTAGGTCTTCCTCTGCTATATGTGCATTAGGATCCATGAGTCCCAACATATGTACTCTTTGGTTGGTGATTTAGTCCCTGAGAGAAAAACTCGTGACAGCAGATGCTGGTGAGGATGTGGAGAAAGAGGAACACTCCTCCATTGCTGGTGGGATTGCAAGCTGATACAACCACTCTGGTAATCAGTTTGGCAGTTCCGCAGAAAGTTGAACATAAAGAAAGTCGAGGACCCACTAATACCACTCCTGGGCCTACACCCAGAAGATGCTCCAACATGTAATAAAGACATATGCTCTACTATGTTCACCGCAGCCTTACTTATAATAGCCAGGCACTGGAAAGAACTCAGATGTCCATCAAGAGAGGAATGGATACAGAAAATATGGTACATTTACACAATGGAGTACTACTCAGCTATTAAAAACAATGAATTTATAAAATACTTAGGCAAATGATGGAAGTAGAAAATATCATCCTGAGTGTGGTAACCCATCACAAAAGAACACACCCCTCACTGACAAATGGATATTAGCCCAGAAGTTCAGGAATACCCAAGATACAATTCACAAACCACATGAAACTCAAAAAGAAGGAAAACCAAAGTGTGGATACTTCGATCCTTCTTAGAAGGGGCAATAAAATACGCATGGAAGGAGATACAGAGACAAAGTATGGAGCAGAGACTGAAGGAAAGACCATCCAGAGACGCCCCACCTGGGGATACATCCCATATACAATCGTCAAACCGAGGCAATTTTGTGGATGCCAACAAGTACTTACTGACAGAAGCCTGTTATGGCTGGCTCTGGAGAGGCTCCACCAGTGTTTGTCAAATACAGAGGTGGATCCTTGCCGCCTACAATTGGACTGAGCACAGGGTCCCCAATGAAGGAGCTAGAGAAAGTACCCAAGGAGATGAAGGGGTCTGCAGCCCCATAGGAGGAACTACGTATTTTTAAAAGTACAATGAGTGAGAGGACCTGCTCTCAAAAGAGTTTAGATTAGTGCTTCTCAAAAAAAGTATTCATTTTTTCCTTTTTTTTTGTTAGATATTTTCTTCATTTAGACTTTAAATGCTATCCCCTTTCCCAGTTCCCAGTCCAAAGACCCCCATCCCTTTCTCCCCTCTCCCTGCTCCTCAACATGGCCACTCATGCTTCCAGGCCCTGACATTCACCTATACTGGGGCATAGAACCTTTACAGGACCAAAGCCCTCTCCTCCCAATGATGTCCGACTAGGCCATCCTCTGCTACATATGCAGTTAGAGCCATGAGTCCCACCATGTGTTTTCTTTGGTTGGTGGTTTAGTCCCTGGGAGCTCTGGGAGTGGGGGGTACTGGTTAGTTCATGTTCCTCATATGGGGTTGCAAACCCCCTCAGCTCCTTGGGTACTTTTACTAGCTCCTTTATTGTAGACCCTGTGCTATGCCCAGTGGATGGCTGTGAGCATCCACTTCTATATTTGTCAGGCACTGGCAGAGTCTCCCAGGAGACAACTATTCATTTTTAAAACATTTTGTGAAAGGATCAAGTTTACTTACAATTACATTAGTAATTAAAATTAGTATGCTGTATCTTATAAAGTTAATGTGGAGAAAATAGAAAATCCATTTATTAGTTCAAAAAACTGCTTCTGAGACTTTCTTATGCTAGACAATTTTTCTGTGTTTGCAGCACTTAGAAAAATAAAATAGCTTTCATATTCCAAAGTTCACAGAGAAACAAAAAATAGTATAGACAAGTGTTTACATAATTAGTGACATCTATGATAGAGGAAATTGTAGAGGACAGAAGGAACTTCTATTCCCAAACAGAACTCATATCAAGATTGACTCTAAAAGGAAATCTTTGCTTAGATGTAAATGACAGGAAGACATTGGAATGGGATAAAGGAATGAAATGCAGAAAACATCAAGTGCAGGATGGGGACCTATTTCACATCCATCATATGACATTTTGGGTTGTTCCCATGTGTACAGTGATAAGAGTATACTTCTATCAAGCCCTCCTTTAAATATGCAACCAATTATGGAAGACCATGGGGAAAACAAAACAGAACAGGAGAGTCAAAGTTGGACTTCTTCCAGGTCCTGCGAGGACAGCAAGTTCTATGAAGATGCTCATCTAAAATCTAACCAAGGCCGACACCTGTTTTACAGAGTAGATTCTGTTCTAAAACAGGAGAGAAGAAAATGCAGCTGGGAGGAAGATGATGCATAGCCCCCATTTCCCTCCAAATCAAATGATAGAGATAATTGCATATGTCCCCAGAGGGCCTTTGGGTATCTAGATAGCAGGGCTTACACCGAGAACATTTATTGAATTAACAGGCTTTGCTCATCCCGTTCTCTGTGTCTGAATACTGGCAGATACTTTAGCATCTACACAGATCTTATCCAGGAAGGTCATAGTTACTCTGAGCTATGCAAACAACAGTATTACCATCAATGAAACCCTATTCTGCTAAGAAAACTTCAGCCACACTTCTAAGATATGCTGAAGCTCAGCAAGAGTTTCCACCAGAAACCTGTGCTTGCAGGAATTCTTACTTAACAAAAGTCTGTGTGACTTGGTACAATAATTATCTGCTTGGGTCAAGATTATTCATTTTACTCTCATGTTGGGATTGCAATCCAAAAAACATAGAAACTGAATAAAGAAAAGCAAGGCATATTAATTTTCAACCAATTTATCCTTTGTTTCAATACTACCATTTGAAGAAAATGAAGTCATTAATCAAGTAGCAATATTTATTTTAAAAATACTTTCTAGTGGGTAAGGCCAGTGAGTTATATACATTTTCATAAGCACATCAATGCTTTTTGTTTCTTTCTTTAAGCATCCCATCCTATCTGTGCTATCTGTTTATCTATCTCTTATAGACTATTTATTTATATTTAAAAGTTATTCTTCCACACATAATTGAAAAGGTTCTTATCATTTGACCTTTTCTAAGAAGTATATTTTAATAATTTTATTCACCCTACCATATCTCAAATAAATGCATCCTGTTAGTTTTATCATTACTATTATTATAATTCAACCTTTACATTTTTATTTCTTATACCAGATTAGGTTATGTTAAAATTGTTTATATTTACTGATGTCTCAAAAGATGCACTATTACTAACCTTTTATGAGTACAATGAGATATTATTAACTTTTATTAACCCTATTTTATAGATGTAAAGATAAACTTGGAGGGAACTTGCTTAGAAGTAGTCTAGTGAATTTCTGAAAATATTCCTGAACTAAGAAGTCTAATATAGAAAAGTGCCTCTATTTGTGTGTCTGTGTGTGTGTGTGTGTGTGTGTGTCCCTTCCGGGAGTCAGTTTTCAGTTTTTATCATGAAAGATCTGGGGATCACACTCATATAAATAATGGATTTTGTGTAAAATAAATGTTAAGTGTATTCTTTTTTTTATTTTTAATATTTTTATTACATATTTTCCTCAATTACATTTCCAATGCTATCCCAAAAGTCCCCCATAGCGCCCCCCACTTCCCTACCCACCCATTCCCATTCTTTTGGCCCTGGCATTCTTAAAACACCAAACTATGGGATGGATCCCTATGTGGGGCAGTCTCTGGATGGTCTTTCCTTCTGTCTCAGTTCCGAACTTTGTCTCTGTAACTCCTTCCATGGGTATTTTGTTCCCCATTCTAAGAAGGAATGAAGTATCCATACTTTGGTTTTTCTTCTTGAGTTTCATGTGTTTTGCAAATTGTATTTTGGGTATTCTAAGTTTCCGGGCTAATATTCACTTATTAGTGAGTGCATATCATGTGTGTTCATTTGTGATTGGGTTACCTCATTCAGGATGATATCCTCCAGATCCATCCATTTGCCTAAGAATTTCATAAATTCATTATTTTTAATAACTGAGTAGTACTCCATTGTGTAAATGTACCACATTTTCTGTATCCATTCCTCTGTTGAGGTACATCTGGGTTCTTTCAAATTTCTGGCTATTATAAAAAAGGCTGCTATGAACATAGTGGAGCATGTGTCCTTTTTACAAGTTGGAACATCTTCTGGGTATATATGCCCAGGAAAGGTATTGCTGGATTTTCCGGTAGTAATATGTCCAATTTTCCGAGGAACCACCAGACTGATTCCAGAGTGGTTGTACCCATCCCATAAACAACCACCAAACCCAAACACTATTGCATATTCCAGCAAGATTTTGCTGACAGGACCTTGATAGAGCTAGCTCTTGTGAGGCTATGCCAGTGCCTGGCAAATACAGAAGTGGATGCTCACAGTCATGTATTGGATGGAACACAGGGCCCCCAATGAAGGAGCTAGAGAAAGTACCCAAGGAGCTAAGGAGGTATGCAACATTATAGGAAGAACAACAATATGAACTAACAAGTACCCCCCAGAGCTTGTGTCTTTAGCTGCATATGTAGCAGAGGATGGCCTAGTCAGCCATCAATGGGAGAAGAGGCCCTTGTTCTTTTGAAGATTATATGCCCCAGTACAGGGGAATGCCAGGGCCAGGAAGCAGGAGTGGGTGGGTTGAGGAGCAGGGTGGGGGGAAGGTATAGGGGACTTTCAGGATAGCATTTGAAATGTAAATGAAGAAAATATCTAATTAAAAAAAAGCCCAACCTAACTATAACAGGATGAATTGTGCAGGGGTACGGGTGGGCAATGAACACAAGTGAGTGAGCATGTAGACAGTAGAAGGCAGCATCACTGCTAAACATCAATCAATGGACAAGGCACCCACAGAACACTCTTCATGACTATTTTGTACTTGAATTTTGACACTGTCTTTAGAATTTAGTTACCTGCACACTTTAAATTAAAAAAAAGACAAAATTAAGTAGGGTGCAGTCATGTATTCCTTTTATCTCATCACTCAGAACACAGACACAGTCAGATTTCTGTGTGTTGGTGGCCAGCCTGGATTACAAACAGAGACTTAGTGCTGAAAAAAAATACAAAATACAAAACTAAAAATATATTTCTGTATCATGTTATTTCCTTGGTACTTTATGAAATCCAGGGAAACTCATTTAAGGAAGGATTCATGTGTCTTGTAGGACTTAAAGATGGAAAGTTTCCTTCTCATGTGTGAAGAATTTGTTTTTCCTTAATGTTTTACTCATACTGTTTCAATGTATGCATTGTGCAGTATAGATTTTCACTCTATATGAGTTTTTCAAGGAATGGGCTTGTTATGTTTATTATTAATTTTTGGTCCTGTTAGAAACTAAACTCTAGAAACTACTATATATATATTTTTTACAAGACACTTAGAGTAAATACTAATGTTGCTGCTAAAAGTCATGCAGGAATAATGACTCCAAATGGATTTAATTTTACAACAGAAACATTTGTTTCAGTTGAAAGAAGCACATGACTTCCAGAACTGGGGACATTTGTCACACAGTGCCTTGATGATTATCAGCAGGGCTTCTGAGCCCTCCTCTATTGTTTTTCTTGAAGTCTACTAAAACTCCTTTTCTTTTTAAGGCATAAGATTGCCATAGTTATAATAATAATTAACAAGTAACTTTAATTAATGTACATGTGAAAGCTGTGTTAAAACTTTTCAAAATGCATGTAAATGTTTTACTCATAGAGACAGCAGCAAACTGCAAATCCTTCTGACTTCTATCTGACATTAATATATGCACATATATTATACACACACATATATTATGTATGCAAACCAATACAGGATTTATGTAATCTTAGCGATTATATTATTAGTCTTCCCTGTAAGAATGTGGAAAACTGATGCCATTGAAAGTACATTTGGAATACTTTGAAACAAGAATTTTGTATTTTATCTACTCAGAAATAATAGTTATTTCATTGTTTATCATTATTGATGCTACAGATCAATTCCTTTTCAGAAGAAATGAATTTAGAAAAATGCTTGATGATAACATGGAAATATCCAGGGGCTATTATTTAGACAGAATGAGAAAGTATTGATTGGAATGAAGATAAAATGGGATCTGATATCAAAGAGGGCTATATCATATAGTTTGTGTTTCAGAATTCGGACACTAAATTAAAGACTGTATGTTTAAATTTAATGCTGAACAAGATATAAATAATAAAGTGTTCTTATAGGAAAGGATGAATGCCATGTTTTGTCAGCATATTATTATTTATAGGAAAGAAGTGAGATAAGCTAGAGGAACACAGATTACTGATGTTATTGAATATTGTGATATGCAATTCAGGGAAAGATTGTGAGGTATATATTTCAAGTCAAAATTTTCCTTCCAGTACAATTAATTAGAAACATTTTGTGCCCTTCTGTTTCTTGTTAAACTTTTTGTGTTGTAGCACTAATAGTTCTATTTGTTGTTTTATTCATTATGGTGAATATTATGCTTTTATGTTGTCATAAAACACATTCTTTAATATGTTAAAGGATTGTTTCTCCTGATTTTTATCTTTCTATTCTCTGATCTCACAGAGAACTGAGAAGTAATGTTATCAGATCCTGAACCTTTATCCAAAAGGAAACTGAGATACATTGTATACACTGCAAAGTTCTTGGGCTAGGACAGGTCAGCCTTCCCTTAAAGAATTATCCGTTTTCTCTGAAGTTTCTGATCTCATAGGGACTAATCAGGTAAAACATAAGATAATCCTACATAGACCCTTTTTACTTCTTTGATGTATATTCAACTAATTTTTTTGTGAACTCAATTGGTACAGCATGTCAGAATTAATGGTTTATATTCATGAACCATTATGTAAAGATACACAAACACACTCAAATCACATTCATTGAGACATCTTCACAGATTATGTAAGTCAACTCTTCCCTCTCCTGTGTTTATAGAATTATTAATAATCCAGATATTAACATATATCTGCAAAGCTTTTAGTCATTGGCCTAGAAGGCTTCTCCCTTTCACTCTAAGGTAGAGTGCATATTTCAGTCAAACAATAAAATGGCATGCAATAATAATTAATGAAAAAAGGAGGTCATGTTTTTACAGGAAAATGAGAAAAGATATAAGGGAGGGTTTGGAAGGAGGAAAGATAAGGGAACATGTTGCGATTATTAACTCAACATATAAAAAAGAGTAAAAGAATGGTGATCTGGCCAAGCCATATCTCATGCAAATTTAAGAATATTAAGAATAATATTCTTAAATTGCACATGACTTCCAGAACTGGGGACATTTGTCACACAGTGCCTTGATGATTATCAGCAGGGCTTCTGAGCCCTCCTCTATTGTTTTTCTTTTTTTTTTTTGTTTTTTGTTTTTTTTGTTTTTTCGAGACAGGGTTTCTCTGTGTAGCCCAGGCTGTCCTGGCACTCACTTTGTAGACCAGGCTGGCCTCGAACTCAGAAATCCGTCTGCCTCTGCCTCCCGAGTGCTGGGATTAAAGGCGTGCGCCACCACGCCCGGCTATATATTGTTTTTCTTGAAGTCTACTAAAACTTCTTTTCTTTTTAAGGCATAAGATTGCCATAGTTATAATAATATTTAACAAGTAACTTTAATTAATGTACACGTGAAAGCTGTGTTAAAACTTTTCAAAATTAAATTGCACAATTAAGAATAAATTGCCAAGTGCTATCACCCCTACCAAATATAGGAATCTTTCTGTCATAAGGGTAGATGAGCAAGAAGACTATGAATAGTGACAAAAGAAGAAATGAAGCAGAAGCTGAGAGTGAGCATAACAAAGTTCAAGAATTAAGTATGAAAACAACTACTTGTGATTTATGCTTAAGGTGGAGATGTCTTGTGAAAGCATGCAGTGGATGCTGTGAATTTTGGAATTCATAAACATAATTCTGATATGCTTTGCCTATAGCAACTGTGCACAGTTATTGGTATCATGATATAAATCTCATTTTAAGTGAGTAGTATAGATCATTAAAACTAATCTTAACTATTAAGACGAAAGGGCATTTCTTATAATCCCTCATAATTTAGGATTATTTTGTGGTAAGCATTTGATAAAAGTCTTCTTCTTCCTCCTCTGCTCACCCCTCACCTACCCTTCAGTCTATATATTCCCTTTGCTTGCTAGCTGGCCTATGTGCTTCTAGGAAATCTCCTATCTCTGCCTCCTATCTCAGTATTTGAGTGCTGAGATTACAGATGTGTGCCTTTACATCAGAACTTTTACATAGCTTCTGGGAAACAAATTTTGAGGACTCATGTTTGCATAGCGAGTGCTTTAACTGGCTGAGCCAGGTCAACAGCCCCTATATTTAACTTTTTAATACATATATTCCCATTTTTGTGGCATAGTGAAATATTAACTACTTGTGCAGTTATGCACTTAGTGAACCACTTTGTCATGTCAAGCTATCTTTCCTTTTTCTGTCTATTTGTGTGCCCTATATAAAGTGCTTTGGTATCTTTCTCTCTGTAAGATAGAATCTTTTACTTATTTTGTATGCCTATATCCTTGCCAAACTGGAAACTAGTCAACATGTCATTGTATATTGCTTTGTATACTACATACATAATTGTTATAGTAATTAATCAAAACTATCAGTGGCTTATAACACCAATATTTCCTTCTCAAGCATTCTGTGTATGGCTTCAATGACAACACTTCAAGGTGTTTCAATAATTTTAATCACTCACAATCACTGTGTTTTGGACAGTGTCCTATTGTACATTGCCATTTATAGGTCAAGGAAAAAGATCCACACAAAAAAATGTGTTCCGTCAAAAGCAACACATTTAGCTTTTTTCTCATTCAAACCTATGGATCAGGAAGCAAAACCCTTCTGCATCAGATGTTACTCAGTGACTAACAATAGTGAAAGTTGTAGTTTAGTAGTAATATCTGAATTTTTCTTTCTCATTTTTGTGGTTGATCCAGATTTTTGAGTAATTTTAAAGCATTATACACACTTTAATGTAAATCATTCAGGAACTGAAGCTTTGAATTGGATTTGTAAAGCTTACCAATTGATTTAAGTTAATTTACTACACTAATGTAGTATTTTAAAATAGATTAATATTGATTTGTGTGTATGTCCTTATTTTCCTAATATGTATCAGTTCAGTATACAAAGAATTCATAGTGCAGCTATGACTAGTCTTCTATTAAATACGTGCTGGGTTAGTTACTGCTTGGGATATTTCTGGTAGTTTGGAATCCAACATTCTTGCATGTCTTTTCATGCACTGTATTCATGTATCTCAATTCCTGATAGAAATTTGTGTAGGAGGAAAATTGATTCAGGTCCAATTTAATCAACCCAAAGCAGTTATATCCTTTTTACAAATTTAGAAAAAAAAAGATTATGAGTAACTAATTTTGTGTCAGGGTTGTAGCTTTTGCTCAATCAATTACACTTAGATTGTGGGATTATGAAATGAATTGCCCATTTAACTGGGACTATAAAAGCTTATATCTCAGTGAAAAGGCCTGGAAAAGAAATTGAATTATTTTCCATGAAGCTAGCCACAAATTAGTTCAATAGCATTTTACTATCATGAATTCATTATTCTAGCTAATGATGCAATGATACACATAGTTCTCCAATGGCACCAGGCTTAGTCTAGCAGGATCAGCTCATTGCTTGTCATATATAGCTGATTGGTTATTATTATAAAATATTTGCATTGTATCCCTGTCCATCTAGCTTTCATTTCTTACCTCCCATACAATTTCTTTAGCTCACCTTCTTACTTTAAGGTTTTGGAGGTCTTTAATATCATATTTGCTCTATAGTCATCCCTAGATTCCATTTTTATAATTTTACTCAAATGACATTTAAAATAGCATTCCCATATTAATACTTGAGCATAAGTTGATAAGTAATAGTACATTGGAGTGGATATTTGTAGCACAGGCATAGAACACCTTTTGTAGTATAATGCTTTCTTTCTCCTCATTTAACTTTGCCCATGTTTTTTGAAAAACTGCAATGGATTTCCTCTTTTTCTGTCTGTCTTTTTCTACTTTCTTGCATGTTATATACAATGTGATTCACTCATTAAAATATATGACATATAAATTTTTATGCAGTTATTACATAGATCCATATTAATATCTTTAATGACTATCTTATAACATATTATTTTTGATCAATATCTTCAATTGCCTGAGAAGAAAAGGCCTTGTTGAATTCATGCAAGGAAGGACACTTAGTACTATTGCTTGACTCTTTTATCTAGCAGCTAGTCAATTGATTATCAAATTCTCTCAACTGCTGCTACTTTATATATCTCCTCTGCATTCACCCCTGTTTAAAATACACAACTACACATCTATTTAATCTGTTATGAACATTTAATGTTTCCCAATTATCTTTTAACTTAAATAGTTTCACATATGTACAGTTCACTTTTAATGTCTGCCACCAATTCCAGTTATCATACATATTGCTTCTATGTAAATGATCTAAGTTTGCTAAATGGTACAAGTAACCTTTCTTCATCTGATATTTTCTCTATCAATTTCTTCTCCACCCACAATGAAATTTTATCTTTATGCCTTGGTCTGTATATCAAGCAGCTCCTTTTATGTATATGCCCTATTTTTAGTGATTTTTTCCTATCAAAATAATATTCCATTAATGATATCCCATTTTTTCTGGTCTATAAATCTATACAAACCTGTGTTAAATGCATTCAAAGAGTCAGATGACATAGTCTTTATAGGACATCATGTACTATACAGTTAATATTCAGCAAATCAGTCACTGAATTTATGACTTCAGAAAAACAATATATAATATTAATTCTCACTTATAAATTTTTAAAAGACTTGATTTGGATTCTTAAAATATCTAGGACAAAATCAAAGTTGTTCTTATTCTTGAGACATTTTGAAACTTTAGGGAAGTTTGAGATATTTATTCACTTGTTAAATTGTTGTGCTGCATAAGTTTCATTAAATGAGTAGAATTGTAAATAGATATGCTAAAATTGTGTGAGCAATATATATAATCACAAATATAAACACATTATATTTCACATAAAGTAGCTAGACAAACAAATATTCTTCAGACATATTTTAAATGAGTTTAATTATGTGACCCCAAAGCCAGGTGTTCTAGCAGCATTGCTGGTATTTTGCATTATGAAAATGTATTATAAACAAACTGTTAAATATAGCTTCTTCCAAAGGACAAAAGATCCTTAAGAGCCATTTATTTGCACACTGCTTAGCAACAAAATCATAACATTAATAAAATTTAGAAACTGGGAATGCAAAATATTATAACTATAATTTTTCTATGTCCTGTTGTAAGAAATAGACACAATTTCTCTGTTATATTCAATAAAACTTAAAAATACAGTTCAGACAATCCAAAAATATTTCGTTTTGTTGAAGAGCATTTCTTATAACTTTTTTATTAGATATTTTCTTCATTTACATTTCAAATGCTATCCCCTTTCCTAGTTTCTTCTCTCAAAGTCCCCTATACCCTCCCCCTGCTCTGCTCACCAATCCACCCACTCCTGCTTCCTGGCCCTGGGCATATAATCTTCGCAAGACCAAGGGCCTCTCCTCCATTGATGGCTAACTAGGCCATCCTCTGCTACATATGCAGCTAGAGACACAAGATCTGGGGGGTACTGGTTAGTTCATATGGTTGTTCCTCCTATAGGTTTGCAGACCTCTTTAGCTCCTTGAATACTTTCTCTAGCTCCTTCATTGGGGGCCCTGTGTTCCATCCAATAGATGGCTGTGAGCATCCACTTCTGTGCCAGGCACTGGCATAGACTCATAAGAGATAGCTATATGGGATGGATCCCTGGATATGGCAGTCTCTAGATGGTCCATCCTTTCGTCACAGCTCCAATCTTTGTTTCTGTAACTCCTTCCATGGATGTTTTGTTCCCAATTCTAAGAAGGGGTACAGTGACTCCACTTTGGTCTTCATTCTTCTTGAGTTTCATGAGTTTAGCAGATTGTATTATATATCTTGGGTATCCTAAGTTTTGGGCTAATATCCACTTATCAGTGAGTACATATTGTGTGAGTTCCTTTGTGATTGTGTTACCTCACTCAGGATGATGCCCTCCAGGTCCATCCATTTGCCTAGGAATTTCATAAATTCATTCTTTTTAATAGCTGAATAGTACTCCATTGTGTAAATGTACCACATTTTCTGTATCCATTCCAAACGCTGACACCATTGCATACACTAGCAAGATTTTGCTGAAAGGACCCTGATATAGCTGTCTCTTGTGAGACTATGCCGGGGCCTAGCAAACACAGAAGTGGATGCTCACAGTCAGCTAGTGGATGCATCACAGGGCTCCCAATGGAGGAGCTGGAGAAAGTACCCAAGGATCTAAAGGGACCTACAACCCTATAGGTGGTACAACATTATGAACTAACCAGTACCCCGGAGCTCTTGACTCTAGCTGCATATGTATCAAAAGATGGCCTAGTCGGCCATCACTGGAAAGAGTGGTCCATTGGACACACAAACTTTATATGCCCCAGTACAGGGGAACGCCAGGGCCAAAAAAAAAAAAAAAAAAAAGGGGAATGGGTGGGTAGGGAAATGGGGGAGAGGGGGGAGGGTATGGGGGACTTTTGGGATAGCACTGGAAATGTAATTGAGGAAAATATGTAATAAAATATATTTTAAAAAAAGAGATAGCTATATGGAAAGCATATTTTAAATGGTGTAGAAACTTTCCTGTATTTTCTACCTATTAGTGTCCCAAAAACACTATGGTACATTGATTGAATAAAATTTAGGAAGAATGAATTATAATTTTAAGGTGCTTTGATGTATTTAGGAATATTTTAGTTGCTGTCTTTGTGTTACTTTCATTATGCTGATCTGACCACTAAAAACTGAACAAAATTCCCTAAAATTGAACAAGAGTAATATATGTGAAGTATAAAATATTTGGTTTAAATAGAAGTTAGACATAATACTGAAAAGCTATATTTTCCATTTGCTACAAAGATTAAATATATGCAACATAATTTGTTTTAAAGAACTGAGATGTAGATAATAAGATAAAAATCAATGACCAAATTGTGTCTTCTTTTTATTATATACATAAAATTGTTTACTTAGAGAAAAAACCTGCAGGTTACATATGCATATCATGATTACTTGCAAAAAACATTGTTTATGCAACCATGGTGCTGCTTGGTGAAACTGTTGAGGCAAAATTACTGCACTACACATATAATAGTGACTATTCAATCCACCTCTCTTGGGGAAGTAGGAGTTTAAAGTGGAATTCCTGTTATTTTCAGTCTAGGATTCCATGTACACACTGTTTTGAAGTGATGATGAATAAGAAGGAGTTTGCCATTGTTTAAATGTAGCTAGCTTTCCATAATAGATGGCTTCTGGTGGGGATGCTGGCAGGGAAGGACTCAATTTTCTTCAAGGGACTGGCTACTAGGAGTTTGATCATGCTTCTGTGAGTGTATGGGCAACAGAAATTGAATTTGTAGGTTTTAATAGTACAAACTATAAAAACACAAGTTCTTCTTTTGGGGAAAGGGGATCACAATGGTCAGATGATGTACCTGGGAAGACTGGCTAATGTGATCAGTGTAATTTATGTAAATTTTCCCAATTATCAAAAAATACTATGTTGGGATAAAACGATCTTTAGGTTTTGTCTTTTCCTATAAGCTTCTTTTCTCCTAAACTTCTAAGAGCTAGATTATATCATACCTGAGATGAAAAGTTCAACTGGGAAAGGGTTACTGGTACATTTGTTAGTCACAGACTCAGGGCTGGCCATTTTACAAAGACTGACTGTGTGCTTTCTGGTAGGAAATCTGATTCACAAAGTATCAGTAAATCTGCAGAATGGATTCAAGCAGGTAAACAATCAATGAATACTCTAGATCCATTTGCAATCTAGGTCCATTTAAATTCTAGTCATTGAGGCTAGGGTAATCTTCTCTGATTGATTAAACTTTGTTCATGCTGTCACATTTGAATTTGGGAAGGGTACTGTACAATGAACTCTACTTGACAAGTTGCTTCATTTGGTAGTATTACTTCTATCATTGTATGATATTTATCTATAAATTGGAGTATAATAGTTTATAACATGTCTGTAAGTCTATTTTTTTCATTGAGGTTATATTTTAGGAACTTAGTACTTGTAAGTGGTATCAGAAGTAAAGAAATCTGAGTACTCTGCAGTTGATCTAATTCTCATTGGCCATACAGCATTATATGAATCAAGAGGCAGAGAGCTATGAAAAGTTAAAATGCAGAGAAGGAAGATGGGAAAGTCCTGTTTCACCTTCCACGGTCATTGTTACTGAAGAATTGTCCTAGAAGCTTACATAATACTGTAAGATGCTATTTTTTGTCAACCTCTGATATGAAGATAAAAAGGAATACAACTCTCAGCCATCACTATTATTGTTTATGGAAGTTATATTGAGTAGAATATTAATCGATTCTGTATAACATTGCTATATTTTTTCTTCTCTATAACCCATTTTGTTCTCAACTCAGATTATAGATGAAAGGGTTAAATACTACCCAGTATGGTGAAACATGATGCTTCCATATCAAAAATCATATTGAATATTAATTGTTACTTTCTGTAGTGTGTTGAAAGAAGTACTATTTTATTCACCCTCCAAAACCAACAATTAATATGTCAGAGTAAAATAAACTCTGGTGGGGGGCTTTTATTTTACTTGTGGAGACTAGTTGTCAAACTTAGCATTATATATATCTCACAATACTTTTTGATGCTCACTATATGTTGATAATACAGAACAGAATGATATTCTGATGGATAATAAAGGTCTTTCTAGAGTATATGATGATATAGAGCCAGAAAACTGCTTTAAGTATTAAGCCAAACCATACCGTTATTCCTGTCACAGCAAGGCAACTTGCTTCTCATTAGTTATACTAAAACACAGGAAAAGATTTCTAGCTCACTGCAAAGACATATTGCTTCACTGAATATGAGTTTAGAACTTACAATGGCATCACTACTTGATTATAATTTCTAAAAATGCAGAATCATTCTCCGTGTTCCAGTTAGCTTTTGTATTAAGCAAAAAGAAGTTTTTTTTTTAATTAACATAGCTTCTATCAACTTTTAATGATGTAATTGATCTCTGCAACAACCCAAGGAATTGGTACAGGAATAAGTTAATTGTGCTTGCAAGAAAAGAATAGTTATAAAATTAATCACTGTTTTTACCCACAGTCATATCCTTTAATATTTGAAACCAATGAAAAGAAGATAAAGTCATAAAGTCTGCTTTGGATTACACTCTGGACATTACATAAGAACTGTTTAAGTTAAGACATCAGTTATTTATCTGTCTGCCTGACTGTCTGTCTGTCTATTTTTCTCTGAAGATAAGCACAAGTTCACAGACAGTTAATAGGTATGTCACTTTGGATAGTATTCTTGTTTCATTTCTATCTCTGTGATAAATATCCTTACATAAAATGACTTCAGTGGGAAAGAGCTTAGTTTAGATCAAATTTCCAGGTTATTGTCAATCATTATGGGGAACTTACAGTGGCAGAAGCTTGGACAGTTAGTCCTATCATGTTCATAGTCAATAATGGTGAAAAATGAATAAATAAATATTTACTTGCTTGTTCTTACTATTCTATAGCTCATACTGCCTGACCTAAGGAATGTTTTGTTTTTTTTTTTTGACACAGCAACTAATTTCATTAGTAAATTGCACATAGGTATTTCCACAGTCAAACCTGATAAAGAATAACTATCATTGAGACTCTTTTCTCTGGTTATTCTATGTATTGCCAATTTGACAATTAAATCTATCCATCACATAGTTCCTGTCATAAATAGCTGAGAATCCATCTGAACAAAATTATATAGCATACATCTGAGGCTATATCACATGATACACCTAGAAATTAAATGAGTATAGCCAAATTTGATAAAGAGGTCATTTTCTTGCCTTTAACTGGATGCCATGCCTAATATCTCTATAAATAGTACTTAAATTTTATTTACAATTGCATTCAAAGATCTCTTCAGTAAAGAATTTGTGAATGGTCTTATCTTTAATAACTCAAGAACACCCACTTTCACTACTACATATAGATTAACACTTAAAAGATTAGCATGTTTCTGTCTTAGAATCACAGTCACACTTCAGGACAGCTACTAGTTTAATATATGGCAAACCTTCATCAATTATTCACATCTCTACAGAGAAGTAAACAAAGACAAGACCAACATTCAGAATACATAACACAATAATTAGGTTCACTATGTTTTAGAGTAAAATGTTATTGTTTTCCACTACTATGTGAGGAGGAAGATTAATTCCACTACACATTTTTATGCTGTTAAGATTCTATCAATCTTCTGAAGGATTATAATGCTTCAATTCCCCAGAAAATGAATATCTGAATGGTAAAATACATCCTCTACTTTTGGAGAAAATATTTTTTGTAATATTTCACACAACATTTGTATTTCTCTTACTCTATGAAGCTTTCCTATTATAGATGTCTCATTATTCCATTGATGATACTATCAGTTATTTAAATTAGTATGTTGTTATGTTATTAAACTTTACTTCTAGATGCCTATGCCAATTATTAAAACCTCTATTTCTAGAAACAAATGAGCAGGTTAGAACTTTGACTCATCTAAGACTTACATTAAGGAAGTACAAAATAGCTAAAAGATGTAGAGAGTAATATTTCATACACCTGAGAAAAGAGAACATTTCTGATTATTTTATAGAGGCAGTGTTTTTAAAAACAGTAAACTTAGGCTCTCCAACATTATTTTTTTTTTACCTATTCCAATGAAAAGAAACAATATGTGACTTGATTGTTAAAATGGAATGCTATACTTAAAACTCAGAAAGATTCCCAAATAATATTTGGGGAAACTATTTGAGAGTCATGAAATTTACTTAATTATGCAAGATATTTTATGTTTAAAATGAACAATAATAAAAGTACAACAGAGATACAAAATAAAATTTGTACAATATGATGTAAGTGGTTTCTAGAAGCAGGAAGTTTTCAGTATCTCATCATAAAGAAATGATTATTGATTGCTGATTGACAGGATCACTCTGATTTAAAATAAGACACTTTGTGAATATTGATTGGAACATCTTATGTAACTCTGTAAATGTGTTTGATATTTATGTTTTTATATATTACTTAATTTCATTTGAAAGGATCATAAAAATTAGTTAAACAGATATGGAAAGTGAAGAGTGTTTTAAAAGATAAAACCAATATGTGATACAGTTCTGTGAAAGCTGTAAACTTGTCATGTGTATTAGCCACTGTTCTATTGATGTGACAAAAACGTGACTGGGGAAACTTCTATAAAAGAAAGCACATAATTGGAGGTTGGCTTGTAGATTATTAGGTTAGTCCATTACCATCATGGTGGGAAGCTTGGCACATAGGCAGACACTATGGAGAAGTAATTGAGAGCTATTGAACTTGATCCACAGGCAGAGAAAGGCAGAGAGAGAGAGAGAGAGAGAGAGAGAGAGAGAGGAAGAAGAAGAAGAAGAAGAAGAAGAAGAAGAAGAAGAAGAAGAAGAAGAAGAAGAAGAAGAAGGAGGAGGAGGAGGAGGAGGAGGAGGAGGAGGAGGAGGAGGAGGAGGAGGAGGAGGAGGAGAGGAAGAGGGAGGAGAGGGAAAGAAAGAGAGGCTGGCAGGGAGAAAGGGAAGTAGAGGGAGGGGAGAGAGAGGGGGAAAGAGACAGAGACTAATTCTGGGCTTGACATGGGCTTTGAAACCTCACTTTTAAATCAATGTATTCTTTTCAAATTGTGCTGCTCAATTCTGATTATACATTCAAATATATGAGTCTATGGGCTTCATTCTTTTTCTAACCAATATTGCATCTTTGAAAAACAAGAGAAAGTTGACCACAAAGGAAGCAGAAATACTTAAAAAAGTAAAATGAAAGGATAAAGATTAGATTATAAAGATCCATTAAGTCAAGAAAGGAAAGTTGAATTTTCTATAAATACAATGGTATGGTGCTCACTTTGGAAGCACATATATTAAAATTGGAACGATACAAAGAAGATTAGCATGGCCCCTTCGTAAGGATGACATGCAAATTCATGAAGCGTTCCATATTTTTTTTTTACAACAAATGCACTAAATAAAGATAGAACACTACAAGAAGTAAGGGAAAAAAGTCAAGTAACTTATAAAGGCAAGCCTATCAGAATTACACCAGATTTTTCACCAGAGACTATGAAAGCCAGAAGAGCCTGGACAGATGTTATACAGACACTAAGAGAACACAAATTCCAGTCAAGGCTACTATACCCAGCCAAACACTCAATTACCATAAATGGAGAAACCAAAGTATTCCACGACAAAACCAAATTCACACATTACCTTTCCACGAATCCAGCCCTTCAAAGGATAATAACAGAAAAAAACCAATACAAGGACGGGAACCTCGCCCTAGAAAAAAAAAAGAAGGTAATCCCTCAACAAACCTAAAAGAAGACAGCCCAAGAACAGAATGCCAACTTTAAAAACAAAAATAACAGGAAGCAACAATTACTTTTCCTTAATATCTCTTAATATCAATGGACTCAACTCCCCAATAAAAAGACATAGACTAACAAACTGGCTACACAAAAAAGACCCAACATTTTGCTGCTTACAGGAAACTCATCTCAGAGAAAAGGATAGACACTACCTCAGAATGAAAGGCTGGAAAACAATTTTCAAAGCAAATGGTATGAAGAAACAAACCGGAGTAGCCATTCTAATAACTGACAAAATTGACTTCTAACCCAAAGTCATCAAAAAAGACAAGGAGGGGCACTTAATTCTCATCAAAGGTAAAATCCTCCAAGAGGAACTATCAATTCTGAATATCTATGCTCCAAATACAAGGGCAGCCACATTCATTAAAAAAAGTTTACTAAAGCTCAAAGCACACATTGCACGTCACACAATAATAGTGGGAGACTTCAACACACCACTTTCACCAATGGACAGATCATGGAAACAGAAACTAAACAGGGACACAGTGAAACTAACAGAAGTCATGAAACAAATGGATCTGACAGATATCTACAGAACATTTTATCCTAAAACAAAAGGATATACCTTCTTCTCAGCACCTCATGGTACCTTCTCCAAAACTGACCACATAATAGGTCACAAAACAGGCCTCAACAGATACAAAAATATTGAAATTGTCCCATGCATCCTATCAGACCACCATGGACTAAGGCTGATCTTCAATAACAAAATAAATAATAGAAAGCCAACATTCACGTGGAAACTGAACAATAATCTTCTCAATGATACCTTGGTCAAGGAAGGAATAAAGAAAGAAATTAAGGACTTCTTAGAGTTCAATGAAAATGAAGTCACAACATACCCAAACTTATGGGACACAATGAAAGCATTTCTAAGAGGAAAACTCAGAGCTCTTACTGCCTCCAGAAGGAAACTAGAGAGAGCACACATTAGCAGCTTGACAACACAGCTAAAAGCTCTAGAACAAAAGGAAGCAAATTCACCCAAGAGGAGTAGACAGCAGGAAATAATCAAACTCAGGGGCGACATCAACCAAGTGGAAACAAGAACTATTCAAAGAATCAAGCAATCGAGGAGCTGGTTCTTTGAGAAAATCAACAAGATAGACAAACCCTTAGGGGCGACATCAACCAAGTGGAAACAAGAACTATTCAAAGAATCAAGCAATCGAGGAGCTGGTTCTTTGAGAAAATCAACAAGATAGACAAACCCTTAGCCAGACTCACTAGAGGGCACAGGGAAAGCATTCTAATTAACAAAATCAGAAATGAAAAGGGAGACATAACAACAGATCCTGAAGACATCCAAAACACCATCAGATCCTTCTACCAAAGGCTATACTCAACAAAACTGGAGAACCTGGATGAAATGGAGAAGTTTTCAGACAGATACCAGGTACCAAAGTTGAATCAAGATCAGGTTAATGATCTAAACAGCCCTATATCCCCCAAAGAAATAGAAGCAGTCATTAATAGTCTCCCAACCAAAAAAAGCCCAGGACCAGATGGGTTTAGTGCAGAGTTCTATCAGACCTTCAAAGAAGATCTAATCCCAGTTCTTCACAAACTATTCCACAAAATAGAAACAGAAGGTACTCTACCCAACTCATTCTATGAAGCCATAATTACTCTGATACCTAAACCACACAAAGACCCCACAAAGATAGAGAACTTCAGACCAATATCCCTTATGAATATTGATGCAAAAATCCTCAATAAAGTTCTTGCTAACTGAATCCAAGAACAATCATCAATCCTGACCAATTAGATTTCATCCCAGGGATGCAGGGATGGTTCAGTATACGGAAATCCATGTACATAATCCAGTATATAAACAAACTCAAAGACAAAAACCACATGATCATCTCGTTAGATGCTGAGAAAGCATTTGACAAAATCCAACACCCATTCATGATAATAGTCTTGGAAAGATCAGGAATTCAAGGCCCATACCTAAACATGATAAAAGCAATCTACAACAAACCAGTAGGCAGCATCAAAGTAAGTGGAGAGAAGCTTGAAGCAATCCTACTAAAATCAGGGACTAGACAAGGCTGTCCCCTCTCTCCCTACCTATTCAACATTGTACTTGAAGTCCTAGCCAGAGCAATTCGACAACAAAGGGAGATCAAGGATATACAAATTGGAAAGGAAGAAGTCAAAATATCACTTTTTGCAGATGATATGATAGCATATATACGTGACCCTAAAAATTCCACCAGAGAACTCCTAAACCTGATAAACAGCTTCAGTGAAATAGCTGGATATAAAATTAACTCAAACAAGTCAATGGCCTTTCTCTACACAAAGGACAAACAGGCTGAGAAAGAAATTAGGGAAAGAACACCCTTCTCAATAGTCACAAATAATATAAAATACCTTGGCGTGACTCTAACTAAGGAAGTGAAAGATCTGTATGATAAGAACTTCATGTCTCTGAAGAAAGAAATTATAGAAGATCTCAGAAGATGGAAAGATCTCCCATGCTCATGGATTGGGAGGATCAATATAGTAAAAATGGCTATCTTGCCAAAAGCAATCTACAGATTCATTGCAATCCCCATTAAAATTCCAAATCAATTCTTCAAAGAATTAGAAAGGGCAACCAGCAGATTCATCTGGAATAACAAAAAACCTAGGATAGCAAAAACCCTTCTCAAGGATAAAAGAACCTCTGGTGGAATCACCATGCCCGACCTAAAGCTGTACTACAGAGCAATTTTGATAAAAACTGCATGGTACTGGTATAGTGACAGACAAGTAGACCAATGGAACAGAATTGAAGACCCAGAGATGAACCCACACACGTATGGTCAGTTGATCTTTGACAAGGGAGCTAAAACCATCCAGTGGAAAAAAGACAGCATTTTCAACAAATGGTGCTGGCACAACTGGCTGTTATCATGTAGAAGATTGTGAATTGATCCATTACTATCTCCTTGTAGTAAGGTCAAATCGAAGTGGATTAAGGAACTCCACATAAAACCAGAAACACTGAATCTTATAGAGGAGAAAGTGGGGAAAAGCCTCAAAGATATGGGAACAGGGGAAAAATTCCTGAATAGAACAGCACTTGCTTGTGCTGTAAGATCGAGAATCGATAAATGGGACCTCATGAAATTGCAAAGCTTCTGCAAGGCAAAAGACACTGTCAATAAGACAAAAAGACCACCAACAGATTGGGAAATGATCTTTACCTATCCCAAATCGGTTAGGGGACTAAGATCCAATATATATATGAACTCAAGAAGGTGGACTCCTTAAAATCAAATAACCCCATTAAAAAATGGGGCTCAGAACTGAACAAAGAATTCTCACCCGAGGAATACAGAATGGCAGAGAAGCACCTGAAAAAATGTTCAACATCCTTAATCATCAGGGAAATGCAAATCAAAACGACCCTGAGAATCCATCTCACACCAGTCAGAATGGCTAAAATGAAAAATTCAGGTGACAGCAGATGCTGGCGAGGATGTGGAGAAAGAGGAATGCTCCTCCATTGTTGGTGGGATTGCAAGCTTGTACAACCACTCTGGAAATCAGTCTGGTGGTTTCTCAGAAAATTGGACATAGTACTACCGCAGGATCCAGCAATACCTCTCCTGGGCACATATCCAGAAGATGTCCCAACTGGTAAGGAGGACACATGCTCCACTATGTTCATACAGCCTTATTTATAATAGCCAGAAGCTGGAAAGAATCCAGATGCCCCTCAACAGAGGAATGGATACAGAAAATGTGGTACATTTACACAATGGAGTACTACTCAGCTATTAAAAAGAATGAATTTATGAAATTCCTAGGCAAATGGATGGACCTGGAGGGCATCATCCTGAGTGAGGTAACCCAATCACAAAGTAACTCTCACAATACCCAAGGATATCCAATACTTAGGATACCCAAGATATAAGATACAATTTGCTAAACACATTAAACTCAAGAGAACGAAGACCAAAGTGTGGACACTTTGCCCCTTCTTAGAATAGGGAACAAAACACCCATGGAAGGAGTTACAGAGACAAAATTTGGAAGTGTGACGAAAGTATGGACCATCTAGTGATTGCCATATCCAGAGATCCATCCCATGATCAGCTTCCAAACGCTGGCACCATTGCATACACTAGCAAGATTTTTCTGAAAAGACCCAGATGTAGCTGTCTCTTGTGAGACTATGCCAGGGCTTAGCAAACACAGAAGTGGATGCTCACAGTCAGCTATTGAATGGATCACAGGGCCCCCAATGGAGGAGCTAGAGAAAGCACCCAAGGAACTAAAGGGAACTGCAACCCTATAGGTGGAACAACAACATGAATTAACCAGTACCCCGGAGCTCTTGTCTCTAGCTGCATATGTATCAAAAGATGGCCTAATAGGCCATCACTTGAAAGAGAGGCCCATTGGACTTGCAAACTTTATATGCCCCAGTACAGGGGAACGCCAGGGCCAAAAAGGGGGAGTGGGTGGGTAGGGGAGTGGGGGGGGTATGGGGGACTTTTGGTATAGCATTGGAAATGTAAGTGAGCTAAATACCTAATAAAAAAATGGGAAAAAAAATACAATGGTATGTGACCAGAATCAAATGGAACAAAAAATATTACTCTTTTTTTCCAAGACAGATTTAATTATGCTGTTGTAGACAGAATATAAGTCAAAATAATTCAAAGAATAATCTAGCATAGGATTTGTGGTGCAATTAATTAGATAGTTTTTATTAAGGATTTGTTGGTGGGAAAATACATGTTTCTGCTGGGTCTACCATTCTGAAATTCCATCACATGTTAAGAATTGAGATGTGAGGGATGAAACAGGAAGTGAATCAGAATGGTCCTTTCATGACTTGAAAATGTAAGTGTGAATTTGTTGCATTTACTGATATGAAGGAATTTTTGAAACAAGTTTGTAAAAGAACAATATTGTACAATGATTTTTTAGACATGGTAAATTTAGGGTGTCTGCCAGAAATCCAACTATGGGTTTTGTGTAAGTCAGTCATTGGATATTTTTCCAGAAATATGTTATTTAGCAGAAGATGACTATATATTATTTCAACAATCACTTTTACTAAATTGCAAGACTCAGGAAGATTTCTCTCATCTTAGTATTTGGTTTTTGAACCTATCCTTTAAACATAAATGTCACTAGATCAAAACTTCAGAGTAAATGGAAGCCATAAAAATGGGACAGCTTTGCATTTATAAAGATATACATACATATATACATACATATATACATATGCTCTTCCTTTGCCTACAGAGCTCATGCCACAGTGAAGCAATAATCATCACGTATTTTTTCTGCACACTGTTATGTAAACTCAGAAAGTTATGACACATGTAGTTTACATATTTAAGGTATAAATAGTGTATGAGACTTAAGACTTTGTGGAGGAATTTTAATACAGCAACATGACTGCTTTGGTAAAAAGAAAAAAAAAAATCATATCCAAAGACCTTGTAGGTCTATGTGATCTGGGTGAAATGAAGACATGGCCTGGATTACAATATGATCTGGATAGAATAAAGACTCACTCTAGTACACACCTTCAATCCCAATGACATCTAACTGAGGGTCAGACTAAGTAATGAATCAGAGAAAAAATTGACAAAATGAGTAAGACATAGGATATTTCTAGCAGAGGAATGAGAAGCTATTAAAAAACAGCGCAGGGTCAGTCAGTTGAGTTGAGTGGAGCTGAGTTCATGTATGAGTTAATAAAGTTCAGAGCAGGTCATCAAAGGCAGAGAATAAGAAGGAGCCAGATTAGAACAAACTGATAGAGTTTGAGGCCAAGAGAGTAATTCATCCGAAGCTGAGAGAATCAGATTGAATCAGGTAGTTTGGAAAGGAGTTTGAACCAGAATAGCTGAGTTGAATTGGCCAATGAGAGTTCAAAAAGAACTAGAAAGAGTAAGCTTACTCACCAATAATATAAATAAGTTACTTTTTAAGATTTCACCTCTTTGATGACAATGTAAAAATCCCCATGGATTTACTCCCTGGTAAAACTATCATGCTTGTGAAAAATATTCAATCAACCAACCAATCAATCAACCAATCATGAAAGTAAGCAAACAACCCAAAACTTCTTCAAAGAAAATTGTCCGAAGTGCATAGAGAAAAAAACAAAAAACAAAAACAAAAAAACACCACCAACATTTACTTAAAAATGATAAAATTTGATAAGGACAAAAAGGTTTGGTTTCATTAGAATAAAATTCCATTTTTCTTATTTCATCATTCTAATTAAGTTTGCTGGGAATATAAAGATGGGTCATATTCTCCAGTCATCAGATTATTTATCACTAGAACACAACATAACCATTTACCAGGCTCTTTAATTTTATGAATAAGTTTAAATGTAAGTCTAAATATTAAGAGCTACATTCTCCCACAACCTTCCATGTACAGATTGGATGTTCTGCCCTTTCCATCATGGACTGATGACAACCAAAGGACCCTGATTTGCTCTTGGGGCAGAAATCCCATTAAGGAAAGACAAAGAAGGAATAGACTACTGCTGTGCAACGTGTACTGAATAGTGGATCAGTGTGTTGATTGGAGAGTGAGAAAATTTATAATAAAAGAAAGCTCTGAGAATCTCCTGAAAGGAGATAGCTTAATTTGAAATAGTGTGTGTGGAAAACAAGCATGGTGAGGAAGGACACTTCATATACATCAATTGAAAATCCACCAAAAGTAAGTTTCAACTCTGAACATCTATGCCCCAAATGCAGCAGCACCCACATTCATAAAAGAAACATTATTGAAGCATACAGCACATGTTGCACTCCACACAATAATAGTGGGAGACTTCAACACCCTACTCTCACTAATGGACAGATCATTGAAATAGAAACTAAACAGAGGCACAATGAATCTAATAGAGGTTATAAACCAAATGGATTTAACAGATATCTACAGAATATTTCACCCTAAAACAAAAGAATACACCTTTTTCTCAGCACCTCGTGGTACTATCTCCAAAATCGACCATATAATTGGTCACAAAACAACCCTCAACCGATACAAGAACATTGAAATAATCCCATGCATCCTATCAGATCACCATAGCCTAACACTGGTCTTCAATAACAACAAAAACAACAGAAAGCCCACATATACATGGAAAGTGAACAAATTTCTACTCAATAATAACTTGGTCAGGGGAGAAATAAAGAAAAAAACTAAAGACTTCCTGGAATTCAATGAAAATGTTGACACAACATATCCAAACTTATGGGCACAATGAAAGCAGTGCTAAGGGGAAAATTTATAGCACTAAGTGCCCTGGTAAAGAAACTGGAGAGATCTTACACTAGCAACTTAATAGCACACCTGAGAGCTCTAGAACAAAAAGAAGCAAACACACCCAAACACTTCTACCTGGAGTAGAAGGCAGAAAATAGTCAAATTCAGGGCTGAAATTAACCAAATAGAAATATAGAGAATAATACAAAGAATAAATAAAACCAAAAGCTGGTTCTTTAAGAGAATCAACAAAATAGATAAACCCCTAGCCAATCTAAATAGAGGCCCCAGAGGCAGTATCCAAATTAACATAATCAGAAATGAAAAGGGAGACATAACAATAGAGAAGGAGGAAATTAAAAAAAATATCAGATTCTACTACCAAAGCCTATACTCAACAGAAAATGGGTAATCTAGATGAAATGGATGGTTTTATAGACAGATGCCACATCACATACCAAAGTTAAATCAAGAGCAGGTAAACTCTAAACAGGCCCATATCACATAAGGAAATAGAAGAAGCAATTCAAAACCTCCTAAACAAACAAACAAACAAACAAAACAGGGCCAGATGGATATAGTGCAGGATTCTACCAAACCTTTAAAGGAGACCTAATATCATATTCCTCAAACTATTCCATAAAATAGAAACAGAAGGAACACTTCCTTATTAATTATATGAAGTCACAATTACTGTGATACTTAATCCACACGAGGATGCAACCAGGAAAGATAACTTCAGACCAAACACGCTTATGAATATTGATGCAAAAATACTCAATAAAATTCTTGCAAAACAAATCCAAGAACACATCAAAACCATCATTCATCAGGATCAAGTAGGCTTCATTCCAGGGATGCAAGGTTGGTTCAATATACAAAAATCCATTAACGTAATCTACTATATAAACAAACACAAAGACAAAAGTCATATGGTTATCTCCTTAAATACAAAAAAAAAAAGCATTTGACAAAATACAACACCTCTTCATGTCAAAGTGTTGGAAAGATCAGGAATTCAAAGGCCACACCTAAACATAACAGAAGCAATTTCCTGCAAGTCAACAGCCAATATCAAATTAAATGGAGAGATACTTGAAACAATCCCACTTAAAATCAGGGACAAGACAAGGATGCCCACTCTCTACATATCTATTCAATATAGTACTGGAAGTGCTAGCTAGAACAATAAGACAACAAAAAGATATCAAGGAGATACAAATTGGCAAAGAAGAAGTTAAGGTATCACTAGTAAAGGGAGTTGTTTCCATAATTTCTTTCTCAGCCTGTTTATCATTTGTATAAAGAAAGGCTACTGATTCTCTTGAGTTAATTTTATATCTGGCCACGTTCCTGAAGTAGTTTATCAGCTGGAGAAGTTCTCTGGTAGAAGTTTTGGGGTCGCTTATGTATCCTATCTCTCATGCTCATGGATTGGCAAAATTAACAGTAAAAATGGCCCTTCTATCAAAGGCAATCTATAGATTCAATGCAATTGCTGTCAAAATTCCAACACAATTCTTCAAAGACATGGTAAGAGAAATTCTCAAATTCATCTGGAAAGGCAAAAACTCAGAATAGCAAAAACAATTCTTAACAATAAAAGAACTGCTGGACACCTGGAGAGATTGCTCAGTGGTTAAGTGCACTGGATGCTCTTCCAGAGATACTGGTGGGAGGAGAGGCTTTTGGTCCTTTGAAGGCTAGATGACCCAATGTAGGGGAATGCCAAGGTGGGGTGGTGGGAGTAGGTGAGTGGGTGGGAAAGCACATTCATAGAAGCAGGGGAAGGGAGGATGGAATGGGGGTTTTCCGGAGGGGAAACCAGAAAAGGGGATAGCAATTGAAATGTAAATAAATAAAATATCCAATAAAGAAGAAAGAAAGAAAGAAAGAAAGAAAGAAAGAAAGAAAGAAAGAAAGAAAGAAAGAAAGAAAGAAAGAAAGAAAGAAAGAAAGAAGAAAGAAAGAATAAAATAACCGCTGGAGAATCACATCCCTGACCTCAAGCTGTACTTCAGAGCAATAGTAATTAAAACTGCATGGTATCAGGACAAATAGAGACAGGTTGATCAATGGAATAGAATTGAAGACTCAGAAATAAAACCACATACTTAACACACACTTAATCTTTGACAAAGAAACCAAAAATATACAATGGATAAAAGAAAGCATCTTCAATGAATGGTGATGGTCTAACTGGCTGTCGATATGTAGAAAAATGACAATAGACCCACAAGTGTAACCTTGCACAAAACTCAACTCCAAGTGGGTTAATGTCCTCAACATAAAACCAGATACACTCAATCTAATAGAAGAGAAAGTGGGAAAGAGCCTTGAAATCATTGGCACAGGCAGAAATCTCCTAAACAGAACTCCAATGGCTTACACTTTAAGATAAAATCAAGATTGATAAATGCAACCTCACGAAACTGGAAGGCAAAGGACAGAGTCAATAGAGCAAATCAATAACTGACAGACTGGGAAAAACTTCACTAACCCTACTTCGAAAAGAGGGATAATATACAAAATATATAAAGAACTCAAGAAGCTAATTACAAAAAAATAAAAATAAAAATAAAATCACAACAAGGAATCTCAAATGGCAGAGAAGGACCTAAAGAAATGTTCAAAGTGATCAGAGCAATGCAAATCAAACTAACCCTGGGATTTTACCTTACACCAATCAGAATGGCTAAGATTAAAACCTCAGATGATAGAAATTGCAAACTGGTACAACTACTCTGGAAATCAATCTGGCGATAACTCGGAAAATTGGAATTAGATCTACCTGAAGACCCAGCTATACCACTCTTAGGAATATACCGTAAAGATGTCCTACGAGGCCACAGGGGCATGTGTTCCACTATGTTCATAGCAGCCTTGTTTGTGAGTGCCAGAAGCTGTAAACAACCCACAACAGAAAAATAGATACAAAAAATATGGTTCATTTACACAATGGAGTACTACTCAGTTATTAAGAACAAGGACAGGACCCTGTAGAAGGACTAGCAGTCTCAATTAATTTGGAACCCTGAGATCTCTCAGACACTGGATCACCAACCAGGAAGCATACATCAGCTGATTTGAGGCCCTGAACACCTATACAGCAGAGGACTGCTGGGTTAAGTCAGAGAAGATGCACCTAACCCTCAAGAGACTGGGTGCCAAGGGAGCTTAGAGATTGGTGGGGTCTGGGGTGGAGGGATGGGGACATCATCGTGGAGACAGATGGTTGGGGGGGAGGTTTGGGATGGAGGGTGGACTGGGAGAAGGATAAAATATGGAGTGTAGCAAAATAAAGATCAATTAAATTTTAAGAAAAATTAACCACCCAGCAAAAAATAAAGAAAAGAAAACTGAATTCTAAGTGTGCTAAAAAAAAAAAAAAAAACACCGAAAACAACCAAAACCAAAAACAAAAAAACTATAGCCTTTCTTTATTAATAGTAACAAGTAAAACTGCAGTCGATGTGGTTAATTAGAGAATAGAGAATGAGACTTGGAAAAAAAGCTCTCTTGGGGTTAGAATGAACTGCAGACTGGTCAAGAAACTGCATATGACTTATATCACTCCCTGAATGCAATAGAGCAGATTGGTGAAAATTTTCTAGATAGGACATTGTTAAAAGTAAGGGCAGCTAATTATTAGTCCCATATAAGTGTCAGACAACTTAACAGAGAGATGTAGAAAAAAAAAAACAATTCAAAGAAAACCCTGCTAATAGTGTTGCCATCTTGGATGACTATCCACATGCTCAAGGATCTAAGGGTAGGATACAGAAAAAATGAAATTTATTCTGTTCTCTCTTCAGGAGGCCGGCATTATGTAGAACATAGCACTGGCATCATGCCAGCTTCTGCTGAGGCCTTTCTTGTTGCTTTGTGACATGGTAGAGGAGCAAGGTGGTAGGTGAAAGAGAAACAAAGAAGCCCAAAATGTATTTACAATAATTAACTGCCAAGAATTAACTCATGATGGTATGGATGAACTCACTCATATTAAAAATCATTGTTTTAATAAATGATTATACAGGTTTAATGGCTTAACAACCTCCCCCACACCATTATTCCCTGCTTCCCAGCAATACTACTGAATTGGGAAGAACATTCCAACTCAAATACACTGGGAAACAAAGTCTAATGAGTCTTATGTGGTCCTAGCATTGACTCTGATTTTCAAAATAACAGACCTATTTTAATCAAACATGGCTAATAATCAAGGTAAGATTCATCTCAAGTATATATTACTTCATCTCTGTGCCAACAAAATGAAAACAACTATAACACACTAAAAATATATTTTAAAATGCAGTTACATCATTTGTTTAAAACATGAAACAGAATTTGGAGGAACAAAATTTCCTGTTTCTTTTGGTTTAGTGTCTAACAGACACTCAAAGCTAAAGGGAGAATCTGACAAAGTATTTATCTCCCTTCAAAACATCTATTATTCTATTCCTCTACCTATTCTTTTTGTGCCTACCAATGTCTATATGCCTATCAATCAATTAAAGTATTTGGTATTATATGTTTAAAATTATAAAACAGTGCTTAGGGGATGACTAGATCTTTCTGTGTGTAAAAGTCACTTGTCCAAATTCTTGACCCTCTGTATATCATCCCTGTCCCCTCCCATACCTGATCCTACACCCTCTTTTCTCCCCCTCCCTCTCTTCCTCCCAAGTCCCTCCCACCCTCTACCTCCCATGGGGGCAGGGAAGTCACTTATCACTATGCTTGACGATCTGGATTCAATTTCCAGAATACTTGTGGTCCTAGTAGCAAGTAGTGTTTCTCCATTTTTTCTGCTTCAACCCCCTCCTTGAACTCCTACCCGCCCTTTTCTTGGGGAGGGGGGATCATGATCTAGAAGTGTAAGACACAGAAACCCTTTCTTACATAACTTGCTTCAGTTCAGAGTGTTTTGTTGCAGCCACATAAAGAAAACTGGGGCATACATGGCAGAAGAGTACTGCCTCCAAGTTTTCTTTTGATCTGCACATATATGATGTGGCATATTCATACCCCTCTCCCATATAGAGTACAGTGCAAAAAAAAAAAAAAAAGAGGAGATGGAAAAAATGTTAAATATATTTGGTTATTTGTAAACTTCACATTGATAGTGGGTGTTTCTATGTAGGGATATAATATTTTTAATGAAATCCTCTAATAACTTTCTGCATTAATTTCAGTTTTCCCTTTTAAATGTACTTTTATGATTTTTACATTACATTCCTTCTAAAATAAAACTGCAAATTATACAATCAGCTTTACTTAGAAAATTTCATGTATAAACTTGGCAGAGCTGGTTGCAGCTTTGTTTGGACAAATACCAGTCTAGACATTTCTGTGAAACTGTTTTGTAGATGTGATAAACATTTAAATCAGTAGACTGTGAGTGACTAGATTATTCCTATAGTGTAGTGGACTTTAGATATTCAGCAAAGGCTTAAGAAGAATGGGTAAGAGCACATAAAAGCAAAAGGAACCTGCCTCTGTGTTGTGTTTGAACTAAAGGTTGTCATGTCAACTGTTGGATTTCTAGCCTGTTAAATAAGTGTCTCTGAAGATTTGGGTTTGTCAATCTACAGTCATGTGGGTCAGTTCATTAAAATCTCCTTTGTTTAAAACTTAACATAGAAATATGAAGTCATTACTTATATGTATATACTCCAAATATATTTATATACTTTAAATATAGCTGCATATATTTTAATTATATTTTGTATAAATGTACTGTTAGACTTTTGTACATTACAATCCTTCATACACACACACACACACACACATATATGTATATATATATATATATACATGAGAAGATGAGAAGTCTGTTTATAATAGGTTGCTACAAAGTATTATTTTCTCTAAGGAGTCTGAAATTAATTAGTTAAATTGGATATTAAATGTACCCTATGGATGTAAATCTTTCATTAGTGCAATAAGAAATGAAATTAAAAAATTCAAAACAAACACTATGGATGGTTTTATGAATTTATGAATATTAAATGTAAAAACTACTTCAAAGTCTGAAATATAAAAAGTACTAATAAAATTATACAATAATATATTAATGATTTTTACCCTAGAAAATATTTATTAGGATAATTTATTAAAACAAATAATCAACTTCTATTAAAGTGCAAATAATAATATACTTTATTTAAAGCTTATTTTCATGCTCACAATATTTTCTTATTTAATAGCTCAATGAATTATTATGGATCAGTAGAGAATGTTAAATTCCTAGAAATTTTATCACATGAACCTGAGACCTTTGAATTTTCTACCTTTTTCACACTAACTTTGATCATCTCTGGACTGAAGCTAATGCATATATTAAACTGTGAAAAATCCTTTTGAAGCATCCAAAACATATTCTTTGCTTTAGTCTTCTAGGTAATTGTGCTGAAAGTTGAAAAATAAAACGTAACTTAAAATTAAATATGATTGATCAATTAATTGCTATTATACAGCATATTGTATATTTACAAACAGATGAACAAACAATTGAAATATATTTTAAGTACTATGATTTTTAAGAAGGGTGATGTTGAAGAAGGATTACAGAGAGTTTGAGCCCAGCTAGAGCTAAAGTAAGACTCTGACTCATAAAAAGGAAAAGGACTGAGATTGGAAATTGATAACATTTTGAGTAGGATATTCAAAACCTTTCATTGATTTATCATAATATATACATATATTTATATATACATTATATATACAGTCTATCTATCTATCTATCTATCTATCATCTATATATTAGAGTGGAAGGGTTTGTTAATTTTAACATGTTTTTTCACCTTACTAAACCAACTTAATTTACAACCATTTGTATATATAGCCATGTGTTTCAAATGCATATATATGCTTTCCAATTTCTATCATGCTTCATTATAGAAGAACAGTTAAAAGAAACACAAGTATATTTATTCTACTAAATGTTGCATGCATATATTGTTGCTTGTTTTTTACATGGTTTGACATGAATCACTACTTTGAAAAGAAGTTGCAATTTATTTAAATTTCATTATTATTATGTGTAATATGCACGTGTAATTGTTTGTACACTGAAATCAAAGGACAATATTGTCCAGGCTATTTTCTACATCCATTGTTTTGTGGATTAATTAGGTTGTCAAGTTTATATTGCAAGTGTGTTACCATGCTGAATTATCTTGCTAGCTCAAAATAGCCATTTTAATTTTTTAAATCAATTTGTTAATTTATTTAAAGGGCAATTAATGTATGATAGGATTCTTTTTTTTTTTTTTAAAGAAGTTGTATTCTCTTGGGTCAAATTGGAGGAGCTGAGCCCTTACGATTTATGAAGAACGGCATTAGCAGTCTACTGCTATATAGGATAGTTCATGGCTTAAAAAATTCTCATGCATGCCCTTTTGGGAAGAGTCGGTGCTGACTTGCTGTATATGATCCATGGTGCATCATATGTGTGGACTGGAGGCTGTGATTTCTGAGGATCCTTTGCTTACGTTTCTGACAGCTGGTTCTGGCTTCCATGGTAGAGTCCAACTGGCATTGTGGAGGAGTGGTCTTTGTTTATTTACTTGTTCATATTTGTACACTAAGAAGAATACCACTAAAATAAAGTAAAACAAAGTCCATATCATTTAAGTGACATTACATCAAGAGCCACAAAACTTATGCCTTTTCAAGATTGTATCATGATAATGTCAAAAGTTTAGGTGTTCTAATTGAAAAGAGGGTTGTGTAGATACCACTGCCTTTAAGGCCTTTATTATCATCAGTCATAAGCAGAGTGTGAGACATGAAAATATTATAGAGGGAATGTAAATGTCTTCAGTTGTTCTTAGGATCCTGGTAATTAACGATGTAGAGGAATTTTAATTCAGCAACATGGCTGCTCTGGCAAGGGATTGTATCCAAAGTTCTAGGTCTGTGTGAACTCCTGGAATTCAGACATGTCACATACCTTTAATCCCTCTGACTTGAATATAAACACACTCCCTTAGTATATACCTTTAAGGTAAAATTAGTTTGTAGCAGACATGTTTGAAAGTGACTTCTAATTGGGGAGCAGACAAAGTTATGAGTCAGAGAAGGATTTAACAGAATGAGTTAAAGTTGGATATGGTAAACTTTCAGAAGAATGCAGGAATGAGAAGATATTTAAGAGCATGGCAGGGAGAGTCCAGTCAGTCAGTTGGGACTCAGTGCAAGGAAACTGTGTGAGTTTGTGAGTTTATGCTGTTCAGTACAGGTCAGCAGAGTTAGTTGAAGCCAGAGAATAAGGAGACAGGAGATTAGAAGAAACTTCCAGACATAGTTTGAAGCCAAACAGAACAATTGAGTGAGAAGCAGATAAAAGCCAGATTGAATCAATTACATTGCAGACAAGTTGAACCAGAACAGATTAGTTATACCAACTATCCAGAGATCAGAAAGAACTAGAAAGGGTGAGATTATTCAACAGTCACTCTCAAAGGCTGAACCATTCTAGAGCCAGGTTGGCAAATGGAGGCTGAAATCTAAAGCCTTCAGGACCCATGCTTGCAGAAGATTAGGTTATAGTAAGATTAGAAGCTACAGCTTGGGTAAGGCTTTCATTTCATCCCTTCTCCTGATCAAATGAAAGACATATGTACATTTCTAAATATTGTACTTAAATGTAAACTTTGTATTTCTCTCTTGAAATACACAAGTATTTCTCAGTAGTTCACCAGTTTAATGACTACCTCATCATCCAATTTGACCAGATTCAGATGAGCCTCACCATCTGTCTTTCTTTTAGTATGGCTCTTTAAATTTTTATCTTCATTAGAAAACTTATGAACTAAAAAGCCTAAGTAATTCCTCTACATCTTGCACATAGATATTTGATAACCAAGGTAGATGTTCCTGTGTATAAAAGGAAAAAAATAGAAGTCACATAGGAGGGACACATTCCTAGAAATTCTGAAGCAAGCTAGATCTATGTTGCAAGTGTAGAATTATTTCTTCATGTAAGTTGAGTCAAAATTCCAAGCTCTTGATTTATGTGCCTAGTCATCTTTCCTTTCAAATATAACCTAATGTATAACCAAGTATTCTTCAGAAATGGGTTATTTTCCTTATATATTAAGATATCATTAGACTTAGTCTCAGTTAATAATATTTCTATTATAACAATTTTCTTCACATGTTTGAGAGTTTCATCAGCATCTTACTAGGTTCATTCCTATAGATGAAACACCCACAGATGTTTAGCAGAATATTGCAATATAAACCTCCTCCCCCCTCCTCTTCCTCTTCCTCCTCCTCTTCCTCCTCTTCCTCCTCCTCCTCTTCCTTCTTGTCTCAAGGAGTCCCCTGAAGTGCCATTGTTTCATAAAGGTGATCTAAAAGAAATACCCGTTAGGATTTTAGAAACTTTTTGTGGGTATATTACTGAACCAATGATTTTACAAAATGTCTTTAAAAATTATCTCTTTCTCTAATTTGATTTCTTAAATTTAGAATCATTTGCAGTGTGAAAAGGCCAAAGTTAAAAAAAATCTTATTTGTTTAACCTAGTAATTTTTATTATACTACATTTTACACATTATATTTCAAAGCAAGAATTTAGTTGGCAATATTCCTGGAAATATAGTTATAACATAACAATCTATATCTCTTATACCTTGCTATTTAATAAAAACATCTAAAACTTAGTGCCCTAAAATTGTTTTTCTCATTAATCTTTAGTTTTAAAGAGTATACTATGATGTCCACTTACATATATTATTCAACAAGAGGTATTATTCAATAAGAGGCTGTATGAACCAATTTAAGTTGCCTTATTTACAGTGTGGGAGCCACTTTATTCTTGCATTCTTGAAAGAAAAAGCATATGGTTGAAAAACAAAGACATTTTAAAGGGAAGTTTAAAGCACTCATTGCCTAGAGAGATCAGAAAGAGCTATCCTAAAGTTTTGTAGAACTAGTATGGATGTTTCTGGGGTTAGTATTTGAGCTTCTCATCCTTGTAGGAAGATTCTCCAGGAGCATTGAGTTGGTTACATTTCACCTTCATTTTTTTGTTTTGTTTTGTTTCAGATCTCAAGAGTAACTATACAATTTACTTGGAATGGAACAATCTTGAATTAGAACAGGCCAGTGCAGACTATTTCAATAATTCTTGGGAACAGGATGCTCTTCAGGGCTTTAGCAAGGATATTCTATGATCCCTGGGGTATAAAACTCAATTTGTATCACTTTCCAAGATCCCTCAGCTGCATTGTAAGTTATCCTGTGTGTACCACAGATAAAACTCATTTCCCCTGGCTATTCTTCTCATGCCTTGAGGGACTAGATTTCAATACTTTTAAGTCTTCTGATTATATCCCTTGTTTCCCATCAGTAATTTATAATCCTATTTGTGTAATTCCTTGAGTGTATAGGTGTCTCAGGATACCCATACAAGTTACTAAGCAAAACACAGTGAGTTCCTTTGCAGACATGGTGGGCGCATTTCAGGAGTAAAGATCTCATGAAAGAATAGAGAAAATAGAAGAAAATTTGATAATCTACCATAGAAATTATAACTCCTACTGAAATTAAAGCAGTAATAAACACTTTTTTGACTCAGGAACTCAGGGCCAGATGAAATTAGGGCAGAATTCTACTAGAACTTCAAAGTAGAAGGAATCCCAAAGGTCTTCAAATTAGTTTACAAAGTAGAAACTAAACACATTTCTAACTAACTTCCTTCTATGAAACCACTTATACCCTTGTATAAAATTACACTAACATCACACAAGCACACACACACACACACACACACTCAAGCAAAGACCAGTCTGCAAGTATGCAAGTATAGCAGACTATCATTAAAAGTGTCAGAGATGGGCTTCCTCTCACAGCATGGGTCCCTAGCTAGACCAGTCATTGGTTGCCCATTCTGTCAACTTCTGCTTTATATTTACTCCTGCACATCTTACAGGCAGGAAATATTGTAGTTAGGACAAATTATAGGTCAAATGCTTTGTGGCTGGCTTCCAATTGTTTCCCACCATAGAAAGTCTTGCTTGGTTATAGGAGATGGGTGGTTCAGGCTCCATATCCCCTATTGCTAGGAGTCTTCTCTAGAGTTCCTGGGAGTTTCCATTATCCTACGATTCTAGCTTGTCCCAGAGTTGCCAATTTCCATATCCATTCCATGTTCTTTCCCAGTACTCTCCTCCTCTGTACTCTTCCAATCTGATCCCTCCTATTTCCATCACCCCCCTCTGTTCATTCCCTATGTCTATTATATTTCCCCATTTCAGAAAGGTTATAGCATCCCCCTTGAGCCCTTTTGTTACTAAGCATCATTAGGTTTGTGGATCATACCATGGTTATCCTTTACTTTATGGCTAACAACGATTTAAAAGTGAATTCATACCATGTTTGTCTTTCTGGGTCTCGGTTATCTCACTCAGTATGACTGTTTCTAGTTCCATACATTTGACTGCATATACCATAATGTCATTGTTTTTAGTAGTTGACTAATACTCTATTGTGTAAATTTTCTTTATTCATTCTTTGGTTGAGGGACATCTAGGTTGTTTATAGTTTCTGGCTATTACAACTAAAGCTAAAAAGGAACATAGTTGAGCAAGTGTCCTTGTGATATGGAGGAGCTCCTTTTGAGTATATGTACATGAGTAGTTTGGCTCAATCTTGTGGTAGATCTATTCTCAATTACCTGAGAAACTGCCAAATTGATTTCCCAAGTGGCTGGACAAGTTTTCACTCCCACCAGCAATGGAGGAGTGTTCCCCTTGTTCTACAGTCTCAATAGAATGAACAGTCACTTGTGGTTTTGATCTTAGTCATTCTGATAGGTGTAGGATAGATTTTAAAAGTTCTGATTTGCATTACTCTGATGGCTAAAGATATTGAAATTTTCTTTGAGTGCTTCTTAGTGATTAAAGATTTGTTTGTTGTCAATTCTCTGTTCATATCTGTATCTCATTTTTAAATTGGGTTATTTAGTTTGTTGATGCCTAGTTTCT
This sequence comes from Mus caroli, assembly GCF_978045245.1. NCBI lineage: Eukaryota > Metazoa > Chordata > Mammalia > Rodentia > Muridae > Mus > Mus caroli. Next base: position 141,908,806 of record NW_028227256.1, read on the forward strand.
TGAGTTATTTATACATTTTGGATATCAGCCCTGTGTCATATATATGGGTTGTGAAGATCTTTTCTCATTCTGTAGTCTGCTGTTTTATCCTTCAAGAGGTTTCACCCAGTATCTGATGAAAACAGGTACAGAGACCCATAGCCAAAAATCAGGTGGAGCTTGGAGGGAAAGGATTGTAGGAGACAGAAGGGTCAAGAACACTGCAAGAAAAACAACATAGTCAACTAACATCAGTCCTTAGCAGCTCACAGAGACTGAACCACTAACCAGGAAGCATGCATGGGACTAACCTAGGCCCTCTGTAATACATTACAGTTGTGTAGCTGAGTCTTCCTGTGGGACTCCATACAGCAAGAGGAGGGATTGTCTTTGACTCTGTTGCTTGCCTCTGAATACCTTTCACTCTACTTAGCTTCCTTATCTCTCCTCAATAGGAGATGAGTCTAGGTTTCCTGCAACTTGATCTGCCAAGGCTAGTTGATATCTAGGAGAGGCTTCCTTTTTATCTGAGGGAAAAAGGAGGAGGGTGGTGGTGGAGAGGATGGAAGGGAGGAACTAGGAGGAAAAGATGGAAGGGAAGCTGGGCTAAAGATGTAAATAATAATTTAATTAATATCAAGATTTTAAGAATTCATAGACCAATGTACATTAGGAACATAGCCATTATCTCAATTCTCAGTAAAATTCTTACAAAGCAAATTCAAGAACATATTAAAGAGATTGTCCATCATGATCAAGGTGACTTCAACCACGAAATGCAAGGATGATTCAACATACATAATCCATCACATAAACATACTAAAAGATAAAACTCACATTATCATCTCATTAGATGAAGAAACGGCCTTTGACAAAATCCAACCTTGCTTTATGATAAAAGTCCTGGAGAGCCTAGGGATACAAGTGACATATCAACATGATTAAAGCAATCTTCCCTGCTTTTCATTCAGAGATAACAGTTCCAGTGATAATTATATACAGGAAAAATGACAATGAGGACAGTTCTTTATCAATGTGACATGCATTTTTTTTCTCCAGAAACAATGGAATTCTAAAAAAAAAAAAAATTCAAAAACAAACTATAGTTAACTCTTTCAACTACACTACTTTGGGGAAAATATGTGGAACATGTATCCTTTCTAAATATGAGACATGGTTAAAATTTACATTAAAAATTATGTGAACCACTGATTTCCTAAGTACATTGATAAAAGGCATTAAAGATCACAAGTTATTATATGCATCTAAGAATTTTAAGATAATTATTTATTTCAAATTTGATATAAGTGAAATATGTTTATTAATACATTTATACTTAAAAATGCTATATTTACGTGTTTTGTTCTCTTACAAAGAAGAATCATTAACATGTGTCAGTATTTTTGTCCTTCATTTTATACTGAAGACTCACTAAAATACATATAGTTGTGAGGCACACAATTTGCATTAAAATAACTTACCTTACTTTCTCTTTTTATAACTAATCACACATTTTACTAACGAGTTAAAAGTACAAGAGCATATGGTATAAACTATTCTGAGATCATCATGTACGTATCTCACAGTCCGTCATCTACCACATTAAAATTAGACTTGGTGATTCATTTTGAGATGTGTATAAGAATATTTAACATAGAATGAACAATTTTGTGACATATGCATATCCATTTCCTTCAATGAAAATTACAGATGGTTGGGGTTGAAATCTAAACTGCAGCAAACTCTCAAATGATCATTTATTTTTCTGTTCATTCATACTAAGTGGGTTTATCCTTTTCTTTCATCCACTATTTCCTATTTTCCCTTTCTTGCATATTTTGAAATAACTATTCTTCAACTTTCCTGAATGGTCTGCTGCATTGATTTTAGTAGTTTTAAAACTTCATTCCTTTTAAATTTTATTCTAGTTTTATGCTTTGAAAATCTTATACATGTACAAAATTATCTACAATGACCACATGTAGCAGTTTTTCTTTTTAACTATCTATGCACAGTTTTTGTGTTGATCAGAATTGGTTTGGGGACTACAGAGACATATATCTTCTTCTTGTTTTGTTGGCATGTTTCAATCTGGAGTCTAAGTAGAACCAGATGGCCTCTTCACCATCAACAATGTGTGGGCAGGTGTGAGATTATGTGAATTATTGGACTTCCCTAGCTGGTTGTGACACTGAAGTACAAATAAATAGCCATCTTCCTATTTTCCTTGTGTTCTCTCAAGTGGATAAAGGCCTTCTCTGTTCTGCTGCCTGGGAAGATGATGAAGTCCTAAGGTTGGTGTGGTATTGGAAATCCTGTGTTTTCCTTGGTGCTGACAGTCCACTGATGCAAGTGTAAAAGAGAGGCAAACCAAGACTATTTTTTTCTACACTTGCTTGATGATGTAGTCTGTTTATGGTCCAATATCATTACATCTGGCTAATGTTTGTTTAGAAAACCATACAAGTTCATACCTTTGAAGCTACAGGACCTTCTATCTATATGTGTGAAAGGTCTGTCTTCAGGCGTTGGCTTAAGAACAATTGTGAGCTCTTCTGGCCGGACCAGCACCAGGGTAGCTAGAGCGCAGGGTCGGCTGACACCCGCCAGCTACCCACGACCCCCTCCACAGGATTTTGAGACTGCTGGTGAGTGGAACACAGCTTCTGCTCCAGTCCAATCATGCGGGACCTGAGACTGCTTTGGTTAGGGAGGCAGAAATCCGGCCTGAGTAGGGCCACAAGCCTCTTCCGGTCAGAACAAAACCAGGGTAGCTAGAGCGCAGGCTCGGCTGACACCCGCCAGCTACCCACAACACCCACCACAGGATTTTGAGACTTCAGGTGAGTGGAACACAGAGTCTGCTCCAATCTTTAAACAGTGACAACGATAACAACTAACCCCAGAGATTACCAGATGGCAAAAGGTAAACGTAATAATCTTACTAACAGAAACCAAGACCACTCACCATCATCAGAACCCAGCACTCCCATTTCGCCCAGTCCAGGGCACCCCAACACACCGGAAAAGCTAGACACAGATATAAAAGCATATCTCATGATGATGGTAGAGGAAATGAAGAAGGACTTTAATAACTCACTTAAAGAATTACAGGAGAACATGGCTAAAGAGTTACAAGTCCTTAAAGAAAAACAGGATAACACAATCAAACAGGTAGAAGTCCTTAAAGAAAAACAGGATAACACAATCAAACAGGTAGAAGTCCTTAAAGAAAAACAGGATAACACAATCAAACAGGTAGAAGTCCTTAAAGAAAAACAGGAAAACACATCCAAACAGATGATGGAAATGAACAAAACCATACTAGACCTAAAAAGGGAAGTAGACACAATAAAGAAAACCCAAAATGAAGCAACACTGGAGATAGAAACCCTAGGAAAGAAATCTGGAACCATAGATACGAGCATCAGCAACAGAATACAAGAGATGGAAGAGAGAATCTCAGGTGCAGAAGATTCCATAGAGAACATCGGCACAACAATCAAGGAAAATGTAAAATGCAAAAAGATCCTAACTCAAAACGTCCAAGAAATACAGGACACAATGAGAAGACCAAACCTATGGATAATAGGAGTGGATGAGAATGAAGATTTTCAACTCAAAGGACCAGCAAACATCTTCAACAAAATTATAGAAGAAAACTTCCCAAATCTAAAGAAAGAGATGCTCATGAACATACAAGAAGCCTACAGAACTCCAAATAGACTGGAACAGAAAAGAAATACCTCCCGACACATAATAATCAGAACAACAAATGCACCAAATAAAGATAGAATACTAAAAGCGGTAAGAGAAAAAGGCCAAGTAACATATAAAGGCAAGCCTATCAGAATTACACCAGATTTTTCACCAGAGACTATGAAAGCAAGAAGATCCTGGACAGATGTTATACAGACACTAAAAGAACACAAATTCCAGCCCAGGCTACTATACCCAGCCAAACTCTCAATTAACATAGATGGAGAAACCAAAGTATTCCACGACAAAACCAAATTCACACATTATCTCTCCAGGAATTCAGCCCTTCAAAGGATAATAACAGGAAAAAACCAATACAGGACAGGAACCACGCCCTAGAAACAACAAGAAGGTAATCCCTCAACAAACCTAAAAGAAGACAGCCACAAGAACAGAATGCCAACTTTAACAACAAAAATAACAGGAAACAACAATTACTTTTCCTTAATATCTCTTAATATCAATGGACTCAACTCCCCGATAAAAAGACATAGACTAACAAACTGGCTACACAAACAAGACCCAACATTTTGCTGCTTACAGGAAACTCATCTCAGAGAAAAAGATAGACACTACCTCAGAATGAAAGGCTGGAAAAAAATTTTCCAAGCAAATGGTATGAAGAAACAAGCTGGAGTAGCCATTCTAATATCTGATAAGATTGACTTCCAACCCAAAGTCATCAAAAAAGACAGGGAAGGGCACTTCATACTCATCAAAGGTAAAATCCTCCAAGAGGAACTATTAATCCTGAATATCTATGCTCCAAATACAAAGGCAGCCACATTCATTAAAGAAACTTTAGTAAATCTCAAAGCACACATTGCACCTCATACAATAATAGTGGGAGACTTCAACACACCACTTTCACCAATGGACAGATCATGGAAACAGAAACTAAACAGGGACACAGTGAAACTAACAGAAGTTATGAATCAAATGGATCTGGCAGATATCTACAGAACATTCTATCCTAAAACAAAAGGATATACCTTCTTCTTAGCACCTCATGGTACCTTCTCCAAAATTGACCACATAATTGGTCACAAAACAGGCCTCAACAGATACAATAATATTGAAATTGTCCCATGCATCCTATCAGATCACCATGGACTAAGGCTGATCTTCAATAACAAAATAAATAATAGAAAGCCAACCTTCACGTGGAAACTGAACAACACTCTTCTCAATGACACCTTGGTCAAGGAAGGAATAAAGAAAGAAATTAAGGACTTTTTAGAGTTCAATGAAAATGAAGCAACAACATACCCAAACTTATGGGACGCAATGAAAGCATTTCTAAGAGGAAAACTCATAGCTCTGAGTGCCTCCAAAAAGAAACTAGAGAGAGCACACATTAGCAACTTGACAACACACCTAAAGGCACTAGAACAAAAGGAAGCAAACTCACCCAAGAGGAGTAGATGGCAGGAAATAATCAAACTCAGGGGCAAAATCAACCAAGTGGAAACAAGAAGAACTATTCAAAGAATCAACCAATCAAGGAGCTGGTTCTTTGAGAAAATCAACAAGATAGATAAACCCTTAGCCAGACTCACTAGAGGGCACAGGGAAAGCATCCTAATTAACAAAATCAGAAATGAAAAAGGAGACATAACAACAGATCCTGAAGACATCCAAAACACCATCAGATCCTTCTACCAAAGGCTATACTCAACAAAACTGGAGAACCTGGATGAAATGGAGAAGTTCCTAGACAGATACCAGGTACCAAAGTTGAATCAAGATCAGGTTAATGATCTAAACAGCCCTATATCCCCCAAAGAAATAGAAGCAGTCATTAATAGTCTCCCAACCAAAAAAAGCCCAGGACCAGATGGGTTTAGTGCAGAGTTCTATCAGACCTTCAAAGAAGATCTAATCCCAGTTCTTCACAAACTATTCCACAAAATAGAAACTGAAGGTACTCTACCCAACTCATTCTATGAAGCCACAATTACTCTGATACCTAAACCACAAAAAGACCCAACAAAGATAGAAAACTTCAGACCAATATCCCTTATGAATATTGATGCAAAAATCCTCAATAAAGTTTTTGCTAACTGAATCCAAGAACACATCAAAACAATCATCCATCCTGACGAAGTAGGTTTCATCCCAGGGATGCAGGGATGGTTCAATATATGGAAATCCATCAATGTAATCCAGTATATAAACAAACTCAAAGACAAAAACCAGATGGTCAACTTGTTAGATGCGGAAAAAGCATTTAACAAGATCCAACACCCATTCATGATAAAAGTCTTTGAAAGATCAGGAATTCAAGGCCCATACCTAAACATGATAAAAGCAATCTACAGCAAACCAGTAGCCAACATCAAAGTAAATGGTGAGAAGCTTGAAGCAATCCCTCTAAAATCAGGGACTAGACAAGGCTGTCCACTTTCTCGATACCTATTCAACATTGTACTTGAAGTCCTAGCCAGAGCAATTTGACAACAAAAGGAGATCAAAGGGATACAAATTGGAAAAGATGAAGTCAAAATATCACTTTTGCAGATGATATGATAGTATATATAAGTTACCCTAAAAATTCCACCAGAGAACTCCTAAACCTGATAAACAGTTTCTGTGAAGTAGCTGGATATAAAATTAACTCAAACTAATTAATGGCCTTTCTCTACACAAAGAATAAACAGGCTGAGAAAGAAATTAGGGAAACAACACCCTTCTCAATAGTCACAAATAATATAAAATATCTTGGCATGACTCTAACTAACGAAGTGAAAGATCTGTATAATAAAAACTTAAAGTCTCTGAAGAAAGAAATTATAGAAGATCTCAGAAGATGGAAAGATCTCCCATGCTCATGGATTGACAGGATCATCATTGTAAAAATGGCTATATTGACAAAAGCAATCTACAGATTCAATGCAATCCCCATCAAAATTCCAACTCAATTCTTCAACGAATTAGAAAGTGCAATCTGCAAATTCATCAGGAATAACAAAAAACCTAGGATAGCAAAATCTCTTCTCAAGGATAAAAGAACCTCTGGTGGATTCACCATGCAGGACCTAAAGCTTTAGTACAGAGCAATTGTGATAAAAAACTGCATGGTATTGGTATAGTGACAGACAAATAGACCAATGGAATAGAATTGAAGACCCAGAAATGAACCCACACACCTACGGTCACTTGATCTTCGACAAGGGAGCTAAAAACATCCAGTGGAAGAAAGACAGCATTTTCAACAAATGGTGCTGGCACAACTGGTTGTTAACATGTAGAAGAATGCGAATCGATCCATTCCTATCTCCTTGTACTAAGGTCAAGTCTAAGTGGATCAAGGAACTTCACATAAAACCAGAGACACTGAAACTTATAGAGGAGAAAGTGGGGAAAAGCCTTGAAGATATGGGCACAGGGGAAAAATTCTTGAATAGAACAGCAATGGCTTGTGCTGTAAGATCGAGAATTGACAAGTGGGACCTCATGAAACTGCAAAGTTTCTGCAAGACAAAAGACACCATCAATAAGACAAAAAAACCACCAACAGATTGGGAAAGGATCTTTACCTATCCTAAATCAGATAAGGGACTAATATCCAATATATATAAAGAACTCAAGAAGGTGGACTCCAGAAAGTCAAATAACCCCATTAAAAAATGGGGCTCAGAACTGAACAAGAATTCTCACCTGAAGAATACCGAATGGCAGAGAAGCACCTGAAAAAATGTTCAACATCCTTAATCATCAGGGAAATGCAAATCAAAACAACCCTGAGATTCCACTTCACACCAGTCAGAATGGCTAAGATCAAAAATTCAGGTGACAGCAGATGCTGGCGAGGATGTGGAGAAAGAGGAACACTCCTCCATTTTTGGTGGGATTGCAAGCTTGTACAACCACTCTGGAAATCAGTCTGGTGGCTCCTCAGAAAATTGGACATAGTACTACCAGAGGATCCAGCAATACCTCTCCTGGGCATATATCCAGAAGATGTCCCAACCGGTAAGAAGGACACATGCTCCACTATGTTCATAGCAGCCCTATTTATAATAGCCAGAAGCTGGAAAGAACCCAGATGTCCCTCAACAGAGGAATGGATACAGAAATTATGGTACATTTACACAATGGAGTACTACTCAGCTATTAAAAAGAATGAATTTATGAAATTCCTAGCCAAATGGATGGACCTGGAGGGCATCATCTTGAGTGAGGTAACACAATCACAAAGGAACTCACACAATATGTATTCACTGATAAGTGGATATTAGCCCAAAACTTAGGATACCCAAGATATAAGATACAATTTGCTAAACGCATGAAACTCAAGAAGAATGAAGACCAAAATGTGGACAATATGCCCCTTCTTAGAATTGGGAACAAAACACCCATGGAAGGAGTTACAGAGACAAAGTTTGGAGCTGTGATGGAAAGGATGGACCATCTAGAGACTGCCGTATCCAGGGATCCATCCCATAATCAGCTTCTAAACGCGGACACCATTGCATACACTAGCAAGATTTTGCTGAAAGGACCCAAATATAGCTGTCTCTTGTGAGACTATGCAGGGGCCTAGCAAACACAGAAGTGGATGCTCACAGTCAGCTATTGGATGTATCACAGGGCTCCCAATGGAGAAGCTAGAGAAAGTACCCAAGGAGCTAAAGGGATCTGCAACCCTATAGTTGGAACAACATGATGAACTAACCAGTACCCTGGAGCTCTTTTCTCTAGCTGCATATGTATTGAAAGATGGCCTAGTCGGCCATCACTGGAAAGAGAGGCCCATTGGACTTGCAAACTTTATATGCCCCAATATAGGGGAATGCCAGGGCCAAAAGAATGGGAATGGGTGGGTAGGGAAGTGGGGGGCGCTATGGGGGACTTTTGGGATACCATTGGAAATGTAATTGAGGAAAATATGTAATAAAAAATATTAAAAATTAAAAAAAAGAACAATTGTGAAAAAGATGTACCCAGTATTGAGTCTGGCCATGCTTACTTCCAAGTTGACTTCCCAGGTAAATTCCTACTTTAATGTCTCTGTATTATCTTCAGCCAGTGAAGCCTTACTCTGCACTGAATTTCATCTGCTTCATAGATAAATAGTAGAGGTCATTCTTTTACTGAGCTGAATTCTTATGGTTTGAAACTCCTAGCTGCAGAAAGTAGTGTAGTCTTAGCACCATGTACTAGTGAAAGGAGTTGGCATGTCATGATGACATGGAGAAGTTCCAGCTTTTACCTATACTCTGAACAAAATCAAATTTTTAAAATTAATGTTTCATATAATATATGTAGATTTTAACTTTTTCTCAATCACTAACACCTACCAGGACCTCCTAGCAACCTTATTCTACCAACTCCATGTTTCCTCTTCCTCTAAAACATTAAAACTTAAGGCCAAAACAAACAAACAAACAAACAAAAAAACTAAGGAAGCAACCAATAAACTAAACCGAAAAAAGTAAGCAAACAAACACACACACACACACACACACAAATGAAACAAAAAGCCCTCCAACACAAAAAATACAAATATGGAGGTGTCTCTTTTTCTGTTGACAAACTACTTTTGGGCATAGGGTTGTGCTGGAGTGTGGTTTATATACCTAGTGATTTCCTATTGAAGAAAACAGATAATCCCATTCTAACCAGGTATTAATTGGAAATAAGGTTTTGGTTGGGCTTGGGTCTTTGTGTCTATTGCCTCTGCTCAGTGCTGATATTTTATCAGATTTGAACCTGTATAGTTCTTGTGAGTGCTGTTATAGTCTCTGTGTTTTCATGTGGATGTCAGTTCAGTTTGGGGTAGAAGATGCTGTGTCTTCAAGTCATCTTCCACCTTATGCTCTTGCAGTCTTTGTGTTTCCTCTTGTACATATTTCTGAGACTTGAGGGAAGGAGCTTTATGAAGGCATTTCATTTACTATTGATGGCTCCAAAGTTCCTCACTCTTCACATTATTTATTATCCTCTGTGTTAGTTCCCATATACTGTAAGAAGAATGTTCTCTGATGATAATTGAACCATGTACAGATCCATCACTATTGCAATGTGTCATTAGGAGTCTTTGGATTGTTTTGTTCCTTTACCAGATTCACTGTAGTTGGGTTTTCCTTAAGACAGGGTCCCATCTAATCTCAGGTGGTTAGTCACCTTGGTGCTGTCAGGGATGAGGTCCACAGGTTTCATATGCATTCAGTTATTTGAACACTATACATATCACTACATGGAATTAAGTGACTATATTAGATTTGAAACCAAATGCAATCTACTGTGGTGTACAGTCTTTATGTCTGGCTCTAGTGAAATGTTTCAGCAAAGCCTTTGATATGCTTGCGTCAATCATTGAAGCTGTGAATTTGTTTTTGAGATTCGAGAATCTGCACTTGGTGCTAGGTGAGAACTTGAGGCTAGACCAACCTTGGTCCTAAGACACTCATAGCAAACCTGAGTTCTTACTTTTGATTATGGCTAGCCATGGTCAGAAAGGGACTGAGATTTGTGTGAGTTTGACTGCTCTCATGGGCAGCAAGGGCGAAATAACTTTGGCAGTTGGATTCTTTCCCGGCCCCAATTAACCTTGTATAATGTTTGAATAAAATTACTGGAGTAAGCTAGCTGGGTGTCAGTCTCTTCCTAGCAGGTTGAACTCTGTTCCTTTGGGGCATAGCATCTTGGCTAGCTTTTCTCTGTACTGCACCACCTATGACCAACTTCAATCATTAGTTCCATCTTTCTCCACAAAGCCATGTTTAACTCCATGTTATGTTCTTTAGGGCTTGGGGAAATGTGATGATGTTGCTTTTGCTAAGCTATTTTGTTTTATTCTTATGTTAAACTAGATACTGTAGTGTCATCGCTGGTTTGTCTTTTGCTGTGATAAAATAATTGAACAAAAGCAAATTAATGGAGAATTGGGTCTATTTAGTCTCACAGTTTCAGGTTATATTATATTATAGCAGGGAAGTCACAGCAACAGGGAACAGGGGCCTGGTGAGGCTTATCATATCATATCCAACTCTCTCTCTCTCTCTCTCTCTCTCTCTCTCTCTCTCTCTCTCTCTCTCTCCCTCTCCCTCTCCCTCTCCCTCTCCCTCTCCCTCTCTCTCTCTCTCTCTCTCTCTCTCTCTCTCTCTCTCTCTCTCTCTCTCTCTCTCTCCTTTTCATCCAGTCTAGAACCCAGGCAATGAAATGGTGCCAGCCACATAGCCACATTTTAGGCAAATCATGCCTACCTAATGTTCAGATCAAGAAGGTATTTCAATAAATTGTCACAGTACAGCCTAATCTAGACAATCATTCATTTATACTTGCTTCTCAGGTGGTTCGAGAGTTTGTTCAGTTGCATCTGAAATTAGTCATCATGTGTTTCCTTTCCACAGTTTCCTTATCAAAGTGGAATTGTGCATGTGTGTTTGTAAGAACAACTCTGACAGGTTTCTTTTTTCTTTTCTTTTCTTTTCTTTTCTTTTCTTTTCTTTTTTCTTTCTTTTTCTTTCTTTCTTTCTTTCTTTCGTATTAATCTACTACTTGATATATTTTCATTACTTTCGTGGAGAGGTGCTGAATACGGATGAATACAGAATCAGATAATAAAAATATACTAATAGTTAATGCCAAAGTGAAAGAAGCAGAAAGGAATATAGAAAATCTTAAAAAAAGATGCATTGAAAAGACAAATAAAATATATTAAGGCTTTCTGAAAGGAGGATATAACTGTGGTTTAAATTCAGATAAGGTTAGAAAAGGATTGTAGACTGCTCACCTTGAGTGATATGAGGAATCAAAAGCTTTGACACCTGAATTGTCAGTTTATTCTTTTCCTGGAAAGATTCACAAATCTGTGTAGAAATGTTCCTGTAAAAATGTGCAATACAGACCTACGTTTTTCATTGGGATGATAATTGGAATTTTACATCATCTATTCATCTTGTGAAACAGGAGTAAATGACCGTACAAACTCCTGACAATTTCTAAATAAATTTATAGGATTTATTTTCATTTAAAATTATCTACACACACAAACCCAAATTATAGATTGTCTGAAGATAATGAAAGCCCTTGGTTCCTTTTTATTGAAGATAAGTTAGCTAGCTGTCTATACCACCACAATAGTTTTAGTATCTGTTAATCATACTGAACATCAGCGTTTAAAACACTTCACATAATATAATTTTACTACGGCACAAATTAATGTTTAGAAGTCTTTAACAACAAGTTCATAAAATATATGGGAATGCGGTGCCATTTTGGAAGTGTAAGGGTAATGTGACCATTAAGACTCATTCATGCTAATACCCTGGCTCTTCTCAGACAGCATCTACTCATTATGTGAATTACTTTACTGACTTCTCTCAGCTGCTTCAACCACTAAACCATTAAATTCGTTTTTATTCCAGAAATATATTTCTTGCAAAATTTTGTATAACACTCACTGTGAGTACATCTTGTTTTTCTTTTTGGAGGTTGTCATATCATAAAAAATACATTAAGGCAATAAGTACATTAATGATATTCTTCTTTCTTATGTGTTTTAACTACAATACAGCATCTAATCACCATGAAACAAGAAAATAGAGCTGGGCAAGTGAATACATTTGAGAGGCAAGTGTAAATATTAGCTTCACAAGCATAACCAATGCCTGTGGAAGATTCTATGTCTTGGACTTTGTATGTTGAATGTACTTAAAATGGCTTTAGGAAGCACTATTCAATGCATACATTTATTTATAAATTTACCTATTTACTTGCTTGCTATTGTACTATTACCTTCTTTATTTGTCAGGGTTCTCTACAAGAAAATAATGAATACATATAGCAGCAAAAAGCCTGAGAATTTAGTTCAATGCCAATATATGTTAGAATACTGAAGAAATAGGCTCCAATGCCAGCAAAGGAAAGGACTTGTCAGAGAGAACAGGAGCATAAGTACAGCTCAGGCTTCCTTTTTGTAGGCTGTCACTAGACAGTATGGCCCAGATATCAGGTGGATCTTTCCAGTTTCAACGATGTGGGTTTAAGGTGGGTCTTCCCACTTAAAATCAGTTTTTTGTTTTTTTGGTTTTTGTTTTTTGTTTTAATTCTTCACAGGTGTACCCAACTGCTTGGGTTTTATTTAATTCCAGATGTAGTTAAGTTGATGGCTGCTACCAAGAAGTCATCACATCTTATGTAGAACAGTATTTTCAAAGGGAATTTCAAAATGCTCCAAAGAGGAATAAAAGTAGATCAATGAATTTTTGTACTCTTGCTATCAAATGGTTTAAAAACTGAACTTTTATTTAAAAATTATAGTGTTTTAATATTTTTTCTTATTTTTAAAACATTACTGCAAACAGTCCTTTTGGGACATTAGTTACAAGAGTTTAAATAAATTCTTAATGAAATTTATTTGAAAAAACAGATATGTGAAACATTGTTAAAGGATTTGACAAAAAGAAAAAAAGGGAAAGAGAAGATCAATCCATGCTGTACTTACTTTCATATTCTTTTATGTTTAAAGTTATCAACTTATTGTGATTTCCCCTTTAGATCTTATAATCTCCTTTTAATGTAGTAAACTAAAAAGTGAGTTTTCCAGATAATAATCGCTACAATAATTGTTGCACTATCTTTGGAAAATCATCATGCTAAACATAAATGTGTATTTCTTTGATTTTTTTGTTAGATAGGTTTTCTATAAGTAGAACAAAAAGCTATGTAGCTTGCACAAATATTTTTTTTTGCTGTTGTCTTAGTCAGGGTTTCTATTCCTGCACAAACATCATGACCAAGAAGCAAGTTGGGGAGGAAAGGGTTTATTCGGCTTACACTTCCATGCTGCTGTTCATCACCAAAGGAAGTCAGGACTGGAACTCAAACAGGTCAGGGAGCAGGAGCTGATGCAGAGGCCATGGAGGGATGTTCTTTACTGGCTTGCCTCCCCTGCCTTTCTCAGCCTGCTCTCTTATAGAACCAAGACTACCAGCCCAGAGATGGTTCCACCCACAAGGGGCCTTTCCCCCTTGATCACTAATTGAGAAAATGCCTTACAGTTGGATCTCATGGAGGCATTTCCTCAACTGAAGCTCCTTTTTCTGTGATAATTCCAGCTGTGTCAAGTTGACACAAAACTAGCCAGTACAATTGACCCCTTGTCAACTTGACACACAAACACATCACTAGTAAGCCTCAACCCTTAATTTCTTATTCATCCCCAAGATCTAAACAACTTTAAAAGTCCCACAGTATTTACATATTAAAAGTCAATCCCTTTAAAATGTCCAAAATCTTTTAAAATCCAAGTCTTTTTACAATTAAAAGTCTCTTAACTCTGGGCTCCACTAAAATAGTTTCTTCCTTCAAGAGGGAAAATATCAGGGCACAGTCACAATCAAAGCAAAAATCAATCTCCAACCATCCAACGTCTGGGATCCAACTCACGATCTTCTGGGCTCCTCCAAGGGCTTGGGTCACTTCTCCAGCCATGCCCTTTGTAGCACACACGTCGTCCTCTGGGCTCCAGATGCCTGTACTCCACTGCTGCTGCTGCTCTTGGTGGTCATATCTTGGTACTGGCATCTCCAAAACACTGCGTGACCCCTTGAGTCCTGGGCCTTCAATTACAACTGGGGCTGCACCTTCACCAATGGCCTTCCATGGCCTCTCACAGTGCCGAGCCTGAGCTGCTGTGTGACCCCTTCATGCCTTCAAAACCAGTACCACCTGGGTGACCCTTACACATTACCAAGTCCTGCTGCAGGAGTACAACCTTGGCTATCTCTGGAACACAGCCTCTTTGTGCTTTCAGAAAACACTTCCCAGAAGATGTTACCTCAATGATGCTGGTCTCTTCTTAATCACCACTAATTTCTTAGCTCCAGCTAACCAGCATCAATAGTCCCAGTAATGCAAAGTTTTTGCTTTAGTAGTTCTGGTACCTTGTTAATCACAGCTGATTCTTCAGCCCCAGCTAACCAGAACTACAAAATCTTCACAATAAAAACAGCAATGGCCCTGAAGAGAGTGTTTAATTTTCCCTCTGAAATTTCACAAAACAGGCCTCCATCTTCTGCACTGTTCTCAGCATTATCTTCCAAGCTCCTATACAACATCTGACAGAGCTCTTAACAAAGAATGGATCTTCAAGCCCAAAGTTCCAAAGTCCTTCCACAGTCCTCCCCAAAACATGGTCAGGTTGTCACAGGAATACCCCACTCTGCTGGTACCAATTTGTCTTAGTCAGGGTTTCTATTCCTGCACAAACATCATGACCAAGAAGCAAGTTGGGGAGGAAAGGGTTTATTCGGCTTACACTTCCATGCTGCTGTTCATCACCAAAGGAATTCAGGACTGGAACTCAAACAGGTCAGGGAGCAGGAGCTGATGCAGAGGCCATGGAGGGATGTTCTTTACTGGCTTGCCTCCCCTGCCTTGCTCAGTCTGCTCTCTTATAGAACCAAGACTACCAGCCCAGAGATGGTTCCACCCACAAGGGGCCTTTCCCCCTTGATCACTAATTGAGAAAATGCCTTACAGTTGGATCTCATGGAGGCATTTCCTCAACTGAAGCTCCTTTTTCTGTGATAATTCCAGCTGTGTCAAGTTGACACAAAACTAGCCAGTACAGCTGTATTATGTAATGGACTGCCTGGGGAGCAATTTGGAGATGGAGAGGAGTATACAGTATATTTAATTTAAAGTGCATATGGGAACAGTTATTACAGAATGAAGAACGCAGCAATGGGCAGCTGTCCAGCTGTGAAACTGTCATGTTGATAGCTTCTTCAGAGCCTTGTCACTTGACTTCTCATGGTACTATGAATTGGCACTTATAATTACAGGAAGCCTCCAATTGTTTTGTACTCTTTAATGGGTCAATCATTCGAAGCTCAATGACTCCCGTGGTATCTTCAGCCATTGCAATCGCTAAGCAGCCTAAGAGGAATAATCTTTTAGATGCTGTTGTTTTTATTAGTATTCACTGAAAATAGGGCAATAATTAGTTTATTGTCAAAGAGTTCTGGTGTATATTAAATTCTCCACTTCAATCTAGTTTCTTCCAAATTCTGAGAGAAATTGGTCTAGGATTTAGAGGAACCCTCCTTCCTGGAGAAACAGCAGAGCAAGCAGGAAGAAGCAGAGTTTTCTTACCTGAATGATGGATTCACATACACTTTTACCAGCAATAGTCCACCAATGAAACAATCCTGCTTTCAGGAACTGGCCAAGTCATTTTTGTCCACTTGAGTAATTTTATGTCATCTATATGATATATGATTTCTGGTGGCCATTAGTGTACAAGATTGAAATCTTTATATTTTGTGCCCACTCATATAAAACCACTTTAGAACGTTTTATCCCCACATAACAACCCAAATCACATCCTCTTGGCCAACTAAATCCTTCAACTAATCCTATAGATGTTTCAGTTTTTAATAAAACCTATAGATGTTTCTGGTTTTGCCTATTTCCCTACCCCCCTCTTCAAACCTCCCTTTGAGTTGGTCCAGAGTCTTGTTTGTTTAGATGGTTTTTCTTTTCATTTGCATATAAGCTGTAGCATCTGTGTTATTTTTGACACTTCCACAGTTTCCTTTCCTACAGTTGGTGATGGCAGATCCTCCCATGAAGCAATAGGCATGATCTAAGCTACAGGTACTAGTACCACAGCAGTTGCAGTTGTGGAGGTCAGAGATGATGCTGTTTGCCTGTACTCTTAGGTTTTCCTTTCGTTGAATAGATGATGGAATACTTTTCTGAAGTCTTGGTGCTTTGTTCCTTTCTAACGTACACCTTGGTTCATTGCTGATAGAATCTATCTTAATATAATCTGTTGTTCTGGTCTCACAGTAATGGAGTCTTTCACATTTTAATAGTCTTTCTTGGGATGCTGAGATGACTCAGTGGGTAAAGAGATCTGTTATGAAATACTTTGGTGTGAGTTCAATCTCGGAACCCAAATAAAAGTGAAAGGGGAGAACTGACTTTACAAAGTTGTACTCTGACTTCCACATACCTACTTAGAAATAGAAAAGATCCTTGGGTATATATGAAACTTCTGAACATGGGCTTAAATTAATATCATCACGCATTTGACTATATAGTTATCATCCTTCACCTATTTTTTTCAGAAACCAGACAAATAAACTAAAGAATAGCATAATGGAAACCCATCAAAATGGTGTCTTTTAAGTGCTTAAGATTTACTGTTCTTTTTCTCATTTTTTAAAAATTTGACTTATCATAATTTTAAATCAAGCAGTTTCATAGCTTTCATTTGTTTTGCACACTGTTGGTTTGACTCGCAGATCAAAGATACAACGCAGTTGTCTATTAATTGTGGGGTATACCAATACAAAGAGCATGTTTTCTAGTACTTAGAGATATGGCAAATTATTTCATTTGAATATCCAGAGTCCATTTCATATTTCAGGAACCAGGACTCCATATCCTGGGTATATTTCCATATCTTGTAAAATGTTTCTATTCACACTGGCAATTAATTGGTGATGAATGTCAAGATCTTCTTGTAGTCATATCAACTAAAACAGCATCAGTAAGTCCTTGAAATGTGTAGATAATCTTACCTTCTTAATTATGTTGTTTGAGTAACTGCTCACAAGTCCCTTTAAGAAATAATATATTTATTAATATATATGCATATGTTTGTATCAAATCTCTATTTTGGTACATACTTCTTGTTTGTTTGTTTTTTCTCTTTTCATATAGTGTGATAGAGACATTTATGATGATCAGGAATATCATGAATAATGACAGAAGCAAAGACATCGGTACATTTATCTGAAAGAAATCTCATTTATTTTCCTCTCTGAAGCATCATACACAGCACTGTTAACCTCCACTGCAGGGTTACTTGGAAGTGTTGGAGAACATCCTGCCACCTGGCTAACATTTCTTATTTCTAAGGAGTCATCTTGTGAAAGATCTTCACTGTGTAGTTTTGTTTATTTTCCCTTAAACTCACAAGACATCATAAATATGGAAAATTTGAATTAAAGTTTGGTGCTTAACATTTCAGAGATGACTCCAGACAATCTTTTTGAGAAATTCTTCTGAGGAATTGTGTTTGGCTTTACTGTACCAGAATATATATTTAAAGACACGTTTCTGAATCTTCTTAGTTTCTCTAGTGGGGATGAAGGTAAGAAGCTATTTTCCAGAGCATGTGAGAGGTGCAGATGAGGCAGTGCATCCATGCTGCAGTTGAGAAAAAGATACAGGGCAGGTTTCTCAACACCCAACTCACTCTATCCATTTCCTACTTTTCAGTACCAGGGTAAGTCCTACTTTATATCAAACAAATGATGCTACTTCTTCTTTCTGATATGTCTTAAAATGAGCTGTAATGGGCTAACTAAATTACAGTGTTTATAAGGTAACAGACCCTCATTCAAAAATAAGCATAAGCTATAAAGGCTGGCTTTCTTGGATATTCTAGGAAAGATAATTCTTTGCTTTAATGGGACAGATTTTGGAATTTGGTTATACCTTTGGATCTTGAAATCTGCAGATATAAAGTGAAAATATATTAAGTGTTTAAATTTCTGTGGAAAAGCTAAATGATTCTTCCCACTGTAACAAGTACATACCAGTATCAGAATTAATCCATTATATTAATCAAGTAGTTCACATTTCCAAATACTTATGGAAACTTTTCAGTCAGTGATGTCCTTGACTCTGATTTGTAGACGTCAACCAAACTCATTCATAGTTTAGAAAACAAGCTCCCAAAAACAATTGTCATTTTTTTTCCTACACAGTTCTTTAAAAACCCACCGCTCTCTGAAATTCATCCTGCTAAAATTCAAATTGTCTTGTTGTATATTTGCACAGAGAAAGTCTGTATAAAATACAATTGGGTCTTGCTTTCCTATGTAATAAACTTCCTAATGCAGATTTTGAATGATGGTCTTGTCTTCATTCTTTGTCAGGATTCGCAAAATTCTCTGACTATTTTATTTAAAAGATTATTGAACAACAACAACAACAACAAAAAGCTGCACATGTGATAACCAATGGAAATTGGGGATAGAACCATTCTTGTAAATTTATATAGAAATTTACCTTTCTTCTACATTTACAGTGACATAAAATAGGCTTTTCACTATTTAAAAGAGTTTAGTAGTATTTTATACCCCATATGATATTTGGTGTTTTGATTGGGCCTTAACAGGCATATGAAGAACAATGAAAGACAAATGAAAGAACCTTAGAAACTAAACAATAGCAAGTGATAAAATGAAGTAATTAGAAATAAACATGTTGTTAAGAACTTTTAAACAAGTTTACTCACCATAGTTAAAATTATGATTGTATATAAAGAATGGAGAAAAACTATGAAATATACATTCAAATTATATTGAACATGAAAAATAAAGGTGTTTCAGGCACTGTAGTCTCATTTATGAGCCTTAAACATTCTGTCGAGTATCTCATGTTATTTTATTTTGTCAAACATGATTTTCATTTTTGCCAATATCTGTGGATTACAGTATGTATATTTATGTGTCATAGAATTCAACATGGTTAACATTTAGTAGAAAGACATAGAATCAACTTTGTGTTCACTGATGGATAGATGGATGGATTAAGAAAGTTAATAGCTTGTTGTAGCTAGAGGGAAGGCTCAACCATTAGCCATTAAAAGACAGGCTCATAACCAAACATATAAGGAAATTTAGCACATATATATTGTGGGCTACCCTCCTGACATACATTTTTCTTTACATTAGTTGTATGGATATAGACAAAACTGAGGATACTGTATTAACTGAAATAAATCAGGCAGAGAAAGAAAAGTATCGTTTTTTTAAATTTTTTTTTTATTTTTATTTGTTTATTTATTTTGGTTTTGGTTTTTTGAGATAGGGTTTCTTTGTATAGCCCTGGCTGTCCTGGAACTTACTCTGTAGAGCAGGCTGGCCTCAAACTCAGAAATCTACCTGCCTCTGCCTCCCAAGTGCTGGGATTAAAGGCGTGCGCCACCACTGCCCATTCAAATATTCTTACTTATGTGTAGAAGCCAATGTTGATGACAGTAATTAGGGACTAAAATATTGTCTTAAAAGCCAAGGAAAGATGGGACAGGTGAGGGTTAGAGAGAGGATACCTAAGGATAACTAATGAGTATTGGATGCAGAATAAGAAAGAACCTTTCTATTCTCCAGATTTGTTTCTGATAGTAGAACATACTTCACATTTACATTTCCATCATGGAAGACTTTTATTATAATAATTATCATTACTCTTGCTACTGTTCTATGTTGGTATGTGTGTTGGGGAACTTTGCAAGTTAGTGTATGTAATGGGAACATATGGTTTGCAGAATTTAAAAAAAAGACAGCAATTAGAAAGAAGTTCTCAGAACAGTAGAAATAAATGGCCAAGGTGCAGAGCAGACCCAGACAGACAAATGAGTCTGCAATGTTTGAAGCCTTGGTTCCAGTCACTGAGGAGACTGAGTTGTGCCTGTTTGCCTGCCTGTCTGAACTGCTCATATGTGCCAGTCATAAGGAGTAGGTGGCTGTTTTATCTGCTTTCATATGTGTGATTAAGATAATGGTGATAATACTGTATATTTAATAGTATATTTCCTAACTTTCTATCATGATTCATAGATAAGGTTTCTATCATCTCAGCTATAACAAATAATGACGCCACAGATTGATCAATCTTCCCAAACATAGTGTCTATGCAGAAAAGTACCGGAAACTGGGGAAGGATCACAAAACACCCAGGCCTTAAGTTCTGTCTTGAAATTTTCATAGAAGTGAAACATATTTCATTTTCCTGAGATAAAAGCCACAATCAAGGGAATTTATATTCCTTATGCTTTTGAGTCAGTGAAAAGGACTACTAAAGACCTTACCAAATCTTAGGAAAGCCATTAGGAGGAAACATTAACAATTGTGAGGATTGTTCAGATTGAGGAATAAATGGGAAATTCACATGCCTTAACTTTGAAATGTTTTAAAATCATTAATGCTAACTTTCAAATTTTGGAAACTGGTGGCATTACTCTTGTTGAGGCAGCATACTCCTTAAATTGAGGGCTACAGGGAGACTGCCTGGCAGACAAAGTGACATCACACCTGGAACATCATAGAAAAGGCTTGAAAAGGGCAGGTGGGGATCACTAGAAATGCCTGAGATCCTCTGTTCTCACAATAGCAGAGGGGCAATGCAGGGTTTTGCATGGCAACATTTGTGTAGGAACTAGACAGTTCTCTGGCAGCAGGGTGGTTTTTGAGGCCTCATGGATCTCAGTGCCTCATTATCATGATATTGAGGAAAGGCCCTGGTCTACTTTTCCCAAAATGTTAAAAGGGGGAGGGACTAAATATAATAATTTGTTATCATTCTTATCACATTTTTTCTACCACCCAGAACTCTGAGGATTTTGTAGAAGATCAAATACATGAATTTGTATGTCCGAATAAATAGTGAATAAAGTCAGGATGAATTATATTTTCCGTGATAAGAAAACATTCCCAAATATTAAACAACTTAAATGGAAATGGATTTTTTTTTGTTTACTCACTCACCCCTGAGCCTGAAAGAGGTGTGTTCCCCTCAAAATCATTCAGACACAGGAGGGTCACCAGCATTACATAGTGACTGCCTACTTCAGGGAAGAGAGTGTCTCACACTTAAAATGCTCAGAGGAGTTGTTAACAGGTTACTAATCAATTCTCAGATCTGGTGGTACTATTCCACCTTACTACACAAGGGCTTGAAGGAATGTGCCTACCATATGCCTGGTAGAAAGGAGAACCAGGAATATTTGAAGGATAAACTAATGATTACCACTTAATGACTACTAACGATATCAGGGAGAAAATAATTGACCTGGTTTCTCCTGTCCAGAAAAAATAAAGTTACAGAAGGTATAGAAGGTATAAAGGCCTGGATAATCAGCTGAAACCTCTGTAACATTCTAATATATTATACTTTACTTATGGTATCTGAACTACATGCCTTTTAATTGAATCCAGAACAAACAAGAATAAGAGAGCTAATAAAAATTATTAATCACTGTGAGAAAATCTGTACATTTTGTATTTTCATAGCAAGAAAGCATCATAATATGAGAAAAAATTAAAGGTTATTTTGCATTTACATTTCCAAGGCTAATTTTGCTACATAACCTAGAAAACAATATTTATTATATATTATGAAGGGGCATTGTGGAATATAGGAATCTGAATTTTTTAGCTTTGAATATCTTTCATTTCCTAACACAGATTTTTACATTCACAGTACTCTGATTCATTAAGAAAGAGCCACAATCAGTCTAGAAAATTATGTTCTTTTAAAAAATTATTTTGTTTATTTACATTCAAAAAGTTGCTCCCTTTCCTGATCCCTCTCCCCGAGTTCTTCACACCCTCCTACGTCCCTCTGCCTCTGAGAGGGTGCTCCCCCACCTAAATTCCCATCTCCACCTCACCCCCACCAGAAAATTATGTTCTTTCTGAAGAGGATATTCTTCAGCTAAATTCTTTTGTGCATGCAACGACTTAATCCTACTATTTTTTAAAATTGTTTCATGAAGCTTAGAGGAGGTTTTATTTCCTAAAACATCAATAGATATCTAAATTTTTCAGATTACATAAAATAACAAACTAAAAATTACTTTCATAAAGAAGAAAAAAAACAAATATGGCTGCTTTGAAATGTTCTGAGGAATGCATTTCTGTTAGTCAGGCTCCTGATGTGTGAGAAATGCTAGATGCTCACATAAATGAAGCCCTCAAACAGTCTGCCCTTAATATTTTTCTTCTGCCAATAGTTCTATTGAACCCTACTGATCAAAGTACAAATCTGCATTTAGCTGTAGTGTATCACCAACTCCTTCCTGGGTGCAGCTCATCTATTTTCTCGAATTTTATGGGCTCTCCCTTTCCCTGACAGTGCAGTGCAAAGAAAGAGTGATAACCCCCACACCTATGCCAGCTCAATGCACACTGGCTTCACAGTGGAGAGTGAAGTTTGTAATGTCTAAGTAACTATTCTAAGTGGGCAATTTCAGTAAATTGAATGGCAGTCAATGGACTTCTCTGCTATTCCCCTCCTTTCATCTATTACCATCATGCCTATGTAGAAGGTTTTAGCTCCAGGCATATCATACTGCTGAGCTCATGAGTGACAGTTTTTTCCTCCTACATTCTGAAGACCACATCCTGGACAAAAATTAACAAGGAAATGGAATGTTACTACATGCTGCTTTTGTGATGAGATTCAACTTTTAGGACATTCAAAAAAAGAAGGCAAATGTTACTTTCTCAAAGGTGATCAAGGGCTACATATGACAATTTATTGAATTTTTTTCACAAAGATTAATTCAGCTTATGTTTTGTGTCTGAGTGTTTTGTGTGCAGGCATTACATGTGGATTATGAGCGTGACTTGTATCTGTAGAGGCCAAATAAGGGGACAGAATCCTCCTGTAACTGGAATTATACATGATGTGAGCTGCCAATTAGGTGCTAGGAACTGAAACTCTACCTTTTAGAAGAGAAAATAAATGCTCTTAATCACTTCCTGACCCACCTTGTAACACTCGTCAGCATACCACTCCACTGGGCTTAAATGGTGTCCTTTGTTTTTATCAAGAACATATGCTTCTCATGGTCATAGAACACTTATTAAGGAGACATCCTAATCAAAACAGAAGGTTCTTACTCAGATTTACATATGAGGGTGAGACAGAAAGAAATAGGGGAGAGTAGAGATAGGAGGAAGAGGGCTTGGTAAAATTTGAAGTTTGTTAAGGATGAAAATGTGAACAAATTTACATTTCCCAAGGGAAAAATTGTGCAGAGTAAGCATCTGTATGTCGTAAAGATTTCGTGAGAATCGATAAGAGTCCTGCTGTGCATGGAAACAGGAAGTTCCTCCTCCAGGGCAAGAATCCAACCACTGATGGTGGGGTATCTGTAATCGAACGTGAAAACTTAAATTAATTTCATAGAAGATAATCTGAACTGAGATTTTCACTGTAGACATTTCTTGCTTGGAAATGATGGCCTAGGAAAGTAGTTCACCACATCAGCTCACAGTTCCCCAAGCAACTGTAGTGTGAGCAGGCAAGAGAACATAGCAAGCTGGTAGCAGAACATTACTGTGTTATCCATATGGTACTCGTTTTTACAAACATGATGGATATAACATACAGGCATGCTCTATAAGTCTTCTGCAATGGCCATACTTCATGCAAGGAGGTTCTAAGCAGCTGATATGTAATGCTGGGATGATAACATTTAAACTGCAATGGTGATACAAGGTTGGTCAAGATACTAAGAGCAAGGATACGTATTGAGAAAAGCTGCAGGATGGAGTTAAACTGGTCTTAGAGAGAAGCAACATGCATGATAGGAAGCAGAGGGGAGAGGGCAGGGCTACTCAGACTGAGGTCTAGAAGATTCTATCTTAAGCCTACAATGCCAGACTTGAAGTTTGAAACCCTATTATGACGTTGTTACTACATTAATACAGAATTATAAGATAGAATCTCGAAAGTATTTTGGAAAAGAACCTGATGATATATTTCTTCCTTATTCTAAACAGCAATTAAATTGGTTATTGTAGAATACTGATATTTGGCCTATTGCATGTGCAACATTTTAGGCAAATTTGATAATCATTATCCAAAAGACAAGTTCATGCCTCTATTCATGCTTTTGTATTTCCTGTAAATTTATGCATGCAGCCAATAGAGAATGTGCTTACTGTATTTACAGATGGCCCATCTAATGGGAAGGCAGCATATGTAGTTGAATCACATGTTTATTCTTTTGAGTTTCTCCCCTGCTTCGCAAATAATTGAATTACATGCTATAGCCACTGTTTTTGAAATGGTAAAAAATCTAACTTTTAATTTGTATACTGATAGCCTATGTATAGCTAATGCTTTAAAAATATTGAAATTTTTCTGTTTTTAGATACTGTTAATTCTCAAATTTTGCAATTATTTATGCAAATACAACTCAATTTAAGAGAATGTATTGTTCCTTACTTTATTGGACACTTAAGAGCTCATATGGGATTGCCTGGACGCCTTAGTGTGGGCAATGCCACAGCAGGTTTGCATACCAAGCAGATTATAGGCTTTACACAAGAACAATTAGCCAAACAATCTCATACTTTACATCATCAAAATAGTAAGAGTTTGAGACAATAGTTTGGTATTTCTAGAGAATGTATATATCAAATTGTAAAGACTTGTTCTCAGTGTTCTCAATTTCTTTCTGTATCACATAATGGTGCTAATCCTCGAGAACTCATACCTAATCAATTACTGAAAATGGATGTTACTCATATTTCTGATTTTGAAAAATTAAAAAAAAATGTACATGTGACTATAGATACCGTCTCAGGCTTTCTAGTTGCAACTGCTTTAACAGGAAAAGCAACTAAAACTGAAATTAGTCATTGCCTACGTTGTTTCTCTATACTGTGTATTCCAAATCAGATTAAGACAGAAAATGGATCTGGCTATTGCAGTGTAACATTGGAGATGTTTTGTTGACAATTTAATATTATCCATATTACTTGGATTCCTTATAATCCTTATGGACAAGGTATTGTGGAACAAGCCCATGGAACTTTAAAACAGTATCTTCATAAATTAAAAAAAAAAGAGGAATTGTATCCCTGTACACCACAAAATTATGTAAATCGTGCTTTTTATTTTAAAATTTTAAATTTTGGATGCCAAGAAACTCTTTGAGTGTCTCTTGCAACCTACAACTAGGCGAACTTATGCCTAGGTAAAATGGAAGGACCTTCTTACTGGCATATGGCATGATCCCACTCTGGTATTAATATGGGGAAGAGAGCATTTTTGTGTTTTTTTCTGCAGGATGCTGAAGGAGCTTGCAAGCTGCCAGAGTGATTGGAGAGACATGCTGATGCTAGGGCAAAGAAGACGGTGATTGTGAGCTTGCATAGTTCTCTGACAATGATGATAGGGAAGCTGTATTGGGCTTATGTCCATGATCCACCCCTTTACATCCAACAGTATGGAAAGGCCCAGAAATTGTGGTAATGGTTATCAAGACTAAGTTGTTGAGTATGACTGCTGCAGGAAATTTCACTATCAGTAGAGAAATTAATTATGTAGAACCTAGAACTGGTGTCTCCATATGCTTTTTAAAGTAGAACAGTACTGGATGTTTGAGAGTATCTCCTACTAGTATATTGCAGGAAAAAGATCTTGACTCATATAAAGATGGTTTAAATGGCATTTGAGTAGCTTTACCCACTGGTCTAGAGACTGAGAGATACCAGGCACTGCAGCATTTTCCACATTGTGGGATGAGGAAATGCACAAATATCACAATTCCCTGGAAAATATGTGTGAGGAAAAACCCTTTGCTTTATCAGCCTCATGGGACTGACCTCATTATTTTGGATTGGTCAGAAAATAGGAGAGTGGATAGTATGATTAATTATGCTACTGGTTCTCTGTCTCTATCCTTCCCTCCTAAGCTTTGTCTTCTGGACTCTGGTAGACTCACACAGGTTATCAGCAAGGATGCTTTGGAAGTTGCATGCTGTCGTAGATGATGTGAGTGGTCAGCCTGAAAGATCAAGTCCAGCTTGGGTGAAAAGGTCTATTGCATGATCTTCTCATGCCTTATGTTCTATTAGTAGGAAATATTAGCATTATTATACCTTCTAAAAATAATACTTTGATGTGTCTTGTGTTGGCTATAATTTGACTAATTGTGTTTTAACCGCCTATTCTAAGCATTTTGTAGTGATTTTACAACTTGCTTTTGTGATGGTTCCTCTAAATATTACTGAAGATTGGTTTGATGACAAGGGTTTACAGGTAATTGAAGAGTTAACATGGGTGTTGGGCAGGATTAATCATATGATTGTTTTAATAATAGCAAGTATTGTAGCTTTGATTACTTTAATAGTCACTGCTACTACAGATGCTATTGCCCTATCCCAAAGTGTTCAAATAGCTCATTTTGTATGTGATTTATACAGAAATATTTCCATGGCATACTCAAGAGGATATAGACAATAAGATGCAACAGAAATTAGATGAGTTCCTTGACGTGGTTAATTTCTTGGGGAAAGAAATATGGGTGTTAAAAATGCAAACTAGATTTGGATGTTGTATAACACCAAAAAATTTTAATGATGCTATATATAGGTGGGAGAGTGTGCAATCCCACTTGCAGGGTATTTGGAATCATGCAATTTTATCTTTGAACTTATTAAAATGACACCAAGAAGTTATTAATTTTGAAAAAGCAGAGCCTCTACATTTTGATGCAGCTCAAGTAGCTTGCTATCTACTAGGACAGCTTCAGGGTTGGCTTCCCTCTTGGCCTGCACTACTATAACTAAGCAGCTGTTATCACACTTGTTATAGTATTGCTCCTCTGTTTACTGTTGCAGTGTGTCCTTTGGTACACATTGTCACATTTTTACATCTGAACAGTCAGACACATGGCTTCCATCTAAAAACATTCTCTTCTCCAGTTTCACTGAATATGACCAATGATGGGTAAGAGTGTTCTTGAGCTCCTATCAAGCTAAAACAGAACATACATCAATGCTATGCATGTTTCCATGATGGATAAGAAGGAACAATATAGACACCAATCTAAGACAGGTATATTCAGCTGGAAAATACTTCATTAAATAAAATAAAGAAGGAGGAACTGTGGAGAGCCAGAGTACTGCCTTGAGAGCAGTGTGTATAGCTAAGGCCATGAGAGAAATGTGTATAGCCACAGCCAGATAGTAGTCTGTATAGCCAAGGTCAGAGAGCAGCTTGTGCAGCCAAGGGGAACTCTTATCTATGTTTAGTCTGTAGAGGAACTTTCTCAAGCAGAGCTTTGTTTGCTGAAGTGCCTATAAGCTGGAGCTGCAGAAATAAACTTTGAGTCTTGACCAGGATCAGAGCTTGTAGGGGAGTGTGATGTCCATACTGCTTTGCAGGCTCTTTCATTCCTTCTCTTGCCACAGTTCTTAGGCAAGTGCTACGCAGGATCAGTTTCTCAGCATGAATAATGGACACCATCTTCATTTTCTTTCATCTGGAATTTAAACTCTCTGTTTGATGTGATGATCTAATTATATTATGTCTGCATTTGTAGGAGATTGGAGGGATTCTACTTTGTTCCTTATTGCTAGGA
This sequence comes from Mus caroli, assembly GCF_978045245.1. NCBI lineage: Eukaryota > Metazoa > Chordata > Mammalia > Rodentia > Muridae > Mus > Mus caroli. Next base: position 141,936,683 of record NW_028227256.1, read on the forward strand.
TCAGGAGTAGACACTCATATTCCTTTAATCCGTCTGACTGCTGAAGAGCCAGGCTTTAACAAGCACAATACCCAAGGTCTGTAAACAGTGTTGAAATGGTTATTATTTATAAGTTTGTAAGTTTGAATTTATAATGCAATTTTGGGATATCATATGACTTACATTGAGTTTTCCTAAAATAAAACTGAAATGTAGGTAATTTATTTAGAAAATAATGTGATCAACCCCTCCCTGTCTAACAAACTTAAGGGAAGAGGCAGGATGACATGGATAAGAAAGAGAAAAAAGAGAAAGGCAATTTAAGTGATAAAGATAATTTATAATTATAGGTTGTAACTGTGATCAACTGTTGCTGAATTCTTTCAGAAGCATTTCTGGGAAACTGGCTTCTAAGTTATCTTACAAGGCATAGAATATACACAGTTTTTCAGTCTGGGTTGAGATTTGGTGAGGGCCACCAATTCTTTCCTCTACACCCATTTTTTTTTCTTTTTTAAACTATTTATTTACTTATTTGGCAAGAAAGATATTAGTTTATTTATTTATTTACACTCCAAAAGTTGTCCCCCTTCCTGGTGCCCCCATCTCAAGTTCTTCACCCCACCCCCTTCTCCTGCCTCAGGGAGGGTGCTCCCCCTCCCACCAACCCACCACCACCTCACCCCCACCCTGCCTCATTCTTCCTTAGGGCATCAGGTGTCCCACAGGATTAAGCTCATCCTCTCCCACTGAGACCAGACAAGGCAGTCCTCTACTAAACAAATGCCCTGGGCACTGGAGCAGCCCATGTATGATCCTTGGTTTTGGCTTAGTTTCTGGGAGTTCTGAGGGTCTGGTTTAGTTAACATTGTTGTTCTTCTTATGGGGTTGAATCCCCCCTTAACTCCTTCAGTTCTTCCCCTAACTCTTCCATATGGGCCTACGACCTCAATCCAATGGGTGACTGTTAAGTATCTGCATCTGTCACAGTCATCTGTTGATAGACCCTGTCAGAGGACAGCCATGCCAGGCTCCTGTCTGCATGCAAAATATAGCATCAGTAATAGTTTCTGAGTTTTGTGTGTGGGCATTGGATTGGTCTCAGGTTGGGCTGGCCTCTGGGTGACTTTTCTTTCAGTCTATGATCCATTTTTGTCCCTGCATTTCTTTAGGACAGGAAGAGTCTGGGATTAAAATTTTCTTTTCTTTTTTAATTAGTAATTATATTTGCTTAAAATTTAAATGATATCTCCCTACTCAGTTAAACTTCCACAACCTCCCCCATCCCATCTACCATCCACTTTGCCTCAATGAGGGTGTTCCCCCACTCACCTGCTCCCGCCCCACTGCTCCAGCATCCCGATATTCTGGGGCATCAAATCTACAAAGGATTATGGGCCTACCCTTTCATTGATGTCAGACAGGGCCATCATCTGCTACATATGTATCTGGAGTCCTAAGTCCCTCCCTGTACACTCCTTGGTTGGTGGTCTAGTCCCTGGGAGCAGTGGGTGGTTCAGCCAATTGACATTGTTCTTCCTCTGGGGTTGCAATCTCCTTCTGTTCCCTCTTCCAGTCCTTTGGCCAGAAGTCCCAGAGCTCAATCTGAGGATTGGCTGTGAGCAGCCACATCTGCATTGGTCAGGTGCTGGTACAACCTCCCAGGGGACAGCCACACCAGGTTCCTGTCAGCAAGTGCCTCGGCACCAGCAACAGTGTGGTGTTTGGTGTCTGCAGACAGGATGGATCCCCAGGTGGGTCAGTCCCCAGATGGCCCTCCCTTCAGTCTCTGCTTCATTTATTGTCCCTGTCTTTCGTTTTTGAGAGGAACATTTCTGGGTTACAAACTTTGAGATGGGTGGGTGGCCCCATCCCTTGACTGGGAACCCTTCCTATACACTGGAGGGTGTCTCTACAGTTTCTTTTTTTTTTTTTTTTATATATATTTTTATTACATATTTTCCTCAATTACATTTCCAATACTATCCCAAAAGTCCCCCATAGCGCCCCCCACTTCCCTACCCACCCATCCCATTCTTTTGGCCCTGGCATTCCCCTATATTGGGGCATATAAAGTTTGCAAGTCCAATGGGCCTCTCTTTCCATTGATGGCCGACTAGGCCATCTTTCGATACATATGCAGCTAGAGACAAGAGCTCCAGGGTTCTGGTTAGTACATCATGTTGTTCCAACAATAGGGTTGCAGATCCCTTTAGCTCCTTGGGTACTTTCTCTAGCTTCTCCATTGGGAGCCCTGTGATACATCCAATAGCTGACTGTGAACATCCACTCCTGTGTTTGCTAGGCCCCGGCATCGTCTCACAAGAGACAGCTATATTTGGGTCCTTTCAGCAAAATCTTGCTAGTGTATGCAATGGTGTCAGCGTTTAGAAGCTGATTATGGGACGGATCCCTGGATACAGCAGTCTCTAAATGGTCCATCCTTTCATCACAGCTACGAACTTTGTCTCTGTAACTCCTTCCCTGGGTGTTTTGTTCCCAATTCTAAGAAGGTGCACAGTGTCCACACTTTGGTCTTCATTATTCTTGAGTTTCATGCGTTTATCAAATTGTATCTTATATCTTGGGTATCCTAAGTTTTGGGCTAATATCCACTTATTAATGAATACATATTGTGTGAGTTCTTTTGTGATTGTGTTACTTCACTCAAGATGATGCCCTCCAGGTCCATCCATTTGGCTAGGAATTTCATAAATTCATTCTTTTTAATAGCTGAGTAGTACTCCATTGTGTAAATGTACCATAATTTCTGTATCCATTCCTCTGTTGAGGGACATCTGGGTTCTTTCCAGCTTCTGGCTATTATAAATAGGGCTGCTATGAACATAGTGGAGCATGTGTCCTTTTTACCGGTTGGGACATCTTCTGGATATATGCCCAGGAGAGGTATTGCTGGATCCTCCGGTAGTACTATGTCCAATTTTCTGAGGAACCGCCAGACTGATTTCCAGAGTGGTTGTACAAGCTTGCAATCCCACCAACAATGGAGGAGTGTTCCTCTTTCTCCACATCCTCGCCAGCATCTGCTGTCACCTGAATTTTTGATCTTAGCCATTCTGACTGGTGTGAGGTGGAATCTCAGGGTTGTTTTGATTTGCATTTCCCTGATGATTAAGGATGTTGAACATTTTTTCAGGTGCTTCTCTGCCATTCGGTATTCCTCAGGTGAGAATTCTTTGTTCAGTTTTGAGCCCCATTTTTTTTAATGGGGTTATTTGACTTTCTGGAGTCCACCTTCTTGAGTTCTTTATATATATTGGATATTAGTCCCTTATCTGATTTAGGATAGGTGAAGATCCTTTCCCAATCTGTTGGTGGTTTTTTTGTCTTATTGATGGTGTCTTTAGCCTTGCAGAAGCTTTGTAGTTTCATGAGGTCCCACTTGTCAATTCTCGATCTTACAGCACAAGCCATTACTGTTCTATTCAGGAATTTTTCCCCTGTGCCCACATCTTCAAGGCTTTTCCCCACTTTCTCCTCTATAAGTTTCAGTGTCTCTGGTTTTATGTGAAGTTCCTTGATCCACTTAGACTTGACCTTAGTACAAGGAGATAGGAATGGATCGATTCGCATTCTTCTACATGTTAACAACCAGTTGTGCCAGCACCATTTGTTGAAAATGCTGTCTTTCTTCCACTGGATGTTTTTAGCTCCCTTGTCGAAGATCAAGTGACCATAGGTGTGTGGGTTCATTTCTGGGTCTTCAATTCTATTCCATTGGTCTATTTGTCTGTCACTATACCAGTACCATGCAGTTTTTATCACAATTGCTCTGTAGTAGAGCTTTAGGTCCGGCATGGTGATTCCACCAGAGGTTCTTTTATCCTTGAGAAGAGTTTTTGCTATCCTAGGTTTTTTGTTATTCCAGATGAATTTGCAGATTGCACTTTCTAATTCGTTGAAGAATTGATTTGGAATTTTGATGGGGATTGCATTGAATCTGTAGATTGCTTTTGGCAAGATAGCCATTTTTACAATGTTGATCCTGCCAATCCATGAGCATGGGAGATCTTTCCATCTTCTGAGATCTTCTATAATTTCTTTCTTCAGAGACTTGAAGTTTTTATTATACAGATCTTTCACTTCCTTAGTTAGAGTCACGCCAAGATATTTTATATTATTTGTGACTATTGAGAAGGGTGTTGTTTCCCTAATTTCTTTCTCAGCCTGTTTATTCTTTGTGTAGAGAAAGGCCATTGATTTGTTTGAGTTAATTTTATATCCAGCTACTTCACCGAAGCTGTTTATCAGGCTTAGGAGTTCTCTGGTGGAATTTTTAGGGTCACTTATATATACTATCATATCATCTGCAAAAAGTGATATTTTGACTTCATTTTTTCCAATTTGTATCCCTTTGATCTCCTTTTGTTGTCGAATTGCTCTGGCTAGGACTTCAAGTACAATGTTGAATAGGTATGGAGAAAGTGGACAGCCTTGTCTAGTCCCTGATTTTAGAGGGATTGCTTCAAGCTTCTCACCATTTACTTTGATGTTTGCTACTGGTTTGCTGTAGATTGCTTTTATCATGTTTAGGTATGGGCCTTGAATTCTTGACCTTTCCAAGACTTTTATCATGAATGGGTGTTGGATCTTGTCAAATGCTTTTTCCGCATCTAACGAGATGACCATGTGGTTTTTGTCTTTGAGTTTGTTTATATACTGGATTACGTTGATGGATTTCCATATATTGAACCATCCCTGCATCCCTGGGATGAAACCTACTTGGTCAGCATGGATGATTGTTTTGATGTGTTCTTGGATTCGGTTAGCAAGAACTTTATTGAGGATTTTTGCATCAATATTCATAAGGGATATTGGTCTGAAGTTTTCTATCTTTGTTGGGTCTTTTTGTGGTTTAGGTATCAGAGTAATTGTGGCTTCATAGAATGAGTTGGGTAGAGTACCTTCTGTTTCTATTTTGTGGAATAGTTTGTGAAGAACTGGGATTAGATCTTCTTTGAAGGTCTGATAGAACTCTGCACTAAACCCATCTGGTCCTGGGCTTTTTTTAGTTGGGAGACTATTAATGACTGCTTCTATTTCTTTGGGGGATATAGGGCTGTTTAGATCATTAACCTGATCTTGATTCAACTTTGGTACCTGGTATCTGTCTAGGAACTTCTCCATTTCATCCAGGTTCTCCAGTTTTGTTGAGTATAGCCTTTGGTAGAAGGATCTGATGGTGTTTTGGATGTCTTCAGGATCTGTTGTTATGTCTCCTTTTTCATTTCTGATTTTGTTAATTAGGATGCTTTCCCTGTGCCCTCTAGTGAGTCTGGCTAAGGGTTTATCTATCTTGTTGATTTTCTCAAAGAACCAGCTCCTTGATTGGTTGATTCTTTGAATAGTTTTTCTTGTTTCCACTTGGTTGATTTCACCCCTGAGTTTGATTATTTCCTGCCGTCTACTCCTCTTGGGTGAATTTGCTTCCTTTTGTTCTAGTGCTTTTAGGTGTGTTGTCAAGCTGCTAATGTGTGCTCTCTCTAGTTTCCTTTTGGAGGCACTCAGAGCTATGAGTTTTCCTCTTAGAAATGCTTTCATTGCGTCCCATAAGTTTGGGTATGTTGTGGCTTCATTTTCATTGAACTCTAAAAAGTCCTTAATTTCTTTCTTTATTCCTTCCTTGACCAAGGTATCATTGAGAAGAGTGTTGTTCAGTTTCCACGTGAAGGTTGGCTTTCTATTATTTATTTTGTTATTGATGATCAGCCTTAGTCCATGGTGATCTGATAGGATGCATGGGACAATTTCAATATTTTTATATCTGTTGAGCCTGCTTTGTGACCAATTATGTGGTCAATTTTGGAGAAGGTACCATAAGGTGCTGAGAAGAAGGTATATCCTTTTGTTTTAGGATAGAATGTTCTGTAGATATCTGCCAGATCCATTTGATTCATAATTTCTCTTAGTTTCACTGTGTCCCTGTTTAGTTTCTGTTTCCATGATCTGTCCATTGGTGAAAGTGGTGTGTTGAAGTCTCCCACTATTATTGTATGAGGTGCAATGTGTGCTTTGAGCTTTACTAAAGTTTCTTTAATGAATGTGGCTGCCTTTGTATTTGGAGCACAGATATTCAGGATTGATAGTTCCTCTTGGAGGATTTTACCTTTGATGAGTATGAAGTGTCCCTCCCTGTCTTTTTTAATGACTTTGGGTTGGAAGTCAATCTTATCAGATATTAGAATGGCTACTCCAGCTTGTTTCTTCATGCCATTTGCTTGGAAAATTGTTTTCCAGCCTTTCATTCTGAGGTAGTGTCTATCCTTTTCTCTGAGATGAGTTTCCTGTAAGCAGCAAAATGTTGGGTCTTGTTTGTGTAGCCAGTTTGTTAGTCTATGTCTTTTTATCGGGGAGTTGAGTCCATTGATATTAAGAGATATTAAGGAAAAGTAATTGTTGTTTCCTGTTATTTTTGTTGTTAAATTTGGCATTTTGTTCTTGTGGCTGTCTTCTTTTAGATTTGTTGAGGGATTACCTTGTTGTTGTTTCTAGGGCGTGGTTCCTGTCCTTGTATTGGTTTTTTTCTGTTATTATCCTTTGAAGGGCTGGATTCGTGGAGAGATAATGTGTGAATTTGGTTTTGTCGTGGAATACTTTGGTTTCTCCATCTATGTTAATTGAGAGTTTGGCTGGGTATAGTAGCCTGGGCTGGAATTTGTGTTCTTTTAGTGTCTGTATAACATCCGTCCAGGATCTTCTGGCTTTCATAGTCTCTGGTGAAAAATCTGGTGTAATTCTGATAGGCTTGCCTTTATATGTTACTTGGCCTTTTTCTCTTACTGCTTTTAGTATTCTATCTTTATTTAGAGCATTTGTTGCTCTGATTATTATGTGTCTGGAGGTATTTCTTTTCTGGTCCAGTCTATTTGGAGTTCTGTAGGCTTCTTGTATGTTCATGGGCATCTCTTTCTTTAGATTTGGGAAGTTTTCTTCTATAATTTTGTTGAAGATGTTTGCTGGTCCTTTGAGTTGAAAATCTTCATTCTCATCCACTCCTATTATCCGTAGGTTTGGTCTTCTCATTGCGTCCTGTATTTCTTGGATGTTTTGAGTTAGGATCTTTTTGCGTTTTACATTTTCCTTGATTGTTGTGCCGATGTTCTCTATGGAATCTTCTGCACCTGAGATTCTCTCTTCCATCTCTTGTATTCTGTTGCTGATGCTCGTATCTATGGTTCCAGATTTCTTTCCTAGGGTTTCTATCTCCAGTGTTGCCTCATTTTGTTTTTTCTTTATTGTGTCTACTTCCCTTTTTAGGTCTAGTATGGTTTTGTTCATTTCCATCATCTGTTTGGATGTGTTTTCCTGTTTTTCTGTAAGGACTTCTACCTGTTTGATTATGTTATCGTGTTTTTCTTTAAGGATTTGTAACTCTTTAGCAGTGTTCTCCTGCAATTCTTTAAGGGATTTTTGTGCTTTCTCTTTATTGTCTTCTGCCTGTTTAGCAGTGTTCTCCTGCATTTCTTTAAGTGTGTTATTAAAGTCCTTCTTGAAGTTCTCTATCATCATCAGGAGATATGCTTTTAAATCCGTGTCTAGCTTTTCCGGTGTGTTGGGGTGCCCTGGACTGGGCGAAGTGGGGGTGCTGGGTTCTGATGATGGTGAGTGGTCTTGGTTTCTGTTAGTAGGATTATTACGTTTACCTTTCGCCATCTGGTAATCTCTGGGGTTAGTTGTTATCGTTGTCACTGTTTAAAGATTGGAGCAGAAGCTGTGTTCCACTCACCAGCAGTCTCTAAATCCTGCGGCGGGGGTCGTGGGTAGCTGAAGGTACCCCGGTGCTGGTCCAGCCGGAAGAGGCCTGTGGTCCTACACAGGCCGTTTTTCTGCTTCCCTTACTAATGCAGTCTCTGGTCCTGCGTGCAATTGGATTGGAGCAGAAGCTGTGTTCCACTCTCCAGAAGTCTTAAGATCCTGTGGTGGGTGTTGTGGGTAGCTGGTGAGTGTCAGCCGACCCTGTGCCCCAGCTGCCCCGGTGCTTTTCTGACCGGAAGAGGGTTGTGGCCCTATGTAGGCCGGATTTCTCTCTCCCCAACTAGAGCAGTCTCAGGTCCCGCGTGATTGGACTGGAACAGAAGCTGTGTTCCACTCACCAGCAGTCCCAAAATCCTGCGGTGGGGGTCGTGGGTAGCTGGCGGGTGTCAGGCAACCCTGTGCTCCCGCTACCCCAGTGCTGATCTGGCCGGATGAGGCCTGTGGCCCTACTCAGGCCGGTTTCTGCTTCCCTAACTAATGCAGTCTCAGGTCCCTCGCAATTGGATTGGAGCAGAAGCTGTGTTCCACTCACCAGCAGTCCCAAAATCCTGCGGCTGGGGTCTTGGTTAGCTGGCGGGTGTCAGGCAACCCTGCGCTCCCGCTACCCCGGTGCTGATCTGGCCGGATGAGGCCTGTGGTCCTACTCAGGCCGGTTTCTGCTTCCCTAACTAATGCAGTCTCAGGTCCCGCGCAATTGGATTGGAGCAGAAGCTGTGTTCCACTCACCAGCAGTCCCAAAATCCTGCGGCGGGGGTCGTGGGTAGCTGGAGGGTGTCAGGCAACCCTGCGCTCCTGCTACCCGGCGCTGATCTGGCCGGATGTGGCCTGTGGCCCTACTCAGGCTGGTTTCTGCTTCCCTAACTAATGCAGTCTCAGGTCCCGCGCAATTGGATTGGAGCTGAAGCTGTGTTCCACTCACCAGCAGTCCCAAAATCCTGCGGCGGGGGTCGTGGGTAGCTGGTGGGTGTCAGGCAACCCTGCGCTCCTGCTACCCCGGCGCTGATCCAGCCGGATGAGGCCTGTGGTCCTACTCAGGCCGGTTTCTGCTTCCCTAACTAATGCAGTCTCAGGTCCCGCGCAATTGGATTGGAGCAGAAGCTGTGCTCCACTCACCAGAAGTCTTAAGATCCTGTGGCGGGTGTTGTGGGTAGCTGGCGAGTGTCAGCAGACCCTGCGCCCCAGCTGCCCCGTGCTTTTCTGACCGGAAGAGGGTTGTGGCCCTATGTAGGCCGGATTTCTCTCTCCCCAACTAGAGCAGTCTCAGGTCCCGCGTGATTGGACTGGAACAGAAGCTGTGTTCCACTCACCAGCAGTCCCAAAATCCTGTGGCGGGGGTCGTGGGTAGCTGGCGGGTGTCAGGCAACCCTGCGCTCCCGCTACCCCGGTGCTGATCTGGCCGGATGAGGCCTGTGGCCCTACTCAGGCCGGTTTCTGCTTCCCTAACTAATGCAGTCTCAGGTCCCGCGCAATTGGATTGGAGCAGAAGCTGTGTTCCACTCACCAGCAGTCCCAAAATCCTGCGGCGGGGGTCGTGGGTAGCTGGAGGGTGTCAGGCAACCCTGAGCTCCCGCTACCCGGCGCTGATCCGGCCGGATGTGGCCTGTGGCCCTACTCAGGCCGGTTTCTGCTTCCCTAACTAATGCAGTCTCAGGTCCCGCGCAATTGGATTGGAGCTGAAGCTGTGTTCCACTCACCAGCAGTCCCAAAATCCTGCGGCGGGGGTCGTGGGTAGCTGGCGGGTGTCAGGCAACCCTGTGCTCCTGCTACCCGGCGCTGATCCGCTGGATGTGGCCTGTGGCCCTACTCAGGCCGGTTTCTGCTTCCCTAACTAATGCAGTCTCCTCTCTACAGTTTCTATGTCCCCTTCACTGTGCATTTTGGCTAAAGTCATCCCCATAGGATCCTGGAATCTCTTGCTTCCCTGGTGTCTGAGACCCTCCAGTGGCTACACCCAGTTCCTCATCCCACACTGCTACATATTTTTATTCAATTTCCTGACCTTTGGACCTCTCCTGTCCCCTCTAGTACCTGATCATGCCCCCCATTTTTCTTCCCCCTCCTATATTCCTCCCAGGTTGCCCCTTCCTCCACCTCCCTGTTCCTTCCTCTATGCAGGACTGAAGCATTCACACCCTGGTCCTCCTTCCTCCTAAGTTCCATATAATCTGTGGGTTGTATCATGGTTATTGTGAGCTTTTGGGATTGCTTCAAGGAAATATCAGTTTGATTTGATATTGGCTGTTGGTATATTGCTTTTAAGTTTAGGTTTGGGCCTTGAATTCCTGATCTCTCCAAGTCTTTTAAGGGGTGTTGTATTTTGTCAAAGACATTTTTCAATATCTAATGAGATGATCATGTGATTTTTTTGAGTTTGTTCATACAGTGTATTATATTGATGGATTTTCTTATATTGAACCATACCTACATTCCTGAGATGAAGCTTATTTGATCATGGTGAACAATGTTTTTGATATGTTCTTGTATTCAATTTGGGAGAATTTTATTGAGTATTTTTACATCAATATTCATAAGCAAGATTGGTTAGCAGTTCTCTTTCTTTGTTGGGTCTTTGTGTGTTTTAGGTATCAGAGTAACTGTGGCTTCATAGAATGAATTAGGTAGTGTTCCTTCTGATTCTGTTTGTGAAATAGTTTGAGGAGTATTGGTATTAACTCTTCTTTGAAGGCCTTGTAAAATTCTGCACTAAAACCGTGTGACCCTGGGATTGTTTTGTTTGGGAGGTTTTTGTTGACTATTTCTATTTCTTTAGGGGTTGTGTGACTGTTCACATAGTTACCTGATCTTCATTTAACTTTGGTATGTGGTTGTCTGTGTAGAAATTATCCATTTCATCTAGATTTTCCAGTGTTGTTGAATAAAGGCTTTTGTAGTAGGATCTGATAATTTATTTTAAAAAAAATTTCCCAGTTTCTGTTGTTATGGCTCCCTTTTCATTTCTGATTTTGTTAATTTAGATGCCTTCTCTGTTCCCTTTAGTTAGCTTAGATAAGGGTCTTTTGTTGATATTCACAAAGATCCAGCTCTTGGTCTTCTTGATTCTTTGTATCTTTCTTTTGGTTTCTAATTGGTTGATTTCTGCCCTGAGTTTGATTACTGCCTGTCATCTACTCCTCTTTGGTGTGTTTGTTTTCTTGTGTTCTAGGGTTTTCAGATGTGCTGTTAAGTTGCTAGTGTAGTATCTCTCCAATTTCTTTAAGAAGGCACTTAGTGCTATGAGCACTGCTTTTCTCAGCACTGCTTTCATTGTTTCTCATAAATTTGTGTATGCTTTGTCTTCATTTTTATTGAATTCTAGAAAGTATTTAATTTTTTTAATTTCTTTTTTCCCTGAGAAGTTTAATAGAATTTATTTGTGAGAAAGAACCACAATACTAAAAAAAAAAAATCAAGCAATGTATAGGTTTATAGTTTTCAAAAACTACTTTAGTAATTTTATTTAAATGTTTCTAGCCTCCCTTCTAGCCTACCACCCACCAGAGGTAGTGAAAAGGAAAGGTTAATAGGGCAATGGAAGTTGTACACCTGGGTGGAAATAGTTTTGTTTTGAATTAGATATTTTCTTTATTTACATTTCAAATGTTATCCTTTTGCCTAGTTTCCCCTGGTCATGGCAGATCTCCTGGGAGACAGGCAAACTGTGTCCCTTGTTAAGGTAGACCTACTGAGAGACAGGTAGAATGTGGGGTGCAGAGGATGAGTGGATACGCTGATCTGCTACACTTTTCTCTTCTCTTCTCTTCTCTTCTCTTCTCTTCTCTTCTCTTCTCTTCTCTTCTCTTCTCTTCTCTTCTCTTCTCTTCTCTTCTCTTCTCTTTTTTCTTTTCTTTTCTTTTCTTTTCTTTTCTTTTCTTTTCTTTTCTTTTCTTTTCTTTTCTTTTCTTTTCTTTTCTGAGAAACAATTTCCTCTGGCATCAAAGAAAGATTGTTTCTCTGTCAGAAATAATAACCTTAGCTAAATGCAGGTTGGTCAAGGGAGATGAGACAGGCTGATGTCGCCACCTTGTGCCACTTGAATTTACCCACATACCTCCTAGTGGAAACACCCAGCCATTAGTATTTATGATGGTGATTGGATACAATCTCAAAACGAGTTCCTTAATGTAAGTAAGGTTAATGGATTAGGTTAAATTAATGTTGCTGTAGATGACCTTGAGGATATAAAATAATGAGTATTGTTTTCTAAGTGTCTTTTTTAATTTTTCTTTTGCTGCTCTGTGTTTTATAATTTTATAATATATACTTGTGATTAAATTTGATGAATGTCCCCCAGTGAAATTCAATTTATCACTGATGTGTGAGTATTGTATCTGAACTTTGACTTAATTCTGGATACTATAGGATGGTTTTCTTTTCTCAGTACTCCCTCCCTTTCTTTCTCTTCCCTTGTTCTTTGGCTCCTCTTTCCCCTCTCTTTCTCCTTCATTTATTTTTCTCTGTCCTAATATTTAGTTATAACTCTTTTCACAATTAAGTCCCAAGTTATTCTATGATTGTTAGGAACTGAGCATCATATTCATTTGTTACTGATTTTGTTGCTCTTCAAAGAGCATTGTGATATCTATGGTGTTGCTACAGATCATGAATAGCTGTGATTCTGGTTGCTGGTTAGCCATTGCTATGATTATAAAATATACTTCTTTATTTTTTTTTAGCCTTCTCAGCTTCTGCCATTCTAGTCAGTCAGTACCCAGAGAAATATTAAAAAATACAGCATTTTGTAGCATTGGCTTTCACAGTAGAGAGCTCTCCCAATGTTCTCCATAATAGTATTGACTATCTTTAAGCATGTCCTTTCTATTTTATTGAAGTGTCCAAGGAATATAGTCAGTGGGTTAGAATTCTTGTATAAAGTAATAAATACATTGAAACAAAGGCATCTCTCTGAGTCTCCTGATTTAGATCTTTAGATCTCTATTTTAGTTACCTGTTAAGACTGGTCCAGCATTCCTAAATAATTTACTGCTTGCAACACTCTTCTCTTCAGACTTAGAACCACTTTTGCAAATTGTTAAAATGCAATCTAGAAGTCTTAACCAGGAAATTAAACACTGAGACACAAGAGACCCAGAAGAATTCAATTTCAATCATTTTTCTTGACCCACGATCCTACCTGTCTAATAGCACAAGACTCTCAGCTTCCCTTGATCCTACTAGCAAAGGATAATGAGGTTCTGTAACTTTCTTGGTAAAAAAGTTGCTATCTCCTAAAGACAGATGTCAGTGCTCCAAGGAAAGGTCAAATAGTTGAGACAAGTATCAATATGCAGGTTGTGACCCAGATAGACCTTTTACTTCATCTCTAGCGACTCTCTCTGACAGGATCAGAGAAGGGAATGATTTCTGGCAGCCTGGTAGGCAGAGAAAAAACACAACTCAAGTTTTAAAAATGTTAAGCTAAATGAACCCATCACAGCACTCTATGTCTTACTTTGTTTGGTCTGTCAGGGCCTGAACATTTGCTGATTTGCTAACACTTTGTCTCCGTAACTCCAAGATCATGATCATAAACTTCTAGATAGAACGTGATCATTCCAGCTTATCATCAGTTCCTCAAGAGGAAATGTTTCTGCAAGTGTGGCTAAATAGCAACTAAATGCTCCACATCTCTCATTTTCTTCAAAGGCTTCAAGGCCAGATGACTTCACAATCCTTAAAGTTCCCTCTGCATTGGTAAGAGCAGGAACTCTTGCACTAGCCACCGCTCCTCACTCTTTCCAGCATAAATAAAGAATTGTTCATGTTAATAATATAGCATGCCTAGTGTTTGGAGCTGGCATCTATCATCACATCAAAAGTACCATCACAAAATCCAATGTCAACAAGATTTTCCTGTACACTTTTTCTATAAACATTAAAATTCTCATTTTTGTATCAAAGAATGTTTTTTTTCATTTCAATAATGTTTGTGTTACATATAAAATTAGCCTAAAATTAATCTATTTATTTATTTATACATTTTCTTCTTTGTAATTTTCTGAGAGTTTTATAATTTTCCTTTTTCAATTTAGGACTGTTTATTTTTAGATAATTTTTGAGAAAGTTGTGAGATCAATATTTATTTTTAATTTAAATTTTTAATTTAAAGTAATATATCATTTCTCCTCTTCCTCTCTTCACTCTTAACAGTCTCATGCCTACCCCAAACTCCCAAAATCCATGGCCTTCTTCTCTTTAAGGATTGCTGTTACAAACACATCAACTTATAAAAGTAATCTTCTGAGTTTGTTCAGGTTTGCCTGCACTTACGCTTATCATTTAGTATTAGATAGCAAATGAGGTGCTTAATCCTAGGAAAGACTAAGTCAACATCTCTTATCAGCTCTTCCTTGCATATACATTTTCTCTAGATGTTAGATTTCTCCTCTGTACTCTGGATGTCAACATACATTAGAATTGTTTTTTTGTCTTATTTAGGTTTCCATGTCACTGATATTTCATGAATGTAGTTTATGTGTCATAGCTAGAAGGCAGAATCTCATAACAAAATTCATGGTCTTCTGGTTCTTAAAAGCTTCCACTCATCAGGATGTTCCAGGAACCCTTGGATTCCATAAGTTGTGCTGCAGATGTATCAACTGGGGTCAAAGTACTTCAGGGTCAATTATTTAACTAGCTTTATCTTTTACCAATCTCTGAACTTGGGTAGTTTAACGCATATAGTAGATTTTGGTTCTTTGTTATTGTATTTTTTTATCCTGGATATTCTAATTTGTTCTCTCTCAACCTAGAATTTGCTTCTTAATCTCCACAAAGAATTTCATTTAGTTTAGTTGTAATCACATTGAATATACAAATCCAATTAAGAAGTATAGTTGCTTTATCAATGGTGATTTTCCTAGTAATAAATGAGAATATATCTGCCTTTAATTTATTTCATTGAAGTTTTCTATTTTCTTCATACTTATCTTGTATATATAAAGTGATAGATTGAGACTTGAAGATTTAATTATTTGTTGTTATTGTAGGTTATATTTTGTTTTTAATTTCATATTTCAGAGATCCAATTCAACTACATACATAGATATATAGTGAAGTTATGACACTTAGGTTAACATTACTCCCTAAATGTCATGAATTACTTAACAAAATACTCCAATACCTTACATGAGAAACTACTGCACAAGTTTAGGTAAGGTAGATAAAGTGGCTCACGTAACAGTATAGACCACTATTGTTGCTCTTGGTTGTCTCTCAAGAGTTTGAAGGTACATGCCTATCTTTATCAGACCCACACAGTTCAGATACAGGATTTGAATGTTTTGAGGTGGATTTAACCTGAAATCTTCCTTCCTGAAGTTTTGCTTTCACAATACCAGAAGGTATTGTAAGACACCAAGGGCTGGAAGCAATTTAATCCTACTCATCTGTGACACCGACTAACAATGACAAATTATCTCTAAAGGGTACTAGTTGCAGTTACATGCTGGTGGTAACCAGTTTTTGTCTAATTGAATAGAGGCCTGCCGAACAGGAGGGAAATCATACCTACTATGAGAAACCTAGTCAACTAACCAAAGCTAGTTAAGTATGGATCAAAAATGAGCATATATTACTGTAACTTTATTAGATTAGCAAATTTTCATTGGCATACAAAGCCTATGTTATATCCACAGGTAAGTGTAGTTCTCATCCTGCATCAAATAAGTTTGCTTTGTAGCAAACAGAGACCATTATGAAAACTGCATTTGTTCATTATGTAGAGAACAATACAAAGCAGTCAGCCTTGAAATATATGCACAAGTAACTGTATCAAATGAACTCAAAAGGTTGTAACTGTTTGTATCAATAACCATAGAGTAAGAAACCATCAGGGTCCACTCGAGCACTGGGGTGCCTTGCCAGCGGAGTCTCCAGACACCCGCAAGGACCCACACAGAATACCCCATGGGATCCTAAGACCTTTGGTGAGTGGAAAACAGCTTCTGCTCCAATCCAATTGTGCAGGACCTAAGACTGCATTAACTAGGGAAGCAGGCAACCCGGCCTGAGCTGGAGCACAAGTCCCTACCGGTCCACTCGAGCACTGGGGTGCCTTGCCAGTGGAGTCTCTGGACACCCACAAGGACCCACACAGGATTCCCCATGGGACTCTAAGACTTCTGGTGAGTGGAACACAACTTCTGCCAGGAGGCAGGTTCGAACACCAGATATCTGAGCACCTTCCCTGCAAGAAGAGAGCTTGCCTGCAGAGAATACTCTGACCACTGAAACTAAGGAGAGATCCAGCCTCCCAGGTCTGCTGATAGAGGCTAACAGAGTCACCTGAGGAACAAGCTCTAACAAGAGACAACTGTAACAGCTAGCTTCTGAGATTACCAGATGGCGAAAGGCAAACGTAAGAATCCTAATAACAGAAATCAAGACCACTCACCATCATCAGAACGCAGCACTCCCACCCCACCTAGTCCTGCACACCCCAACACAACCAAAAATCTAGACCCAGATTTAAAAGCATATCTCATGATGATGGTAGAGGATATCAAGAAGGACTTTCATAACTCACTTAAAGAAATACAGGAGAGTACTGCTAAAGAGTTACAGGTCCTTAAAGAAAAACAGGAAAATACATCCAAACAGGTGATGGAAATGAACAAAACCATATTAGACCTAAAAAAGGAAGTAGACACAATAAAGAAAACGCAAAGTGAGGCAACGCTGGAGATAGAAACCCTAGGAAAGAAATCTGGAAACATAGATGCAAGCATCAGCAACAGAATACAAGAGATGGAAGAGAGAATCTCAGGTGCAGAAGATTCCATAGAGAACATCAGCACAACAATCAAAGAAAATACAAAATGCAAAAGGATCCTAACTCAAAACATCCAGGAAATACAGGACACAATGAGAAGAAGAAACCTACGGATAATAGGAGTTGATGAGAATGAAGATTTTCAACTTAAAGGGCCAGCAAATATTTTCAACAAAATAATAGAAGAAAAACTTCCCAATCCGAAAGAAAGAGATGCCCATGATCATACAAGAAGCCTACAGAACTCCAAATAGACTGGACCAGAAAAGAAATTCCTATCGACATATAATAATCAGAACAACAAATGCACTAAATAAAGATAGAATATTAAAAGCAGTAAGGGAGAAAGGTCAAGTAACATATAAAGGCAGGCCTATCAGAATTACACCAGACTTTTCACCTGAGACTATGAAAGCCAGAAGTGCCTGGACAGATATTATACAAACACTAAGAGAACACAAATGCCAGCCCAGGTTACTATACCCGGCCAAACTCTCAATTACCATAAATGGAGAAATCAAAGTATTCCACGACAAAACCAAATTCACACATTATCTTTCCATGAATCCAGCCCTTCAAAGGATAATAACAACAACAACAAAAAAAAATACAAGGATGGAAATCACACCCTAGGAAAAGCAAAAAAAGTAATCCCTCAACGAACCTAAAAGAAGACTGCCACAAGAACAGAATGCCAACTCTAAAAACAAAAATAAAAGGAAGCAACAATTACTTTTCCTTAATATCTCTTAATATCAATGGACTCAATTCCCCAAAAAAAGACATAGACTAACAGACTGGCTACACAAACAGGACCCAATATTCTGCTGCTTACAGGAAACCCATCTCAGGGAAAAAGACAGACACTACCTCAGAGTGAAAGGCTGGAAAACAATTTTCCAAGCAAATGGTCTGAAGAAACAAGCTGGAGTAGCCATTCTGATATCGAATAAAATCGACATCCAACCCAAAGTTATCAAAAAAGATAAGGAGGGACACTTCATACTCATCAAAGGTAAATTCCTCCAAGAGGAACTCTCAATTCTGAATATCTATGCCCCAATGCAAGGGCAGCCACATTCATTAAAGACACTTTAGTAAAGCTCAAAGCACACATTGTACCTCACACAATAACAATGGGAGACTTCAACACACCACATCAATGGAAAGATCGTGGAAACAGAAACTAAACAGGGACACAGTGAAACTAACAAAAGTTATGAAACAAATTGACTTAACAGATATCTACAGAACATTTTATCCTAACACAAAAGGATATTCCTTCTTCTCAGCACCTCACGGGACCTTCTCCAAAATTGACCATATAATTGGTCACAAAACAGGACTCAACAGATACAAAAATATTGAAATTGTCCCATGCATCCTATCAGACCACCATGGACTAAGGCTGATCTTCAATAACAACATAAATAATGGAAAGCCAACATTCACCTGGAAACTGAAAAATACTCTTGTTAACTTGGTCAAGGATGGAATAAAGAAAGAAATTAAAGACTTTTTACAGTTTAATGAAAATGAAGCCACAACATACCCAAACCTATGGGACACAATGAAAGCATTTCGAAGAGGGAAACTCATAGCTCTGAGTGCCTCCAACAAGAAACTAGAGAGAGCACACACTAGCAGCTTGACAACACATCTAAAAGCTCTAGAAAAAAAGGAAGAAAATTCACCCAAGAGGAGTAGAAGGCAGGAAATAATCAAACTCATGGGTGAAATCAACCAAGTGGAAACAAGAAGAACTATTCAAAGAATTAACCAAATGAGGAGTTGGTTCTTTGAGAAAATCAACAAGATAGATAAACCCTTAGCTAGACTCACTAGTGGGCACAGGGAGAACATCCTAATTAACAAAATCAGAAATGATAAGGGAGACATAACAACATATCATGAAGAAATCCAAAACAGCATCAGATCCTTCTACTAAAGGCTAAACTTAACAAAACTTGAAAACCTGGACGAAATGGACAAATTTCTGGACAGATACCATGTACCAAAGTTAAATCAGGATCAAGTTAACGATCTAAACAGTCCCATATCCCCAAAAGAAATAGAAACAGTCATTAATCGTCTTCCAGCCAAAAAAAGCCCAGGACCAGATGGGTTTAGTGCAGAGTTCTACCAGACCTTCAAAGAAGACCTAATTCCAGTTCTGCACAAACTATTCCACAAAATAGAAGTAGAAGGAACTCTACCCAGCTCATTCTATGAAGCCTCAATTACTCTGATACATAAACCACAGAAAGATCCAACAAAGATAGAGAACTTCAGACCAATTTCCCTTATGAATATTGATGCAAAAATAATAAAATTCTCACTAACCGAATCCAAGAACACATTAAAGCAATCATCATCCTGACCAAGTAGGTTTTATTCCAGGGATGTAGGGATGGTTTAATATATGGAAATCCATCAATGTAATCCATTATATAAACAAACTCAAAGACAAAAACCACATGAATATCTTCTTAGATGCAGAAAAAGCATTTGACAAGATCCAACACCCATTCATGATAAAAGTCTTGGAAAGATCAGGAACTCAAGGCCCATGCCTAAACATTATAAAAGCAATCTACAGAAAACCAGTAGCCAACATCAACATAAATGGTAAGAAGCTTGAAGCAATCCCACTAAAATCAGGGACTCCACAAGGCTGCCTACTCTTTCCATACCTATTCAACATTGTACTTGAAGTCCTAGGCAGAGCAATTCGACAACAAAAGGAGATCAAGGGGATACAAATTGGAAAAGATGTAGTCAAAATATAACTTTTTGCAGTTGATATGATAGTATATAAAGTGACCCTAAAAATTCCACCAGAGAACTCCTAAACCTGATAAACAGCTTCGGTGAAGTAGCTAGATATAAAATTAACACAAACAAGTCAATGGCCCTTCTCTACACAAAGAATAAACAGGCTGAGAAAGAAATTAGGGAAACAACACCCTTCTCAATAGTCACAAATAATATAAAATATCTTGGCGTGACTCTAACTAAGGAAGTGAAAGATCTGTATAATAAAAACTTCAAGTCTCTGAAGAAAGAAATTATAGAAGATCTCAGAAGATGGAAAGATCTCCCATGATCATGGATTGGCAGGATCAACATTGTAAAAATGGCTATCTTGCCAAAAGCAATCTACAGATCATCACTGGAAAGAGAGGCCCATTGGACATGCAAACTTTATATGCCCCAGTACAGGGGAACACCAGGGCCAAAAAAAAGGGGGGGAATGGGTGGGGAGGGAAGTAGGGGGGAGGTTATGGGGGACTTTTGGGATAGCATTGGAAATATAATTGAGGAAAATATGTAATAATATATATATGTATATATATATATGTATATATATAAAAACCATCAGTTTGAGATGAAGTTGGGAGACAAAGAAGGAGATTGAAAGGAAGAGGCATAGAAGAAATTGGAAGGAGAAAATGTAATGAGAGAAGTGGTTAATAGTTCTTAATTAAACTATACATTTTAAAGAAGATTTAAAGAACAGTTAATTTTGCTATATTAAACCTTGGAACATCTAAGTTGCTATGTTAGCATCCTTCTTCAGGTTTTGTACATAAGCAATGATGTTAACTCAAAGATATTTTACTTCCTTCTCCAACTTTACATATTTTCCTACTCTTATGTTACTGCATTTGGTAGAACTGGCAGTGAAATTACTAGTAAAGGGGGCATAAATCAACAAGAGGCAACCTTACTTTGTTCTTAAGGGCAAAGTATTTTGCTTTCACCACTGTAGTCTTTACTACAGATTTTTGTAGAAAGATATTCTTTAACAAGTGAATATTTTTGTTATTTTTATAATAACAGAACTTTGAAGATAAAATTATTAATGCTATTTAATAATGTAAATGGAAGAGTAATATAAAGTTTATCATTTTTGTTTGGAAAGTATAATGTCAAAACAATTACTGTAAATGTTATTTTGGGTGACCTTGAATTATCTCTTCTGCATTATCATTAGGAATGAAAGACACCAGCTAATGAATTTTCTGTTGTCACTGAAGACATGATCAGATCTTCAGAACCTGTTAGAGAATAAAACCAACTGGACAATGGCATGTGACCTCAAACAAGAGAGAAAGTAATAGTTAGCTACACTTGATAAATTTTCTTATAAAAATTATGGTAATATTTGGAAGGGATAATAAACCATTAGGGATAATTTAACTAACTATACATTTTAATCTTACTTTTTAATGATGAAATCCTGTGAAAATAATTGAACATGCAATAATAAATCTCTCAAGTTTAGGTTTTTGGAAATTGTATGAACGTCTTGCAAAAATCTAGTAAGTGCCCAAGTCTTTATACTATGTGTTCTATGTCATAGAACTGCTGGTCACTTTTGTGGAACACAATCTGACTCAATTCTTACACAATATACGATTCAGGTCTGAAGCATGGAATACTTTTCTTATTTCATTCACAACACTGAGGAGCATATTCATGTCTGCTACTTCTGTGTATCACATATAGTTTGCCTCCAGATGTTGGCGCAGCTTTGTTCCTGCATGTCAACTGAATGGAAAAGTCAAAACAGTTTCTATTTCTACAATGGAAAAAACTTCTATCTGCTTATTTTTAAAATCAGCTTTCAAGTGTTACATCTTTTTGACTTGGATAGAATTTAGATTTCTATAAATGAAATTAACAAAATGTTCCCAGAGGAATAATTATTTTAACCTGTGAAAGGAACATATGCTCTTTTTATGTCTATCAATTCCTCTACATAAAAAATACCAATGTACATAGCTAATAAATCTACTGTAATGATGTGTTTAATGTACATAGTCATTATTTTGAGGGTTCACACCCTTTAGAGCAATCTAAGCAGCTTTTAAACAATTGAGGGAAATTAAAGAATAGATGACATTGAAGTGTTTATAGACTTTAATCTGAAGGAAATTAGCAAATGGATGTATTATCTAGGCCATGACGGTTTCCTGGATTTCAGAGACTTACAAACCATAGTTACTCTTGAATGTTTGTTGTTTTTTGTTTGTGTTGATTGTTGAGTTTTCTTCCAAATGGAATCACATATTGAAATATTTTTTATTACTTTTACTTATTATTTTAATCATCCCGTCATGGCTCCCATTAAGGTCTCCTTTTTCAATTGCAATTCCTCATCCCATTCCTGCTCTGCCCTGTCTTCAAGAGGATGCCCCCCTGCACCCTGCCAACCTTCCTCAATCCCTGCAACTTTAAGTCTCTTGAGGGTTAGGCACTGTGTCTTTTTCCATTGAGGCCCAAACAAGCAGTCCTCTACTGTATATGTGTTGGGGTCTCAGACAAGCTCTTGCATGTTGCCTGGTTGGTGGCTCAGTGTCTGAGAGATCTCAGGGTTCCAGATTAGTTGAGATTGCTGTTCTTCCTATGTTTGCTTATTTCTGTTAGAGGGTATTCAGGTGTGCTGTTAAGTTGCTAGTGTAGGATCTCTCTCATTTCTTTACAAGTTCACTTAGTGCTATGAATTTTCCTCTTTGCACTGCTTTCATTCTGTCCCAAAAGTTTGGGTATCATTTTCATTGGGTTCAAGGAAGTACTTAACTTTTTCCTTTATTTCTTCCCAGGCCTAATTATTGAGTAGAGAGTTATACAGTTTCCATGGATTTGGGGACTTTCTGTTGGTTTTGTTTTTATTGAAGTCTAGCCTTAGTCCCTCGTGATCTGATAGTATGTATGGGATTATTTAAATCTTTTTGTATCTGTTGAGGCCTGTTTTGTGACAGTGTATAAGGTCAGTATTAGAGAAGGTATCAGGAGGTCCTGAGAAGAAGGTTTATTTTTTGTTTTAGGGTGAAATGTTTTGTATATATCTGTTAAATTCATTTGATTCAGAACCTCTATTAGTTTCACTGTGTCTCTGTTTAGTTTCTGTTTCAGTGGCCTGTCTGTTGTTGAGAGTGGGGTGTTTCCCATTATTTGTGTGGAGCTCAATTTGTGTTTGGAGCTTTAGTAAAGTTTCTTTTATGAATGTGGGTGCCCTTGCATTTGGGGCATAGATGTTCAGAATTGAGACTTTCTCTTTGTGTATTTTTCCTTTGATGAATATGAAGCATCCTTCATTGTGTCCTGGATTTCCTGGATGTTTTGAGTTAGCATGTTTTTAGGTTTTGAATTTTCTTTGACTGTTGGGTCAGTAACTTCTAAGGTATCTTCTACACCTGAAATTCTACCTTCTCTTGTATTCTGTTGCATCTGTAGCTCCTGACCACTTTCCTGGGTTTTCCATTTCCAGGGATGCCTCCATTTGTGTTTTCTTTATTGCTTCTACTTCCATTTTTCGGTCTTGCACTGCTTTGTTCAATTCTGGCACCTGTTTACCCATGTATTTCTTTCAGTGAGTTATTTATATCCTCCTTAACAGACTCTATTATCTTCATGAGACAGAATTTTAAGTCAGCATCCTGGTTTTCAGGTGTGTTCTGGTAGCCAGGGATTGCTGTGGTGTGAGAACTGGGTTCAGATGGCACCAAAGTATATTGGCTTCTGTTGCTTATGGTCTTGCACTTGCTTCTCACCATCTGGTTATCTCTGGTGTTACGTCCCCTGCATGTGTCTGTCCAAATCCTGCCTCCTGTGTGCCTCAGGAGATCTGGGTGCAGCCGATCTCCTGAAAGGACTTTAGACTGTGGGGTCTTCAGAGTAGCAGACAAGCAGATCATCTGTCCTGGCAGAAGGTATAGGCTGGAAGGGAAGTAAAGTTCAAGTATATGGGATGGGTTCCAAATCCACTGGGATCCTCTTTGGGGAGTAAGGTGGAGGTCCAGCTGCTGTGATTATTTGGGAGGTTCACTTATCTGATGCCCTGGTTGCAGTTGTTCTCCTGGGAGACCTTTAGAATTTGGGGTCTTCAGATGGTCCAACAAGCAGATGATCTACCCTGGCAGGAAGGAAGATGGAGTTTGAGTGGAGGGGTTGTGTCTCAAGTATTCTGGGCTCTTTGAAGTTCACAGCTTGTGCAGTTATTTGGGAAGCTCCCTACATGTTGACCTGGGTGCAGCAGATCTCCAGAGAGCCCTTCAGATTTTGAGGTCTTCAGACAAGATGATAATCTGCCCTGGTAAAGGCACAGGCCAGAATGACATATTGTAACTTTAACTTCCAATGAGAGGTGAGACCTTGGGGAGTAACTAGGCAGAGTCAATCTTATAAAGACAACCCATCACGGTGATACCTCATGAGATTAGTGTTTTTATATGAAATTAGAGGGTGTTTTTCCCAGGTACACAGGAATGTGATACAAAGGCAGCTATCCACAAGTCAGGAATTAGGGTGTCGGCAGGCACTGCATCTTTTAGCCTCAAAAACTATGAGAAACCAAAGCTTGTGGTTTTGTTTGTTTGTTTTCTTGTTTATTTTTGGTGATGGTGGTATGTGTGTGTACGTGACTATTTAAGTCACATAGCTTATGGTATATCATAGTTTTCTTACGTGTGTGAATAATTAAATAAGGGAGCTTTGAGAGTAGAGAGCTCAGATAATAGATACCAAAAAATATAGAAATGACTTTGGGGTACTAATAATGACTAGAAGAGTTTGAAGTGTGTACTCAAAGAATCCAGCAATGGAATTCAACATGGGAGAGCTTAGAATGAAAGTGTCCTGTTTTCTTAGATAGTATATATAAATGGCTAACTGTATCAATATAGCTATCAACGTAGAGAATGTAGGCCGAAATATGGAAGTGAACTTCAGTGCTAATGATATCTCCAGTGAAATAATGGAACATTTTGGATTAATTCTGGAGAGATAATATTATGACAACAAAGTGTTCATGTAAATTTACTTTAAATTTTAATGTTTTGTTGAAAGGTCTTTCAAGACATGGAAGTTGGTATGTAGAGGTAGTTTTGGCTACACTGCTCTGTGCTCCTGGTGAGTCACATGCTTCCAGCCACCTGCTCAGCAACTCTGTGGATTTGTGAAGGACACACACACACACACACACACACAGTAGCTTGTTTTTGAAATGTCTTGACTGGCTCAAAGGCTCACCAGTTCTAATCCTCCACCTAGCTACCATAGATTTCCCACCAGTACTCCTGACTCAACACCCTCTAAATCTATGGTCTATCTTTGCAGCTATGCTCCTTCTAAGCACTCCCCTACACTTTGCTGCCTAGAAACATCTTGGGGGCTACATTCTTTTTCACCTACATTTTAAATGATATTCCTTCTACATCTCCAAATCTGATCCATCTCTCTCTCTCCAAAACATGGTGATTCTCCTCTCCCCTCTTCTCTTTTGCTTCTTAGCCCATGGCAATCTAAGGGTCATTTTCATATTCCTTTGCCTAATCATTATCCACTGGAGTCTTTATTGATCAATCAAAAACCAAGTGGGGACAAGTACCTTCACTCTTTGGACATGCAGATTCCTGATTAAAGAATTAGAACCAATCCCCAAAACCTCACCATTTTGATCCAATCTTTTAAAAAAAGCTCTTATCTCAGGCATAAATTGGGCATAATCATAACAATTATGTAAGCTGCAGAGTATGATATACAGTTAAGATATAGCCCATCGTATTTGTCAATTAGATAAGAACTAACTTAAGAGCTTAAAATTCTATACTTGAATTATGTTTTGATTTTAGCCTGTATCGCCATCTGAAAGCCATGCTTTCAACTCTCAATACCCAACAACTTAAGTTTGTTTATGAGATTATAACTAGTCTTCAACCCCATCAGAAGTCAAAGGACAAATTAATTATTACAAGAATATATAGGAAACATAAAAACATAGCTTTCAAACCTTAAACAAATTGAAAAGGCAGCTGACTACCTGGACAGTCCTCTAATTTCTTATAACATTGGAGCTTCAGCCTCCAGGCCAAGAACCATCTGAAAGACCTTGAAATGAAGCAACAGATACAAAGTACTAGTTTACCATTTGTTGGCAGAGCTTAGCAAATGACTATCCCACCTCTGTTTTTCCTTTTTGGACAGTATTTTGTCTGCAGATGATATAAGCAACTTCTGACCAGTGACTATCTTGCCATGATAAGCAACCTCAACTGGAGGTAAAGATGCCCAATTATTCATTGAAGGGGAATGCAGAAGCTGTCAGGAGCAGACGTGTTTTTTCAAAAGAACTTTAATGCAATAACATTAAATGTCACATTCTGTAGATTTTTGATGTTTTGAAGACTATCTATGTAAAGTATATATGAACTGTTAAACCTTAACTATTCTTAGCGATTTCTATTTGAGTAAATCGAAAACACGTTATTATAATTAAATCTGACATAACCATGAGTTTACTATCTGGCCCATAACTTGTGTTATCTAATCATCCCAAACAGTTTGTAATAATAGCTATTAACTGAGTTAAATAGGCACAATGCCTATCTAAGAGAAACAATATTAATTCCAAATTTTGTATTAATACACAGATTTATACCAATGAAAACCTTAATTCTATGTAAATCCACAAATTCTGTGTCAATGTAAGAAATCATAACGTCAACAATTTCTATCAATGTTAAGATTGTGGCTATACAATAGTTTGTTCAAGAATAAAATTAGTAACCCATACTATCTATTTCCTCCCTGTTCAAACATAACCATTTCTAAATTATCTCTTAAAATTACAACCTATTTATAATTAGTAAAATAACCATAACCAGACACCCAAACCCAAGGAATTAGGCTGACAACTCTCCATGCCTATTCCTTATGAATAGAGGAGATGAAAACTTCTTTGAAGGGGTGAGGAGGGGAAGGAGAATTAGAAAAATTGATTAGACTAAGAAAGCTAGCTTTATCATCTGTTATCCAGTCTTTGGATGCTTAGAAGGCTCAGAGCTTGACTTCAGGATCCATCTGAAAGGTTGGATGAGGTGAGATCATTTGGAATAAGAAGCAAGTTTGTTTGAAAAGCAAGTCTCTGAACAGCATCAGGAAACAGTGGACTGGAAGGAGCAGGTTAGTTCAGCATCTCTAAGGATGAATCTTATCAAAGCTGTACATTCTGTAATATATGATCCTTTCAGCCAGATATTAAAGAAATGGCATGTTTCCTTCTGCTTATAAGAAAATGTAAAAACAGAGAAATGATCAAAAGAAGAAATTGTTGAGCAAAGGGTAATCAACAATTAGTATTTTTTAATGATCTTTATAAAATATGTGCTGAAGGAAACTCTTGGTAAAGTTGACCAACACTGATCTTAGTATGAATTTTACCATGGGATTAATCATCAGTTACCCCAGAAGAAACATCTGTTTAAAATGAAGAATGGAAATTGGATGCAGTAAGGCTGTCATGTATTTTAGATTTTTAATTTCACAGGAGAAGAATAGAAGAGTGTTTTGCTGAAACTTGTGCTATTTCTCAAAGAAAGTGAAGAATTTTCTGGAAGGTGGTCACAAACGTCAGAAACGGTATAGAGTAGATCATTTCCATCAGTCTCCACTAGGTGGTATCAACTGGACTCATGGTGATATGACACATACTTGGCAGAATCCCTAGGGTGAAATAACTCATAGACAGAGCTCAGTAGTTGGTGCCAAACTACCGAGCCACAAAGGTAATATTACCCATCAGAGTTTCCTGAGAAACAGAGGTTCAATCTAGCAGAAATTATAGTTGAGACTTGTTGTGGATAGCCCTGGGGCTAATTATATTTGATGTTAATTCCATTCTCCTGTGAGTGGCTATGAACAAGGAATGGGTCAGCACTCAGGTGATTTCCTATAAACCAGCCTCCCACCTTAATTTGTAAAATAAAGGCGAGCTGATGATTGGGCAGATAAAAGGGAGGGTGGAGCAGAAGGTGAGGGGGAGAGAAGGAGAAAATGGAAGAGGGAGAGGACTCAGGGGAGGAGGAAGAAGGAGAAAAGCAGAGCAGAAGCACATGGCCTGGAGAAACTGCAAGTTCTAAAGGGTCTCATAAGCTGCGGAAGATGGTAGTGTAGCGATAGATCTGCCCAATCTAGGCGCACAGCATGTAATCATATTAATTATGTTGTGTTTTCATTGTCTGGGCATATATAGTGGAGATTTACTGCAACAGAGCCTTAGTGTCTTGTGAGATTTACTTTGATAAATTTAGATTTATTTGTGTATATCAATGCCTCTTTCTTTCCTACATTTTCTTTTGGGATGGAAGTGTCTATCCAATAGCTTTTGAAGATTAGTAATTGCAAAGCATGTTATTAGTTTTGTTTCAAAAGTTCATAGTCAGAAAAGAAATCCATCTTGAGCTTTATTTGTGTTTGATGTGGATAATACATAGATGAGACCATACATTCTAGACTTTAGAGTGGATATAAAGACTTTGAGGATTCTTAAGAGAAGGATATAGTTTTGTTATTGGCCAGGGATGAGGCTTTATACATTACATGCCTTTTTTCCTCCAAAATTCCATGCGAAAATCCTAATTCCTAATAAAATATCCTATTTGTTAAAGTGTGGCTTGTAGAAAGTAACTAGTCTTATAAGGGTTATGAAAGTAGTGTTTCTATGCTAGCATTTCCAGATCTCTTTTGTTGTTGTTGTTACAAGTGCAGAAATATTATTCACAGAAAAGAGGTCTTGAGTTTGTTCTCTTAGGCACAAAAGAGAAGAACTATCTTCAAGCAGAACGAAGGCCTTTACCACAGGTCAGATAGTCTAGTACACGTAAGACTAGTTGTGACTTTTCAGGCCCTAAAAATGTGAGGACAGTCTATTTGTGGTTTCTTCAAGCATTGTGAGTTATTTTGTGTAATGAATCAACACACTAACAAAATACATCTTCAAGATATAATTAGATCAATTAGTTTTAAAGTTGTTCAGAGTGACAGCATATTTTTAGTACCAAGGAGGCTAAGCCAGGATGATTTGGAGTTTAAAGTGGGCCCATGCTGTCTTTAAAAATTAAATGAATACAATTAAGCCAAATAAAATCATCTTACTGAATTAGCTTGTTAATCAAAAGAAAATCATTCCAATATTCCATGATGAACACAAATCCAGAAAATGAAACCTGAAAGGCAGAAGGATGCAGGAAGGTTCATTGGCAGCAGAGGGTAACAAAGAAGGTAAACGGGTAAAGAGGGTAAAAGTCTGGAGTAAATGTCCCAGGGTAAACGCCTATTGGGATTAAAGGTAAGAGATGCAAGTATGAAAATAGTTCTCTAAGCAGCCTCTCCAGAGCAGAATGTGTCCAGTACCATACTCTGTCTTGATTGAAATTTAGCTACACTAAGCAGCCATTGTTGAGCTAGAAATATTTTTTCATGCATATTTTTTTCTGACATAGTGCTTTTCAGTTCATTAGCAACTAACTAACTCTTGGCATATTTTAAAAGCTTAACAAACAAATCTACTCTTTCATCAGGATTACTTGTTCATTGCATTCATATTTTGTTGAGCCTACTTTCTGCAATAATTCTAGACTATGGACTATGTAATGATGAACTTATCTGAATTTTACTTGTCACATATATATTCAGACACTTTCATGAACTTATTTAATGTGTGAATATCATTGATTGTGCTTATATAGTCAAGTCTGTGTATGTTTTATAAATTACTAAGTTTTAATTTAATTGATTTTTTCTTGTCCATTTGTACGAGCGTAACTGGAGCACGACTGTTGGCTGTTGTTGAGTCCCTTTCCTCTTCCTTTTATTGCTTACTTCCTGAGCAGTATTTATAATGAATAAAAACTTTTTTAAAATCCAACATGTAAATCTTTGAGACTCTTAGTATATTTTACTACTGTTCAAAATACATTTATGTATATTTCTCTATTACAAGGTCATGGAAATAATATTTACTATGTGGGAGATTTATTTTCATGTGCACCATTTAGTTCTCTATGACCCTGGGGTTAAGTTCTGTTTACTCTTGAGTATGTACTCCACTTTTATTTTTTTAAATGGCTACACATTCAAATATCTCTTCACGATATATTACTCTATTTCATTTTAACCTACTGTTGTGTATTTTTGTCATGACACTTTCACAAGCAGAGCTCTGGTCAAGGTTTTTGGTTCACTTGTTTTCTTTAAGGTTGTGTTACCTCTTAGAATTTCCATATAACATATCGATTCTGCTGGTTGACTCTTGTAATGTCACTCAAGTAATTTTTTTAGTTAATTTCCTTAGTTTTAACAGTATTTGAGAATTTTTGGCAATGTATTTTCATCATATTCACCTGATTGCTGCCCATATATTCTTTATACATTTGGCTTTCCACTAGAGTGTTAGTCAACTGATGAAGGGTTACACCTTTAACAAACTGACATTCTCCCAATATCCATCAATTGCCTGTAGTTGTTCAAGGGAGGTAAAATTTCATGCCCACTTCCCTTCCTTATCTGTAATGAGATTGCACAGGTCTTATATATGTTGTCTCAATTCTTGTGAATTCATATGTGCAACTGCCAGTTTGTATCCAGGAAACCCTTTTCTGGTAGTCATCTTTTCCTTCTTGCTCTTATTATCTTTCTCCTCCCTGAACATTGGAAGGTCAGGGCATGATATAGATACACTACATAGAGTCAAGCCTTCCATAGTTTCTTATTCTCTGTGCCTTGTACAGTTGTATATATCAGTGTTAATCAACATCTACTCCAAAATCAATTTCTCAGACTAGGGTTAAGAGATACAAATCAAAGGGCTCAATGATAAATCACTGGGAGTTGATTTAAAACTATCCCTATTTGGAAGAGTACTAGTTGTAGGTTCTCCCTAGGGTCTATGATCTGTCTAGCCACAGGTTATAGGTTTCAACCTGTAGAGCATTAGAATGTCTTTCCATACTGGTTACTTTTGTAGCTCAGAGAAGTCATAGGTAGGGAACATTTGAGATTAATTTTATATTTCAGTATAGTACATAATACCTCCCAACAATGAAAGAGATAGTTGATAATGATAGTGTTTCTAAAGCTTCCAGGTGATTATTAGCTAGATTTCTCCATAGTCTATGACTACTGTGTTTGCTATTCAGCTGTTATTAAAAATGAAATCCTGATAAACTTTAAGTAAATGGATGGCACTGGAAACAATCATTCTGGGTGAGTTAATCCAGACCTAGAAAGGCAAATGTCATATATTTTCTTTATTAAGTCAATGTGGGCTTTAGATATTTAGACATGTATTTTTAAAATTCCCATAAAGATAAAGAAATTACTAAGAGGCTGTTTTGTGAGATTTCAAGGATGGAGATATAGATTATAGTGTAAAGGGTTAAGAGGAAATAATAGAATAAGAATAATTAGATGGGATTTGTAATAGGATGAAAGGGTGAATACAGCATGTGGGAAGTATAGCTAATACTGTAGAACTTTAACAAATGTCATATGAAACCTTATCTGGTAGAGCCTTTCCAAAATATATACACATACACAAATAAAAGAGTATAAGCAGAGTTACCTTATAACAGAGCAACAGATCCCCTACTACCACAGGCAGTCAAGAACAACCAAACATGAAAGTCCAGTGTCAAAAATGACTTATCTCTTTAAGAGTTGTTGGCCAGTATTATCTCATATACTCCCCAAAGCATAGGCTATGGCTAATACGCTTAGTTATTCTCCAAACTTATGGTAAAACTCTATGCCAAAGACAACACATACATGGATAGTCAAAAAATGTAAATGAACCTTTGAACTTCTAAATAAATTTTCAGGGAAAATATATTTTCAGAGTGTTCAATTTTATAATATATAAATACATCATATAAAGATATTATTGGCTTATTTTTCCACAGATAGTATTCTTATTTGCTATTATTTTATATGTTTCCTAACTGTTGTTATTGTAATAAAAAATTTAGAAACTCCATGTTGTTTTGATGAAATAAAACCTCTATCACTATAAATTATCTTTACAATTCAATATGCTGACACAGGCTATGTGAAATATGTTTAAAGGCCAGCATAAACACCATATTGAGGCTAAGTGTTTAAAGATGAAAACCAAAACAACATACTAGAAAGATGTTTTAGAGATTAAGAGAACTTGGTGCTCTTGCAAAGGAACTTGGTTTAGTTCCCAGAACCAACTTGGTCATTCACAACCTCTGTGATCCCAGTTCCTTGGGTTCTACTACCATTTTGTGACCTGTGTGGGTACAAAGTTTATTAAATAGTAAATTAGTTCCTTTTCTTGTTGTGGTGAACAAGTACCTGATGAGTTGAAGCTTTCAAGATGGAGGGGGTATTTTGTAGTTTGAAGGTAGGCCTAATCTCAACTTGGTTTCTTATATGTTTTACCTCTAACATACATCTGCTAAATAGGAGTAGTGGCAATTACCTATAATATTAGGAGGAATATAGGCCTCACCAGGTAGTAAATTCAAAAGAAGTAAATCTTTCTTACCACTGGGATTTTTGGTAGTCCACAGTGTCTAATGGGAGCACTGTATACCAATTATAAAGTATCTGCAATTATGCTCTCTTCATATTTACATGTTTAAATCTTAGGAAGCTTCTTCAGTTTTAATTTTTTATGACTTTTTCCAGAAGATCTTTCATGTTGGTTATTCTTCTCACTTTTCTTTTTTCTACTCTTCCCTCCTGTCAACCACCCACTTCATCATTTTCTTTTCTGTCTGTCTTCATGTAATATTGGTACATGTGATACATACAATAACCAATATTTGATGTTTGAAGACATTTCAATGAGCTTACTTTTCTATACTGGAATAAATATAAAACCATAAGTTGCTCTCAAATTAGCAGTGTTGGTGACTGTACAACCAAAGGTCTTTGTATTGCTGATTATAATGGTGCCATGAATGACCTTATTTGTAATGCTTAGAATTACTGACTTATCTAGGACCAGTGACTTAAACATGGGAGGCATCCACTATATTACTTAGTTCTATCTCTAGACTGATAATATCATTTAAACACTAAAATGTAATGTAGTGTTTTCTTATCCTATTCTAATTTAGAGAAATATTCTCTGATTCTATATATTAAATATTATTAAGAAGTATAAAATAAAACTTTCAGAGATGATGAAAACTACTACAAATGCTCCTACAAATAGAAGTGTGTCAAAGTAATTTATAACAACTATTATATCAGTTAAATACATATATAACCCATATCTTCTATAGACTTACAGCCCATATATTGCTTTAACTGTATACTGATTAGCTAATAGGCATGCAATTTTGAGACCTTCCTTGACCCCAGCCCTAAAACTATACTCTCCTTAATTTGAAGTATTTAATTATTGTAGCTAAAATACCTAATACTGAACTCCCAAAGCAAAATATTTAATTTTCTTGTGTTTCTCATTTTGAATTATAAGAAATTACCCATCTTAATATATATAAATTTGGATTGTTATGCAAGCCATCCACTTTTTGCTGTCTGTCTTTACTTCCAAAAATGGGCCTATTTACTATCATTTTCACTATATTGCTATGTTTTGCTTCTTAGCAATAATCACTTTGCCTCTTTTCTTTTTCTAAATTCATTTTCCTTAATGTATTATATGCTGACCCCTCTAAACCAAAGTCTTTTATGCCATTCTTCTGGTTCATCAAACTAAATTGTTTTTACTTGTTGTTTTTTTTTTTTAATGTTAGGATAAAATGTAAGTTTCATAACATGGCTTTTAATTCTACACGTGCATGCCCCTTAAGTACATTGCTAATTAGACCACATAGTACTCTTTTCCATAGTTGTGTTTTCACTATACTGAATTTCTTTTTCTTGAGGGTTGGTTTTTCTTTGTATTATGGATTTTGCAATACTTTTAACAACTATTTTGAAATATAGTACGTAAATTATATTTACCCACTTAAAATTCAATAAATTTTAAAATGTTCATAGATTTGTACTGTCATAAACCCAAGCAGTTTAAGGTATTTTCCACCCCAGGCCATCTTTTCTCCTCTCCCTCTATGTTTACTCTGTGACTGACATATCTTATACCAGAGTGATTCAACAGTTTCCCTTGATGGCTCTATACTTGTCTTGCATTTAATATTGTCCATGCATCAATAATTCTTCTTTATTAAATTATAGTGTTTCAATACCTCTGTATTACCATATTTTATTTAACAACTTTTTAGGTTCGTTCTATCTGTGTTTTTGGTTATAATCAATCTGCTGCTGTGACTACATTTTTGCATATTTTTATAGACATATCTTTTCAATAATTTTGGGTATATAATTTTACTGGAAATGTTAGGTCAAAGTATAACTATATCTTACCTTCTGATAGTCAGACAGAGTTTTTTCAATTTTGCTAAGCTATTTTCCATTTCCTTCTGTAGTGTCTTCAGGTCCTCACTTTTGTTCTTTATGATAGTGTCTTTTCTTTCTGAATTATTTTTTTAGATGCTGGAAAAGAGGACTCACCTTTCAAATCTGTTTGAAGGCTAGTTATACAAGAACTTGTCAGTGACAAAGCACTTCATATTATTGATAAAAATAGAAATCTTTCTCCGACTTAACAGTGGTTTCTAGAGTTATATAAGTTACCTAATGGGGGCTTAAAGTACTTGCTAAATAAATGAATGAAAAAAATCTATGTCTAAAATTCAGCAATAAGTAATATTTCCCTTTGGTAACTTCTAACGTCTTTTTCTATCATTTTATCCATTAATACTTCTCCCATAAATTCCCATCTTCCTATTCCATTCCCTATAAATCTCCATATATCAAAGTTTTATCCCACTAATTCTGAGAGCCTGGCAAACACTTCTAGGTATGGATATCTTTATCTTTTCCTGACACATATGAGATGTCCTTTCTCTACCTCCTCTTCTTTATATAAGCCTACTAATAGTAGATATTTCTTAGTTTAGCTGTGATTGAATGTAAGAATCCCATACCACTATTATTCAATTAATGATAATTTTGAAGTTGGCATTATAATGCCAAGTATTGTGTGGTTATGGAAAAGATGGTGAGACGTGGTTCCCACCCCTGGAACAGAGTCAGCAAAGTGTAGGTCTCCAAGAAAGTTGATGGTTGCTGAACATGAGACTTATTTGTATGAAAATAAGCATTATTTTTCATGTTCCTCCTTCTAGAAAAATTCTCCCTGCCAAGGTTATCAAGGAATGTCCTATTAGCCAAGGTTAATGACTCCAGAGTCAGCCCAGTCTGGGAAGTAAGAATTTGTCTAATGTCTCAGCAAAACTGTAGAACTCTGTGACCTTCAGGCAACCCTTAAGGCTGTTAGAAAGAACTCTGAAAACATGAGTTCAAAAACAAAATTTCTCAAGTATACAAAATATAAGGATGCAGTATAAATTATATGAGGGACTTCATGGACCTAAAAGAAGAAAAGCAGCTACACAACGAGCCAGCTTGTCAGAAAGATGCTAAGGAAGGAGATAAAAAGATTTGGGCAGTGATGATTTGGGGTAAGATCGCACTCATCTAAGTTTAGTTTTTGTGCTTACCAAGGCAGGCAGATCTCTGATTTTCATTTGAAATGTTTTAAAAAAAAATGCTTGTTCTTTCTTTCTAAGAAAGGAGGAGCCTGGACCTAGAATGCAGATCTGTGGATTTGTGGTTTAATCAAAAGGGAACTTGAAGTAAATGACTGAATTGATATGTACATAAAAGACTGGCCTTTGGTTTGCAAGAGCTGAGCTATCTTGATGAGCTGTCTAGAGATCTACAGAGAAATTTGTCTGGAGCAGAACGCAGATTGTCAGCTTGCACCCCATGATTGCTTTCAAATGTTTTTGTTTGTTTGTTTGTTTGTTTGTTTGCTGCCCTAAACATCTGCTCCTGAGAACACCCTGACCAAGCTGAGGCTGGCCCTTGGCATTATAACATGAAAGAGATGATTGAAAATTTCAAAATACCACTTAATATAATTCTCTTATAGAAGATTTTAATGTGACAGTGTCATGGGATTGTTTTTTATGGCTTACAGACATTCATTAGTTTCAAAATGAGGATATTATGAACTTAAAATAAAGAAGACAAGGATCTAAGCTGAGCCAAAATCTACCCCTGCTCACTCAATACCTCCTATCTTAATTTGTTGTTAATTCAAATTCTTAAAATCATGTTTGCTAATATCCACTTATCAGTGAGTATATAGCATATGAGTTCTTTTGTGATTGGGTTACCTCACTCAGGATGATGCCCTCCAGGTCCAGTTGGCCATCAGTGGAAAGAGAGGCCCATTGGTCTTGCAAACTTTATATGCCTAAGTACATGGGAACGCCAGGGCCAAGAAGTGGGAGTGGGTGGTAGGGGAGTGTGAGGGGGAGGGTATGGGGGACTTTTGGGATAGCATTGGAAATGTAAATGAAGGAAATACCTAATTAAAAAAAATCATGTTTGCTTCCTAAAATGTAGAGATAATTGTTTAATTTCACAATATTTCTACTGGATTTATCTCTTATGAATCCTCCATATCCTCTTAGTATGTGTAATTTACAATCAACTTTTACCTTCACCTTCAATTTAAAATATGGGAACTTCTGTTTTAAAGGTAGAATTCTATAGCTCCTGAATGTATAGAGTAAGAAACATGGATAGAGTATAACATAAAATAAGCTAGAGATAGAAAAGGAAGACAAAGGGACTGAAATATTGTTTCACTAATTTTAAAGGCAGTTATGACCCCATTCATTGTCATATATGATCCAGAACTTTGTGAATACTTAGTGAATCTTATTCCTGACACTAATATCTCAAGGAAGGATGCCTATGTTTTACTCATTCTTTTTCAGTTATTATTATTATATCTTGTAGCTAAAACAATTTTTTCTTTGTCTGAAAGACTGTTTACTCATTCCCAATTTTTCCAGCAAATTGTGCCCATTACATATTTAAAACATAATAAAATAGTTTCCCTTTTTAATATTATATGAAGATTATTGCCTAAGAAATTGATTTTCAAAGTAACTTTCTTCATGGTTCTTATTTTATCCTTCAGCAGGATTCCTGTGATTTTTGTTTCATTGCAACCATGATAAAAATTATATGGTGAGATGGGTCAAAGTTTACATATGTAGACTATAACATAATACACAAGATGTACAAATTCCTAAACACTGATGTTCTAAATAAAATCCTTCCCTTTGATTTTCATCAATTCTAATGTCTTCTAGTTCTCCTGTGATGTGAAAAAGATAAATTTGTGTTGAATTTACAGCAGTAAGATATCCTGTAACTGAAGCATTGATATAGTAATATCGTGAGTAATGAAACTGAGTTTAAACTGCTCCTTATTGGGCTTTCTTTCCCTTTATCTTGCCTAGATTATGGGTGTAAACTTTATCCATTCAAAAAGTTACATTATATAAATGTGATTTATATAAAACAGGTATGTCAATTTAGTTGGTAATTAGTGTTGTGTTGTATCTTCCCTACCAAGATTCCTTGCCCTGATTATTGTGTGGTTGTCTCTCCTTTCTTTCCATCACCCATCTTTATAAGTTTTGCAATTTTTAAAACTTAAAATTTCTTCCTCTCCTCATCCAACCCATTCAATATCCAAACCTTAATCCCTCTCAAGCTCATAGCCTCTTCTTCTTTTTATTGTTATTCACACTCACACACATACACACACACACTTATAAATACATATATAACCAGAGGAGTCTGTTTAGTATTGTTTGTTTGTATATGGTTTCTGAGCTGACCACTTGGTATAAGATAACTGTAACACTCTGACCTTGGTCAGTGGTACTTACTTCACGATGTCCCTGAGTGAGACACCAAAATGCATATCGATACAAAAGCAATTGGTCCCTTGAGACAAGTGACTACCCCAAATGGCTATTATAAGCAGTTTTTATACTTTTTATGGGCACAGCTTACATTTGCAAGGTTACAGTTCAAATGTATTGGCTAAGCATATTGGCCTTTAAAACTATTGGGTAGCAAGCATGACAAGCATTCGAACTCTACCTGGGACTTTAGAGGGTACTTGTATCAGTCAGTACATTCTGAGAATTTTTACTCAAGAGTAATCCTGTAGGTGGAGAATGAATCTTGGCTTAACCTTGGAGCCAAGCAGGAGGGAAAGCTGTAAGGAGGGTGTGAGACTGTAAAAACACCTTAGGGTCTTTACCAATTAATTACCAATTAATGGGCTCTTTTCTAGAGAAGATTAATACTCCTTCTCTTAGCAGAAGTTAGTTGCCTATAGTTCTTTATTGAAGGGTGAGGCCTGGGAAATTTATTCCTTCCATATTAAAGTATCAATTGATGATGTCATTATTCAGCTATATTTTTAAGGTACCATGGGGCTTAGGTACCCTGCAATTTTCTAAGAGACAATCTTGCTACAGACCTCCTGGAACTTTGATACTTAGAAATGTTTGTTCAACCTTCTGACATTCTAAGTCGAACCATCACTTAAAACAATGAAAACAGAAGGCCAATGGAGTGAATGGAGATAAGCAGCATGGGGGTGGGGTAAGGGTGGGGAGCAGTGGGGGATGGTAGAGGTGATCCTCTAGAAAGTATCAGAGACTCAGATAGTGAGAGACTCTAAGGACTCAATGGGGATGACATTAGCCAAAATGCCCAATATTGGTAGAGGGAACTCAGAGAGTCCACCTTCAATAGATAGATAGGGCCTCAAGTGGAAGGACAGGGCTACTAACTCAGAGTTAAAATTTCTGACCCAGAACTGTTACTGTCTAAAGGAACTACAGACCTAAAAATGGAGAAAAGACAGAAGAAAAGGTAGTCCAGCCCAACTGGAGACCCATTTCATGGGAGGTCTCCAAGGTCTGACACTATTACTGATGCTATGATGGGAGCCAGGTATGGCTGTCCCCTGAGAGACCCTACCAGCAGCTGACTGAGACAGATGCAGATACTTACATCCAACTATTCCAACTATTGAACTAAAGTCAGGGACCCTATAGTTGAATTAGGGGAATGATTGAAGAAGCTGAAGGGGAAGGCAATCTTATAGGAAGACTAGCAGTCTCAACTTACCCAGATCCCAGGGAGCTCTCTGAGACTGACCCACCAACCAGGAGAATATATGGGCCAGTCCCAGGGCCCTGGCACAGATAAACAAAGGTCTGCCTGATCAGGCCTTAGTGGGAGAAGATGCATGTAATCCTGAAGAGAATTGAGGAAAGGGGAGATCTTGTGGAAGGAGGGAAGCACCCTCTCTCAGAGGCAACGGAGGAAGACGAATGGGATGAGTAACTGTGGGAGGTGGGAGGACTAAAAGGGGAGACAGCCACAGGAATGTAAATAAATAAAATAATAAAAATTGCAAATGAAACAGACAAACAAAAAACAATGAAAAACAGAAAAATGAAGCTGAAAGTACTGCATAGGTACATCACAAGGCTATTCAGAAAGCCCAAAACAGGAATATGAAAATTTCAAAATTATCCTTGAAGTGCCTTAAATTCTAGATATAATCTCGAGTACAAAAGTAAAGAAGGAAAAAAGAAGGAAGGAAGGAAGGAAGGAAGGAAGGAAGGAAGGAAGGAAGGAAGGAAGGGAGGAAGGGAGGGAGTGAGGGAGGGAGGAAGGGGGGAAGGGAGCGAGGGAGGAAGGGGGGAAGGGAGGGAGGGAGGGAGGGAGGGAGGGAGGGAGGAAGAAAGGTAGGAAGGGAGACATTAGTTTTCACGATAGTCCCCATAATATGTACTAATATAAGTAGTCTAGCCAAGCTGAACTTAGGCCCTCACAATGCATGACATTGGAGCTGTTGAATAAGTTGTCTGATCTACCTGGGAGCTGACAATGCAGGAGGGCCCAGAAGTTTATATGATTCAAGTATAGACTTGGAAGTACTGTACAGATGCTTAGAGGAAAAACAGTCTTTTCCTAACAGTTGGTATCATTCTTCACAATATGATTTTTTTTTTAAATTGGGTATTTATTTCATTTACATTTCCAATGCTATCCCAAAAGTCTGCCACACGGTCCCCCACCCACTCCCCCACCCACTCCCCCACCCACTCCCCCACCCACTCCCCCACCCACTCCCCCACCCACTCCCCCACCCACTCCCCCACCCACTCCCCCACCCACTCCCCCACCCACTCCCCCACCCACTCCCCCACCCACTCCCCCACCCACTCCCAATTCTTGGCCCTGTCGTTCCCCTGTACTGAGGTATATAAAGTTTGCACGACCAATGGGCCTCTCTTTCCACAATATGATCTTAATTAATCTTCATTTGTGGACCAATACTTTGTCTTCCAGGTAGGCACAACAGGTATTTTCCTTCCTCACCTTTGGTCTCTAACTTTTCAGCATAACTTAAGCACATTATAACCTTATGAGAGATTTTGCAGATGTGGAGTGGGTAAGAAATAGAACTTCATGCTATTACCTTCACACTTTGAGAGATATTTTTTATACTGCCAAGCAAAGGTGTGGGTGACATTTGAAGTTTGGTTAGCAGAATTGGAAGGCTTTTATTTATTACATAACTCTATAAGCTTTTAAAAGTTTGAGTGGGTTTTCTGTAGCAGGTGGTGAATGACAACTATTTGGGCAGAGTATGACTGAGAATATCTGACATCTTCATAATATAAAATTTTCAAAATCAAAATATGTAGAGGGTGTAATTTGTGAAAACACATATAAAATTATCTGTTTATCTGGTTTTTCCTTAAAATTCTATGTGTAGTGTTTTTGTATTTTTAACACAAAACAAAAGTTAATATAAGTAAAGTTAGTAACTTAAGTTTAACCTTTTTCATCAATAACATAGTTATACCTTAAATGTTTTAATGCATTGTACATGTCAAGATAGTGAAAAAAGGACTTTGAATACTCTCATTTTAGAAAACTGATGAATACTTAAGATGATGAATATATTAGTTATTATAACTTGTTAATTACTATGTATGCATGTGTAAAGAATCATATTACATTCTATAAACAAGTTGTTTTTTAAAATAAAATGTACTTTTTAGTTTGTCTTACTTATATAGTGCAAGGTCTTCTTCTGCACTCCTGGCTACCTTAGAGCTCAT
This sequence comes from Mus caroli, assembly GCF_978045245.1. Lineage (NCBI taxonomy): Eukaryota > Metazoa > Chordata > Mammalia > Rodentia > Muridae > Mus > Mus caroli. The sequence continues at coordinate 141,977,141 of NW_028227256.1, forward strand.
TGTAGAGTCCAGGATATTCCCAAAGTCATGATGCTCCTTCTGCATCCTGCTGAGGATTATAATCAAGTACCACTGGCCTACCAAAAATATTTCAAAAAGTAGAAATCTAAAACTTCAAGAATTGTGCTTTTTCTTAGTCTTTATGAAAGAAATTACTGGGAATAATAGCAAAGAAATACTAATAAGAAAAGCTTTGAAATAGAAGATTGGCTATAACTTCTGATACTATCTTAACATCTATGTTCTTAAAGTAGTTAATACAGAGTTGAATATTTTTCAGGTTTGATTTAAAAAAAAACTTTGTAAAAGTTGATATTGATTTTAGTCCACAAATACATTCATTTATTGAAGATACGTTTTCTTTAAGATTTATTTTATTTTTAATTGCTCTGTGGACTATATGTGTGTGTGTGTCTGTGTGTGTGTGTCTGTGTGTGTCTGTGTGTTTGTGTTTGTTTTTGAAATTCAGAGGAGAATGTTTGATTCTTTGGCGCTGGTATTTTAATTAGGTATTAGCTGTCCTGCATGGTTGCTAGAGGCTGAATTTGGAACATTTGCAACAGGAATACACACTCTTTTAAAATTTATAACAAGCCTTAAAACATTAGAGGTGGGCAGCTATCAGCTATTTTTAAAATTTTTCCTGTTAAAACTCCTTGATATATCACTTGCCATACTTCATTTGGGCTATTCTTGCTGCATCAGGCCAGCCCTCATGGTCATGTGCTCATGATCTATGCTACCCCACAGCAACTATTTTTCCTTTTCTTTCTCCCTATCCTCATCATCAGACCTCAAGCCCAGGAACCTTTGCTCCATCCCCTCTCTTTTGATGTTTTTTCAGAAAATTGGAAATAGTTTTACATGAAGGCTCAGCTATACCACTCCTGGGCATATACCCCAAAGATGCTCCACCATACCACAAGGACATGTGCTTTACTATGTCATAACAGCTTTATTTGTAATAACCATATATGAAAATGATTCAGACAACTCTCAACAGAAGAATGGATACAGAAAATGTGCTTCCTTTGAAGATGTCAGCTCAGAAACTTTGGAAAATTCCACCAAACCCCTCCCCTCTTGGAAGAGAAAGATAGAACACATAGGCACCCCTCTCCTCTGGAAGACAGAGGTCTATCAAATTCCTCAGACTACAGGGGCAGGGACCAACCATCAGACACCCGCTGGTTGGGGAGGCCCAGAGCAAGTAGACACATTCTGCATCCATTGGCCACCTACAGACAAGGGAAGTCCTTGCCATGTCATTCCATAAAGACCAATCAGTTTAAAAGTCACACTGTTCTGCCTATCACATTGTGCCTAATGGCTGCTGCTCTGGAAACTGTACGAAAACTCACCGAACCAGCTATACGGGGTCGTTCTCTCCTTCCTGTGCAGGGTGACCCCAGCATTCTGGAACAATAAAATTCTTCTCGCTTTTGCATCAATGCCTGGCTCTGCATTGTTCACTAGGGTTGGCAGAGTGGGGTGGGGGCTGGCGGTAGGTTTCCAGTAAGTTCAGGCTTGCCATAGTCTTACACCTTTACATAATGCAATACTACTCGTTTATTAAAAACAAGATCATCATGAATACTGCAGGCAAATGGATGAAAGTATCCTGAGTGAGGTAACTCAGACACAAAAGTGCATGCATAGTATATACTCACTGATGAATGAAAACTAGCCCATAAAGCACAAAATACTCATGACAAACCCTACAAACCCGAAGAAGTTAAACAAGAACAATAAACCTAAGGAAGGGTGATGAATCACACTTAAAGGGGGGGACAAAATAGTCATAGAAGGCAGAAGGAGGGTAGGAAGTGGGTGGGAGTGCAGATACATTGCTCAGCAATGTCATAGCAAAAAGGAAGAAGGAACAAGGATATCCAAAACATGCAAATAAAATCCCTTTTCCAGTGAAATACAACTCTAGATTAAGTTGATTGTAGCCATTGAACGTAACTGGTCATGTAAAATTGTGACCAGGGTTGAGGTGAGCTGGGCATCCAACCCACTATGGGTGAAGTTATTTACAGTTTTAATTTAGTCTTCTCTGTTGCAAAACTCATAGCTGCTGAGAACCAAAGAGCAGGAAAGAAGAAAAATGAAGCAAAAAGGAAAATGAATAGTCTATATATATCGACTTAGATCCCCAGAATATTCAGAGTCCACTTATGTGAAAACAATGAGGGTACTATTTTTAAACTATGGTAGATTTTTGACTAATAAATTATCACAGGATTGAAGATTGATAAAAACCATTGTCAGTATAAATGGCTATTTAAAACTTTCTGCTTCACTCAATGAAATTCATACTCACAAGAAATTCAATGATTTTTACAAAGAAAACCACAAGTAAATAGAGTATTAAGATATTAAAGTTATTATTAGCATTTATTTTATTATTAGAATTTATCTATTATTTTACCAATACTTCCGTATTTCAGAGAGCTCAGTCATATAAATCCCCTTGACCCTATACTGCTCTCAGTGTCTCAGTGTCTCTCTACTCATCTCTTTCAAGTAGATGAAAGAAAAGTTTAAATGACAAGGAAATTTTGTACAAAGTTTAGAGATCATGGTAATTTTTTACATGAATGTTTTTTGCTTTTAAATTAATGTTTTTGCATACTTATTAGAGGTCATATGATTACTTAAAATAATTTGAATATACATTAAACCGTTGCTTAGAAGCTCAAGTCTTAGTGTCATGTGTGCTGCTTATTAGTCATCCACAAATTACATTCTCTGTAGTTGTTTCTCGAAAAGACAACGGCTTTCTGGTTTAGATTCAATACACAGCTCCAACAGCAGCTTCAAACTGACATTTCACTATTTGGCTTCAAAACAAAGGCAGATGGCTGTGTATTCATGCGATGTGAAGAACTTACATGTATCGATGTTCTTTATAAAAAAGAAAAAAAACACAAATCACTGTAAGTAACATTGGGCTTTTGGAAGGGCTATTTTTACTCAGTGTCTTTAGGGATCATTTTTCCACCCTTAACTGAAAGTCAATTCAAAGGTGTATTTTTTTTTAATTGTCTGTCTGTGTGTGTGTGTGTGTGTGTGTGTGTGTGCATATGTGTCTGTGTGCGTGTATGTGTGTCTCTGTGTCTGTGTGTGTCTGTGTTTTCCTGTTCATTGTATATACATATAAATGTAGATACAGTGCTCTTGTGGAAGTTAGGGCAACTTGTGAACTCATTTCCTTCAACAGGTCAAACTTTTGTTTAGGAAGAGGATTATTCTGTAAGATTGCCTCTTTCATGATGCCTAAAATGCTTTTTAATATCTTTTTTCTTTTCACAGCAAGTATATGAAAAATTAAACAAATCTCCTTCCAAAAGTGTTGTTTCCAAAATACTTTTCTCTCTAGAAATAAATGGCCCAGCATTGAATAAGTAATTAAAAATTCTATTGCTTCCTTTCCTAGCCTTAAAGTATAGAGTTGTATCAATGGTCCCATTGAGTTTTACACAAGTCTAGGTTGATGTACTTTATGAATTGTGGGTATAACATATTTACCAATGAACTGCTGAATATGATATATCAGGTCATGTATTCTCAAAGTTTCTCACATGTTCATATGTTAATATTATCAAATTATATATTATTTATATTTCATTTAAATAACTAAGTCACTATTGAATATTTATTTATACTTAACATATATTTAAAACATATGTATGTATATATATATATATATGTATGTTTAATAAAGGCTTAGTGTTTTAATAACTGTTAGGTGATAACTATACAAATATAAAAAGAAGCACATTAAGAGAAAATCTATCCTTAAATTGTTTGGAGATTGTGATGGTTTGTATATGCTTGGTCCAGAGAGTGGCACTATTAGGAGGTGTAGGCCTGTTGGAGTAGGTGATTAAGAAGAGACCAGCATTACCAAGATGAAATCTTATGGGAAGTATTTTCTGAGAGCACAAAGAAACTTTGTTCCAGAGATAGCCAAGGTTGTTCCTTGTTCTGCAGCTGTACTTGGTAATTGGGGAAGAGCCACCCAGGTGCTACTGTTTTGAAGGCATGAAGGGGTCATGAAAGGCAGTTGAGGCTTGGTACTGTGAGAGGCCATGGAAGGCCATCTGTGAAGGTCCAGCCTCAATTGCAGTTGAAGGCCCAGGACTGATGGGGCCATGCAAAGAAGTTGAGGTATCATATAGGGAGCCTATCAGAGGCTACTGGTGAAGTCTAGTTGCAGTGAGGAACCCCAACATATTAGACATTCCAGTACCCCTGGGATGACCACCAGAAACAGCACCTATAATCCAGTTGAGTCCACAAGAGCCCAGTGTGCTACAGAGTGCAGAGCCAAAGTGACCCAAGCCCTTAAGAAGGAGCCCAGAAGATCATGTGTGGATTTTAGACATTGAAATATGAAGCTGTGAAGCTGAAGATGACTTGGAGACCCCAAGATGTTAAAGATTCCAGAGCTGTGGGATACCTATGAGGAAAGCTAACAAATGGTGAAACCATCCCAGAAGAAAGAAGATTCTTACAGTCAACAAAGATGAAAATGAAATTGAAGATCTGAAGACTGCTTTGACATTAGACATGGAGGAGCAAAGGTAGGAGTTTGCCCAGATGGTTTCTTGTCTTGCTTTGGGTATCACAACTAAGTGATTGGATCAATCTCATAAGAGATTTTTACTTTGAACTTTTGAAATTGTTTAGATTGCTAGAGACTATGGGAACTTTTGAAGTTGGACTAAATGTATTTTGCATTATGCTGAGTTTATGTATAGCCCCCATACACTCATGTGTTTGAACAAGCCTATGGGGGCCAGGAAGTGGAATGTGATGGTTTGCATATGCTTGGTCCATGAACTGGCACTATTAGGTATAGGCTTGTTGGAGTAGGTTTGCCACTGTAGGCATGATCTTTAGTACCCTTATCCTAGCTGCCTTGGTCCCAAAATTCTGCTAGCAGCCTTCAGATAAAGATCTAGAACTCTTAGCTACTTCTGTACCATGCCTCCCTAGATGCTGCCATGTTCCCTCCTTGATGATAATGGACTGAATCTCTGAACCTGTAAGCCAACCTCAATTAAACATTGTTCTTATAAAAGTTGTCTTGGTCATGGAGTCTATTCACAGAAGTAAAACCCTAACTAACAGAGAGAGATTTAAAGGAATGTATTGGTTTTTTGAAACACTGTTGCATAAGCAGTGAGTGTGAATGGTTGGCAGAGTGTAGGTATGTGTACATTTCTGATTATAGTTTTATCAGGCAGAAATCAAGAAAAATGGAAAACTGGTAACATAACTATATGGAAGAATATCCCAGTTTTCTGACTAGTGATCATTAATTAACCTAGTGATGAGCTTCAGCATAACCAAAGGATGTCCATATATTATAGCCACACTCTAAAGTATGTGATCCTATAAAGCCTGGAGAGGTCAAAATATTGTTGAATAAAATTGAGAATCCTAAGACATTCTTGCAGGTCATAAAACATACATACATACATACATACATACATACATACATACATACATACACACACACACACACAGCAACATATGCAATGCATAGCATACCATAACATTTTTACAAAGTCTGGAAAATAAGTCATAAGAAATACGTCTGTTTTTTTTAATCAGGGCTGATTGGTGGTAATATTAGCTCAATATATATTGTATACTCAACATAATGTAATCTTGCTTCTGATAATTAAGAATAGAAGTTCTATAGAAAAATCAAGTGAGCTTGAATGCATGATCTGCATATTACTCTTAGAGCTGCTCCAGGACAGTGTCCACATGAAATCAAATTGCTAGAGAACAAATTGAAAGTAAGATTTGTGTAACAGATGTTGTGTTCCCTGTTTTCTCAGTGGCTTGACAAAAACTAAAACAAAACAAAACAAAACAAACAAACAAAAGAACCAAAACAAAAAAAAATCTTTACAAAGAGAAGCAAATGCTGCAATGATTATGAAAAAAATGTATCTGCATATTCAAGTACCACTGATGTGATTTCCATTATATTCAAGCAAAGGCATAGTAGAAGTCCAGCATGTATCAAGTGCACAGAAATGCACTTCTAGATATAGGAAGGAATATTATGTGTTCCCTGTGCCTTATGCCTACCCCCTTCTCAATTTGATTTTAGTTATTCTAACAGAAGGCTGCAACATTTCCTTACCATTTCCCCGGGACCATTGTTAAGGTAGATGCATAGTCTCTCTTATGTCTGACCCCACCACCTTGTCCTCTGCCTTCAAGCATTGCTTGTTTTCTCAACACATTATGTTTTCATCTGGGCATAGATTACAAAGTCAAAAAAACATCTAGGAGTCACATTCTGTCTCTGTGTTGCTGTAGGGTAGAGGTGCTGTGAAGAGAGGCAAACGCAGCAGAAACAGAGGTGTGGAAAATTTAATACTTAAAAGTTAGATGTTGTAGAAGAAACCTGAAAGCAGGATACATGTTGAAAAGTGGGATTTTGTTCCTTAAAGAAATGTAAACAAACAGAGGAACACAGTTTCCTGAACTGAAATGAGGCAAAACCAATAACATTGTAAAAAAAAAAAAAAAAAAACTCTTTTGCATATTCAATAACATACAAGAAAATAAGTCTTTTTATTAAGAAATAGAGTTGCTAGTTATTGTTATTGGAAAGGAACAGCATGGGAATCAGCTGAACAACTCCAACAGAGATTGCAAAAATAATTTGATTTCAAGAATCAACCCATCAGCAGATGTGCTGCACTCTCATGAATAAAATGCTGTTTCTATCCTGCTTTAACAAGTAAATATCTGAGATTTGGATACAGGCAACAAAGAAATACCTTGGTCAACTTGCTTGAAAGCACTAGTATAATAGTATACATTTAGTGATAGCCTAAGAGATCATCAGCATATGCACACAAAGTTGATTTAGAAACACTTGATGAGTAGAGCTGCACACACAAATATCTTAATTGTTAAATTTGCCTTTGATAAGTGTTTTCTAAAACCAACAAATGCATAACTGAGGCATTTCAAAGGATAGCTAATTATTTGTTTGTTACTAATTTACAGAAGTCTTTGTTCATGGAAAATCTCTCAGGAGGCGAGTATATTAGTTGTTATCATCAAAGGAAAAGTTTGTTGTAATTGTTGAGCCATTGCCTACAATAATTGCTTTTTCAGCCCTGAGGCTGGGTTTCAAAGCTTGAATTATGAATATTTTATTTTGTATTATTTTTATATTCAATAGTCATACTTTATGCAAATTAACTTTCTTAAAGTCTCCTGCTGACCTTTACTTCATTGAAGGAAATTAAATTGTAGAATGACTCTGCTTCGGGAAATCATTTTGTGAAAATGTCTCCTCTTCTGTATTGTGGAGCATGAGGAGAAACCTGAAACATCCCCAGTTATCAATTTTATCATAGAGTGATGAATAGCTAGCTAATGTAGAAGGAAATAATAGCAAACCACTTTTACTTAGGAAGAAATGGAATGTTATAATTTAAAGTATCACAATCCTACAGAAGTTTGTGCTGTAGTGAGCAGAGTGCTTTCCAGTTCTGATGCTGGTTTTCATGCTGTGCACCAGCCTCTGAGACAGTGTATCTATGTGCAAGATTGTGAGGCTCATGTTAAGACAAATGTATTTTGAAATATGAAAATCTGAAAGCTTGCACTTTGTCTTATTTTAAAATTTAATCATTTATTTATTTATTCATTCATTCATTCACTCATTCATTCATTCATTTACTCTCCAGATTTTATTTCCCTCCCATTCCACCCTCCGATGGTTTCACATACCCTATCTCCTCTCTGCCCCACTGTCTACACAAGAATGTCCCCACCCCACATCCACCCCACCAGACTTCTAAACAACCTGGGGCCTCCAGTGTCTTGAGGGTTAGGTGCATCTTCTCTGACTGAACCCAGACCCCATAGTCCTTTGCTGTATATGTGTTGGGAGCCTCATATCAGCTGGTGTATGCTGCCTGGTTGGTGGACAGAAAGTTTCCACTTTGAATGAAATACAGATTGAGAAACAAAAATTCCTAAGAAGCTATATACAACTTTTATGTGGATTACATATAAACTGTTTTCTGTTTTATCTGCTTTACTTTTTAAAGCAGAGATGATTTCCAATGGAAATAAAACTGTAAGTTGGGGGGATTTGTTTTAATCATTTCTGAATCCTGAAGATGTACTAAAATCTAGAAATGTGACCCTATGATGACTCATGGCACCAATGTCTTACACACTGAAGGAGATAAACTTCAGGCTAGCCATGCATCATTTATTTTTACATTCACATTGAATCTTATATTCAAGACTCTAAAATTGTATTGCATGGACTTTACTTCCTTTATCTTAATATTTTCATATTAAAGTAATTTCAAGTGTAACATCACACTTAGTATAAAGACCTGGACATTTGATGTTTATTCTTGCACACAGAGCAAGTTTATTTGTAAGCCTTACTGAAAGAAAGAACATATATAAAAATATATATATATTAATTTTAGAAAACTATCAATAAATTACTACTTAGTTTAGGAATATAAAGTCTGGGACATAAAAATAACCAGTTTTACTGAATCACATGGATATAACATAGGCTTGGTCACTTAACCCAAAATAAGAGAAAAATAGAACTTGCCCTATTATAGTTTTTATTTATAAAATGAATGAAATCATGGATAATAAATAATAAAGTCATAAAACATATTTTTGTCTGAGGTACTTTAACAGAAAAATAGATTCAAAAATGTTCAAATAAAAATCTATGAAGCCAATAAACATATCATATCATACACACACACACACACACACACACACACACATATATACATACAAAATTTCTTTCCTCTTTAAAGAAGTTTTCATTCTATGTGTGGGTATATGTGTTCATGTGTAAATGGATATGTTTACATATGATTTATATAGATATTATATGTATATGTGTGATGATGTGTGTACATAGACATACATTTTGATACCTGTGGGTACATCCAAATGTGTGCTGCTGTACTCAATTGGAGGTCAGAAGACAACCCTAGGTGACACAGATCAGTTTCTGCCAGGTCTGAGACAGGGTCTCTTTGCTTGTTCATGCCTCAGCTCAGAGTGATTCTCAGTCTGTACTGCCCATATTACCTTAGAATTGCTGTTACTGTAGACACAGGCTAGACAAGGCTGTACCTGCCTTTAATGGGCAGTGAGGGTCTGCACTCCATTCTCACACTTGTTCTGCAAACTCTTTCCTCCACTGGTACCTGACCTCAGTCCCTAAAGAACTTTCATTTCTTTTTTTATCCTCATTTATGGAAAGAGTTTTTTTTTTTCTTACATAATATATCCTGATTTTAATTACCCCTCCCTTTCCTCCTCCCAGTTCCTTTCTACCTCTCCTCCACTCCAGATCTATCTCCTTTCTGTTTCTCATTAGGAAACAAAGAGGTTTGTAAGGGATAATAAATAAAATAGAATAAATAATAAAAAATTAAACAAAAACTAACACATTAGAAGAGGACAAAACAAACAGAAGAAAAGGAATCCAAGAGAAGCCCCAAGAAGCAGACACACTTACAGATTCCATAAAATCACTAAATTTTGAAGCCATAGGAAACACACAAAGAACCTGTGAGGTAAGATGACAATGAAAAATATCTTAAAATGAAATAAAATAAAAATGAAAATTAACTAAAAATAGTACAATTAAAGTGTAAGGTCTTGGCATGGCATTGTGAGTACAAGGAACTGCCACAGATGCGCTTAAGTTTGTTTTCTGTTGTTATTTGTTTTTGTTTCTCTCTCTCTGTGTGTGTGTGTGTGTGTGTGCGTGTGTACTTGTATTTGTGTGTGTTTTGTTGTTTCCTTTCTTTTTATTTATTGGCCTGAGGTTTTAGCATTCTTTCTACCCTCTGCCCAACTGTGGGCTTGGCTTACTATAAAAGAGGTTGTTTGCCCCTTCTCTCCTCTCCTCTTCTCTTCTCTCTCTCTCTCTCTCTCTCTCTCTCTCTCTCTCTCTCTCTCTCTCTCTCTCTCTCCCTCCCTCCCTCCCTCCCTCCCCCCCCCTCTCTCTCTCTCTCTCTCTCTCTCTCTCTCTCTCTCTGCTTTTTTCTGTCTCTACTACATACTACCTTCTCAACTCCCCTCCTCATGTCCTAAATCAATTCTATTCTATTCTATTCTATTGTATTCTATTCTGTTCTGTTCTGTTCTGTTCTGTTCTATTCTATTCTATTCTATTCTATTCTATTCTATTCTATTCTATTCTATTCTATTCTATCTATTCAGGTTGGTTATATGGCTGGTACCTTAGGGAGAAGGAATGTTTCAGCATGGTCCCACTGAGATATCCCTCTCACCTCAGCATACCTGGCTTTATGAAGCATACACTTGGCTTTTTATAAAACATAACAGGTTATTTATTCAATTGGGTGTCTTTAGTGTGGGTAAACTCCTTAGGTTATAGGTTTCTATCTAGAGCCATCTACGGATATAGTTATAAATAGAAATTGCTTAAATTTGGTTCTATCAAAGAATGTCTCATTTTCTCCATCTATTGTGATTGAAAGTTTTACTGAGAATAGTAGTCTATATGACACATACTCAGGCCCTTCTCACTTTTAAAGTGTCCATTGATATTTATGATGGTATGCCAAGAAGTCTGCTTTTCTATGTTACTTCTTACAGTATTTAATATTCTTGCAGTCTTCAATATCCTTTCTTTGTCCTGTATGTTTAGTGTACCTACACACATATGTGCACACACACACACACACACACACACACACCATTACAAGGTGGTGCTGGCTACCACCCATAAGTTTGGGTAAACAACCAATGTATGCATGTGCAGTAGAGTTTTTTGCTGAGTCACTGCCTGGCCCGAGGCATGCAAATGCGGTACTGAAAGCATAACCAATTGGGTGTAGACACGCCTCTCCTAGGCCTATATAAGCAGCGCCAGTTCTGGGGCTCAGGGTCTTTCGCCTTCACAATCAAGCTCTCCCAATAAACGTATGCAGAAGGATCCTGTTGTGGCGTCTTTCTTGCTGGCAAGTCGGGTGCTGACAAGTGGTGCTGAAACCCGGGATGAGACATCTTCAGGCATGAGCGAAGATCCACTGTTACACGGAGGATTCAGAACTGCATCATGGGGAGGAGAAGTGTTCCCGCAATAAAGGCTGTTGAGAAGGATCCGACTTCGTGGATTCAGAACTCTTCAGCTGGGGAAAGGCGGTACGAGTAAGTAAAAAGAAATTAATGTAAGTCTCTGAGAGGTATGCTTTCCTATGGAATAGATCCGGTAATTGTTGCTGGGGTTGTGTTGCTTGTTTTCTTTCTTGTCCTAATATTGTGTTATTGTCTTAATTTTTATCGCCCTGGACATGAGTGTATCTGCTGGGAATAGCTTGGCAGATACATAAGATCATAAAGCGAGTGTAGATAAACTTGTGAGTCGACCTTGGGACTAAGAATCTCACGTAGATAAGTGAGTGTCTCAAGGACACTTTAGTCCAGGATGATCATGGGTAGTGGCCAGTCTACACCTTTAGTAGGGCTGGTGCAAGCCTTGCTTAAAGAACGAGGTCTAAAGATTTCTGAAAGTACAGTGAGAGGGTTCTTAAAAGAGATAGACAGACTTGCTCCTTGGTTTTCCCCCACTGGGTCGCTGACACTACCTAGTTGGGAAAGGTTAGGGAGAGATATAGTGAGAGAAGAAGCTGAAGGGAAAGTGAAAGCAGAAACAAGACCACTATGAAAGTTGATTAAGGCTTGTATCCGGGACAAGAAATGTGAACCAGCAGTTAAGGAAGGGCAGCGACTGTTGCAGGAGCACCAGGAAAGCATGCCAGAAACAGAAAGAAATGAAAAGGAAGGAGCACGCAGAAAAATAAATAAATGAAGAAATATAAAAAGAGAAAAGGAAAAGAAACCAAAATATAGAGATTCAAAAGATAATATAAAGAATGAAGATCAAAAAATTAAGTCAATCTACCCTCCTCTTGAGGACTTTGAGTTATTAGAATTATCTAGCTCAGAGGACTCGGAATTATCAGCAGGGGAGGAGGAAGATTTGGAGGAGGCTGCTGCAGAGTATGAGGTGGAAAGATATGGTCCAATAGGGAGGAGTATCAGTGCTCCCCCACCACCTCCGCCTTATACAGAAAAGAAAACAATTGGCAATGGCCACTCTTTTTGCACTCCTAGAGGGTTGCGTAAAATATGTCAGGCTTTTATTGTTTTTCAGGATCAAGCTCAACAGCAATATTATGAGCCGATATCGCATAAACAAGTGAAAGATTTAGCAGAGTCAGTAAGGACCTATGGAGTCAATGCCTCTTTTACTCAGTCCCAAATCGTTAGACTGGCTCACCATGCCATGACTCCTTCTGATTGTATGAGTGTGGTAAAGGCATGTCTTACGATGGGACAGTATCTAGACTAGAAGTCTATATGGCATGATCTGTGTTTGAGTCAGGCCCATGCTAATGCTACTGCAGGGCAACCAGCATGGAGCTTTGAAATGCTTACAGGTCAGGGTCAATGGACAAACAATCAATTAAGATACCCAGTGCAGGTCTATGATCAAATCAATCAGGCAGCAGTGAAAGCTTGGAAAGCATTGCCTAGTCGAGGAGAGGTATCTGGCAATTTGACAAAAATTGTTCATGAGTTAATGAGCTGTTCTCTGAATTTGTGGCTCGCATGATGGAAGCAGCTGGATGCATATTTGGTGATTCTGAGGCCGCAATGCTATTAATTGAACAATTAGCTTATGAGCAATGTACCAAAGAATACAGAAATGCTAACACACCTTGGAAAGGGAAAGGATTGCAGGCATGGATGAAAGCCTGTAGAGAAATAGGAGGACCCCTTTCAAATCCAGGGCTGGCTGCCGCAGTTTTGATGGTGCAAACAAAAGAAATAACTTGCTTTAATTGTGGATAAACAGGTCATATGCAAAACCAGTGTTTAAAGGGTAAAAAGAGTAGGCTTGAGAATAAATATTATCTCTATAATATTAATAATAAATAATAAATATTTAATATTATTTATACTATAATAATGTATTATTTAATATTAAAATATTTAATAAATATTAAAATAAAATATAAAATATTTAATAATAAAAATAAATAACTAAATAATAAAAATACATAAATAATAATAAATAATAATATTATCTCTAAATAATAAATATTATCTCTCATTCTGCTTATGTGGTTAATGCTGTATTAGCATTAGAGACTGCTGGAAATTTTAAGCAGTCTAGTCCAGTATCTGAAATTTTGATGAAAATACAGGATTGTATTTTGATGCGTGAGCATCCCTTTTATATTCAACATATTAGAGCACATACATAATTACCTGGACCTATGGTTAAGGGAAATGCAATTGCTGATTCAGCCACCAGAGATATGGTTTTGCTATCAAAGTTCTATAGAAGGTGCTAAGAATTTTCATCAACTTTATCATGTCCCTGCTTCTACATTGCTACAGAAGTTTAAGCTCACAGGAACAGAAGCTCGAGATATTGTCTTACAGTGTGGTAAATGTGTAGAATTTATTAATGCACCTTCCGTGGGAATTAATCCTCGCAGATTGCGACCCCTAGATATTTGGCAGATGGACGTCACGCATATCCCAGCTTTTGGTAAATTACAATATATACATGTGTCTGTTGATGCCAGTTCTGGTGTCCTACATACCTCTCCCTTGACAGGGTAAAGGCAGTTCATGTCATATCCCACTGCTTAGAGGCTTGGGCTGCATGGGGCAAGACCCTGCTGCTAAAGACAGATAATGGTCCTGCATATACCTCTTCTAAATTTAGTCAATTTTGCAAACAAATGCAAGTGAAACATATTACTGGGTTGCTCTATAATCCACAGGGCCAAGGCATCATTTGAAAGAGCCCATTCTACTTTTAAACAATATTTGCAAAAACAAAAAGGGGGAATAGAGGCTATGACGCCAAAGATGGCTCTGTCCCTTACAATATTTACTCTTAATTTTTAAAAATTGGATGATGCTGGAAGATCACCAGCCAAAAGGCACGGACAATGGCCTCAACTGCCCAATGAAATGGTCAAATGGAAAAATGTCCTTGATAATAAATGGTATGGCCCGGATCACATATTAATCAGATCCAGGGGAGCTATTTGTGTTTTTCCACAGGGTGAAGATAATCCACTTTGGGTTCAGACGTGACTGACAAGAACCGTGAAAGATCAAGATGAATCCCAAGATGATCCTGTTATTCTTACTCCTGATGATTGAGACAGGGATAAGTATACCTTTGTGGGCCATAGTGAGAGCATGGCCAGTACCCTTACTGGTACATTCCAATTCCTCTACCTTGCCTTTGTTTTTTACAACTGAATGTTTTTTGGATGTGCCTTGTGCAGGACAAACTCCTCAAGAGCCACGGGTGTATAATAGTACGAGTTTTCATTTAAATTATACACTATTCTTTGTGCATAATGTGGATAAACCTTTTACACCCTGTATGTTTTTAAAGAAAAAGATTATCTCTAATTGGGCAGATCCCATTAGCCAAAATAAAGTGAGCTCTGGAGTGTTACTTAATGCTTTAATGCAAGTTGCTCAAGAAGCACAATCAGGCTCATGTGATGTTGGAAATAATGTAACTTCACCTATAAACATCACCACTATTATGATAAAGGGAAATGTGACTATTCCCAAAAGATCACGATGGCCTGTTGGCAATGCTACTGCTATACGCAGCGTGCCCTGGTGTCATCCAGACCTTGCATTTCCTATAGTTTTTTCACCTTGTCAATCAAAAATTTTTCCTCAGAAAGAAATAGCAAAGGGTTTTGTTTTGTCACCTCCATTGGATTTTTGCCATAATGAATGATAAAGGAGATGCTACAGGAAAAGAAAATATTTGGCCATATTACCAATGGATTTTAAGTAATGAGGCAGGTGCTAGTACCAGTTTGTCAGCCTTTGCATTTCTGACTGGAACCTTTCATGAGATATTGAATGTTTCTTCCACTTTCCAATACCTCTGCTCATTTAGATAATGTGACATCTAATAGGGTTATCAGAAATATGACTACTTCTCCAGTAGAAGTTTGTGTTAATCCTCCATTTTTCTTTATATTGGCTGAATTTCAAAATAATACAGATTGTACAAATGTCACTTGTTTTTTGACGCAATGCTGGAATGGAACCACTTTCTTAGCCTTAGTGGTACATTTACAAACCTTTGTCCCTGTGCCTGTTAAGGCAGATCCAGAGAAGTTCCCAATTATGAGTCTTGTGCAGCAAAAGAGAGATTTTGGAATCACAGTTGCCATTGTTACTGCCATTGTGGTGTCTACAGCGTCAGCGGTTACTGCAGGAATTGCTATGGCCAATCAAGTCAATACAGCTGATACCATAAGTCAGATAACAGAATAAACGTCTGAGGCATTGCTTACCATGCAAAGGGTGGATTCTCATATTGTCTCAGGGTTAATGTTAGTGAATCAAAGAGTGGATATTTTACAACATAACATGGAACAGATGATGGATGTCATACAAATGAGTTGTGTGGCATCAACTCCGCATGTGTGCATTACTCCCAGTAGGTATATTAATAATTATTTTATTAAAAGTACAGATTTATCGAATTATCTGAAGGGCAACTGGTCGCAGGAGCTGGAAAGGTTGCAGATGAAGCTGCAGATACAGATCCTGAACCTTAATGGAACCAGAGTGGAACCAGTGACCCTTGGAGACTTCACCTCTTGGCTTACTTCTGCATTTTCTTACTTTAAGGAATCGGTGGGAGTGATTTTGTTTTGTGCTGCCATATGCTGTGGACTGGTATTCATGCTTTGGTTGGTTTGCAAATTCAGAACCCAACAAAAACGTGACAAGGTGATTATAACTCAGGCACTTTTAGCCATTGAAAACGGCGCCTCCCCTGAAGTTTGTTTATCTATGCTCAAGAATTAGTCGGCATCTGAGTCCTCTGCTCTTGCACCCCATGGATTTATGGATCCATTGCACTGGGATGAGAGAGACTCAACAATCATTGATCAGCCCTTGCACATTGCTGAGGTTTCCTCATTGCATGCGGTAGGGTGATCATGATTTCCCCACTAATTCTTTCCCTTAAAACTTGACTGGCCTCTTTTGTAGAGTTCCCCTAGGTCATTTAGCAGTTGCTGTCACACTGTCGCAGTATCCAAAGATGGGCAACTTTCCTCATGCACAGGCTAACCTAAGACACGGGGCCTGGTGACGATAGGGTAACCCTATGATGGGTAAGGCTGTGACACTAGAGGAACGACCTAAAACAGGAGCCGCAGTGGATGGACATAATTGCACAGGCCTAGTCCAGCATCATTTTATTAAAGTTAAAAGGGGGATATGTGGGAAGCCACATATGCTATTACAAGGTGGCGCTGGCTACCACCCATAAGTTTGGGTAAACAACCAATGTGCATACCCATATGTATGTTGGTGGATGGAGCAGATTCCCAAAAAGCCACATATATTATGTACATTTGGTGGATCTGGCTGAACCACACTTTATTTATTCTCTCTGGCTTTCTTACACCTTTTAGACAAACGTTCTTTATAAAATTACGTTATGAATACAATTTCGCACAAAAAGAGAGTTACAGAAGGATGTTGATAGTAAGTTCAAATATGTGTGTCATTCGATAAGCTCACTATAAGTTCAAAGCAACTGTATCACATGCCCTTGCTTTATCATAGTGCACACCTGTGGCTTCATCCTTGGACCTTACCTAGAATGAATGTTTTTTTTTTTTTTCTTTATCACAAATTTGTTTCAAATCTGCATTTAAGAACCCTAGTGCAATTGGCTGGTGACTCATGAAAACTTACAGAGCTCTATTTGCAGCTTTCTTTTATTGAGGCCTTGAAATTACTTGTAAAAATTTAAGAATTCTATAAAAAATTATCAGGAATAATTACATCATTAATTTGTCTTCATCACACTACTAAATGAAAGTACCTCCTCATGTTAATCTGCAGGAAATCAGCTGAATAGTATGGATTAATGTTATTAGGCTATGTAATAGTGAGAGGAAAGGCATATCAGTTGCAAGAAGCAATTCTGGGATGAAGTCTCTGGTGACCTGTATTTCAGAGCACACCCATCTCGGGCAATGCAAAAGAGTAGGCCAACACCGGGAATCTCACTTGAATGCCTTTAACTTTTCTGAGATGGCCTTTGACAGTATCCCAAGGGAAATTTCTTTTTTGGTACAGTGTATTTAATATTCTGTATGCTTTTTGTACCTTGATAAGCATTTTATTATTTAGATTAGGGAAATTTTCTTATATGATCTTACTGAGTATGTTTTCTGTGACTTTGACCTAGATTTTTCTCTTTCCTCTATTCCTATTTTTCTTACAGTTGGTCTTTTCAAAGTGTTCCAGATTTCCTAGATGATTTTTGACTGGGATGTTTTTATATTTAACATTTTTTTTTATCAACGCATCCATTTTTTATATTATGTTTTCAATGCCTGAGGTACTCTTTCATTTTTCTTTTTTTATTATGTTGGGGAGAACTGCTTCTGTGGTATCTACTTCATTTCCTAAATTTTCAGATATCCCCGAGTTTGGTGCTATTTCCAAATCCACCTCATTTCCTCCTTTAGGATCTCTATCATAAACATAAAAGTTATTTTAAGGTCTTTGTCTTGAACTTCATCAACTTTAACAGTCAAGGCCTAATGTAGGATTGCTGGGCTTTTAGTGGAGACAAATTTTCCTGCATGTTATCGTGTTTTTATGCTGGAATCTAGATATCTTGTTTTGGGAGAATGGTATGCACTGATATATGGTCTCATTTTTTTTTTGTTTTGTTTTGGATCTTTTTTGTTTGTTTGTTTGTTTGTTTGTTTCTGTTGCCCTCTGGTTTTTAGGATAGTGTGGTAGCTATGCGTTTTCTGTTAGGAAATTCTCAGATCGTGATAGGTGTGGTAACTGGTAAAATACATTTCTAGATCTTGGAAGCTGATATTCAGGAATGGAGATAAGTTTAAAGCAGGGGATGAGGGTTTCCACAGAAGGAAGGAAAGAAGGTGTTCCTCTGGAATCTGCTTAGTCTCCTGATAGGGGGTTATAGTGGAAAGAGGCCACAAGGGACAGTCTGCTTCAGAGCTGGAAATGAGACTGGGGGATTGTATATACAGGAGAATGTGAGACCAAAATGGGAACAATATATCTGGCAGGTTAAATAAGATTTCTGTTTACGGTTAAGACAGGTAAGAATAAGTTCCCATTTGTCCTGTGCAGGTTAAAGTTTCTTTTTTTTTTTTCTTTAATTTTTTTTTCATTACGTATTTTCTTCATTTACATTTCCAATGCTACCCCAAAAGTCCCCAAAACCCTCCCCCTCACTACCCTCCCCCCTCCCACTTCTTGGCCCTGGCATTCCCCTGTACTGATGCATATAAAGTTTGCAAGACCAATGGGCCTCTCTTACCACTGATGCCCGAGTAGGCCATCTTCTGATACATATGCAGCTAGAGACACGAGCTCCCAGGGGGTAGTGTGTGGGGAGCAGGTGTGGCAGCAGTCCCAAAGGCGCCAGGGACTACAGCTAAGTTGTATGACTTGCACCTGACTTCCTCATATAAACCACAAACATCGTGAGAGCTGTGCAGGTGTACCAGGTTACTGCCGAAGCCATTTTGGTGGAGATATGCCCCTGCTGCCCTGATTAGCTGAAGCTGTGTACCTGCTGAGGTGATGTGGCCTGCTGTGAGTGGATGGGAACTGATAGTATATAAGAGTGAGAGGCCCAGGGCTCGGGGTCTTTTCGCCTACACAGTCAATGTGCAGCCCAATAAAAGTGTGCAGAAGGATCCTATTGTGGTGTCTTTCTTGCTGGCGAGTCAGGCGTCCCAAAGTAGTGGTTAGTTCATATTGTTGTTCCACCTATAGGGCTGCAGATCCCTTTAGCTCCTTGGGTACTTTCTCTAGCTCCTCCATTGGGGGCCCTGTGATCCATCCAATAGCTGACTGTGAGCATCCACTTCTGTGTTTGCTAGGCCCCGGCATAGCAGTGCAAGAGGCAGCTATATCAGGGTCCTTTCAGCAAAATCTTGCTAGTGTATGCAATGGTGTCAGCGTTTGGAGGCTGATTATTGGATGGATCCCTGGGTATGGCAGTCTCTAGATGGTCCATCCTTTTGTCTCAGCTCCAATCTTTGTCTCTGTAATTCTTTCCATGGGTATTTTGTTCCCAATTCTTTTTTTTTTTTTTAATTTTTTTTATTACGTATTTTCCTCAATTACATTTCCAATTCTATCCCAAAAGACCCCCATACCCTCCCCCCCCCACTCACCTACCCACCCATTCCCACTTTTTGGCCCTGGCGTTCCCCTGTACTAGGGCATATAAAGTTTGCTTGTCCAATGGGCCTCTCTACTAGGCCATCTTTTGATACATATGCAGCTAGAGTCAAGAGCTCCGGGGTACTGGTTAGTTCATTCTAAGAAGGAGCAAAGTGTCCACACTTTCATCTTCATTCTTCTTGAGTTTCATGTGTTTTACAAATTGTATCCTGTATCTTGGGTATTCTAAGTTTCTGGGCTAATACCCACTTATCAGTGAGTACATATCATGTGAGTTCTTTTGAGATTGGGTTACCTCACTCAGGATGATGCCCTCCAGGTCCATCCATTTGCCTAGGAATTTCATAAATTCATTCTTTTTAATAGCTGAGTAGTACTCCATTGTGTAAATGTACCACATTTTCTGTAACCATTCCTCTGTTGAAGGGTGTCTTAGTCAGGGTTTCTATTCCTGCACAAACATCATGACCAAGAAGGAAGTTGGGGAAGAAAGGGTTTATTCGGCTTACACTTCCATGCTGCTGTTCATCACCAAAGGAAGTCAGGACTGGAACTCAAGCAGGTCAGGGAGCAGGAGCTGATGCAGAGGCCATGGAGGAATGTTCTTTACTGGCTTGCTTCTCCTAGCTTGCTCAGCCTGCTCTCTTATAGAGCTAAGACTACCAGCTCAGTGAGATGGTCCCACCCACAAGGGGCCTTCCCCCCTTGGTCATTAATTGAGGAAATGCCTTACAGTTGTATCTCATGGAGGCATTTCCTCAACTGAAGCTCCTTTCTCTGTGATAACTCCAGCTGTGTCAAGTTGACACAAAACTAGCCAGTACAAGGGGCATCTGGGTTCTTTCCAGCTTCTGGCTATTATAAATAAGGCTGCTATGAACATAATTGAGCATATGTCCTTCTTACCAGTTGGAACATCTTCTGCATATATGCCTAGGAGAGGTATTATGGGATCCTCTGGTATTTCTATGTCCAATTTTCTGAGAAACCACCAGACTGATTTCCAGAGTGGTTGTACAAGCTTGCAATTCCACCTACAATGGAGGAGTGTTCTCCACATCCTCACCAGCATCTGCTGTCAGAATTTTTTATCTTAGACATTCTGGCTGGTATGAGGTAGAATCTCAGGGTTGTTTTGATTTGCATTTCCCTAATGATTAAGGATACTTAACATATTTTCAGGTGCTTCTCAGCCACACTGTAAGTTCCTGTTTGCCCTGTGTTAGGTCCTTCCAAATTAAGGTTTCTATTTGCAACTAATATAAGTTCCTGTTTTTAGATCAGATGTAAAGTGCAAAAAGGTTTCAACCTACACTAAACTTGTGCCACCATTCCCATGACAGACAGCCCTTGTTTCTTCCTTTTCTTTGTATTTTCCAACAATGTGTAACAGCCAACTCTCATGCTCCTGTGTATACTTTGTCTAAACGTCTAAAAGTGACCTCAAGAGGCCAGTGGGGTTTGTTCTCTAAAATCCCAGTTGAGGGAGAGGTAGCATGACTGGTCAGTCCTGGGTGCATTCCAAAATAAAGTTCACTTCAATTGAACAATCATAGATTCAGTGTTTCTCCTCACAATTATCAGGTTTAACAGAGAGGAGTGGGATGGAAGACATGAAGCTTATCTACCTTCTTAGTTGCTGTCTTTGTTTCTCTGGCAGGTTTGGCTAATTGGTACCCAGAGAATAGTTACTTGTTTGGGAGCTGAAATAAGAGATTGGTCTACTAGGAATGTTGGAGGAGAAGACTTGTGTGATCAGCTGGAGGCAAGGAAAAAGGGACATTTTTAAGTTGTGGCTGGTATTCTGCTACAGGGATATAGGAGAGCCTGAGAAAATAGATTTGGAGATGTTCCACCGTGAGGCTTCCTGTTTCGCTGACTGGAGTTGCCTGTGGGTTTTCATTTACCCTCTGAGGATATGGGGCTGGGGAAAATTAGTAAGTCTGGGAAAAGGAGTTTCGAGGTGAAGATCTGAGTGATTCCCTGGAGCTACAGGCAGATGGGATTGAAGGATGCAACACTTCGTCTGCTACAGAACTGGGCTAAGACTGGGGGACTAGCATTGAAGAAATGGAGAGAGAAGTGAAAATCTGCTCTTGGCCTACCAGTTTCCCTGCTGGAGTGTTGAGAAACTTTTCATAAGGTTTATTTTTGCTGGTTAGGAGCACCTCCATCCTAAAGTTTCTGTGACAGTTTAGTTTTCTTGTGAGTATTAATTGTTTAATATGACATTTTGTTGTTTGACTTTATGTAGTATAAAGTTTTGAAAACTAAATCATTTAAACTTACCAGTGAATGAATGAGTGTTACTTTCCGTTTATTTGAATAGATTTGTTGTGAATCAACATTTGCCCTTTGAAGATACTCAAGTGAACAACCCACTTCACATCTTGCCCTAGATTCAACTATGCAACATAAAAGGCAAAAATAACCTTCTATATTAGAATAAAATTTACATATTTATTTGTTTCGTTAACTTTAACCAATATTAATGATAGTTTTATAGAGGAACAAAAACCTAGTAAACATGAAAATATTGGTATATATAGCAAATACAGCACAGTAAAATATATCAGTGAGACATTCTTATAAAACTAGGGGAAAAAGTTGTTCCAATTATATTTTACTAATATTGCCTAAATGCTAAAACTTAAGTTAAATTTTCATTTATAGTAAGAGCAAGAGATCAACTTATTTAATGCATATTTAATTGATAAGATGTACAATTTTTAATATTAATTGTAGTATGAAGTCTCAACCTTCAGAAAACCTGTTTTTGTTTTTGCTGTGTTTTGTTGCATTTTACTTAGACCAGATTGCTCTGTGTAGCCCTGGCTGTCTTGGAACTCACACTATATACAGACCAGGCTGGACATAATGCCCCACCTACCTCTACCTCCTGAGTGCTGCAATTAAAGGCATGTGCCTGCCAAGAATTATGTATATCATATAGGTACCCACATATTTGTACATATAGTTTAATCCTGTTACATATATGTATTATGTGTTGCATTTGAGTAATATACTAACAAATAGAACTAACTTCTTTTTTTGATATTTTATTTATTTATATTTCAAATGTTATCCCCTTTCCCAACTCCCCCCCCCCAGGAACTCCCTATCCCATCCCCCCTCCTCCTGCTTCTATGAGGGTATGCCCCTACCCACCCACTCCCACCTCCCCACCTTTGCATTCCCCTACACTGGGGCATTGAGCCTTCACAGGACCAAGGGCCTCTTCTCCCACTGATGCCCAACAAGGCCACCCTCTGCTACATATATGGCTGGAGCCATGGGTCCCTCCATGTGTATCAAACTTCTTTTATAAAGTGAAAAATACTGAATTTTCATTCCTCCAAATATCATCAGTCAAGTAAATAGTATTTTAGCTTTTATAAATTCCACACAGTTGACTTTGATACTAACACATATTGTTATAATATTTTCCAGGTCAAGAATCCAGTTTCTTGTTAAGTTCTGCTGAAATTTAAGTTTTACTCTACCCAATCAGGTAAGTCTCACAGCAGGTTTGTATAGTTGCTGTTATTAGTTGTGTTTGTTTGTTTGTTTGTTTTTCTTCTGTAGACAGTATTTGAGAGTACCTAGCCAGCAGGAATCCAACTTTAACTGGATGACATCTGAGCTGTGTCTCATGGAACTTCTTTCTTTAGAGCTGTGATGAATTGCTCTAGAGACTGTCCTCATTTTGACCTATAGGGTGTGACACTGTCATGACACTAATCACTCTGCTACTTCTCACACTGTGTTCAATGGACAACTGAAACTGAAGAAAGGTGCCACTTGTCAAATTCAACTTTCTAGAAATGAAATTAATTTCTCTACTCAGAGCAGTTTCATGTTCTGAATAGTGAATTTCAAATCCTGAAAACCATTGTTTTTTTTACTATAATATACCTGACAATCTAACATACTTGAAAGAAAAAGTGTGTGTGTGTGTGTGTGTGTGTGTGTGAGAGAGAGAGAGAGAGAGAGAGAGAGAGAGAGAGAGAGAAATGCTATTGTCATTTAGGTCATTTAGGCGCTGTTTCTGTGACCGTGTTTGGGATTTCTTTGTTCTTCATACTTGCATTTAGCCCTTTGTAATTAAACATTGCTTTTATAGCATATGTGCAGTTTGCCTCAAATAAGGGATGTTTGAGGCTCATAGATTTTATTCATAATTCAAGAAAACTAGTTCATATGGAGAGCCTAAGTAAAGTTTGTATTTTACAAACTGAAAAAATTACATTTCAGACAGTATCACATTTTAAAATAGTATTGTTTGTAATCAATAAAATTCACTAATAATGCTTAATCCCTAATACTTAATCCACTATATAAATGTTGAAACTGTAAAGTTTATTTTTTTATTACTTTTTCTTTTTTACAGTCCAGTCTTTACCCTCTGCTCCCTGCCAGGTCCACTTTCCAACAGTTCCTCATTCCATTCCTCCTCCCCCTGACTCCAAGAGGATGTTCCCGCATCCTCTACCTACTCAAGCCAGGCCTCCCCACCCCCTGGGGCCTCAAGACTCTCAAGGGTTAGGTGCATCTTCTTCCACTGAGGCCTGGCCACGCAGTCCTCTACTGTATATACCTGGGGCCTCAGACCAGCTAGTGTATGCTGCCTGCTTGGTGGCTCAGTGTCTGAGAGATCTCAAGGATCCATGTTAGTTGACACTGCTGTTCTTCCTATGAGGTCACCCTCCTCATTAGCTTCTTCCAGCTGTTCCCTAATTCAACCACAGGTGTCCCTAATTTCAGTCCATTGGTATAGGCACCTGACTCTTTCAGCTACTTGTTGGGTATCTCAGAGGACTGCCATGCTAGTCTCCTGTCTGTAAGCACATCATAACATCAGTAATAGTGTCAGTTCCTGGAGCTTCCCCTTGAGATGGATCGCAAGTTGGGCTTATCACTCAAATGCCTTTCCCCCAGTCGCTTCTCCACTTTTGTCCGTACAGTTCTTTTCAATAGGAACAACTGGGTGAGAGTTTTTTACTTTGGGATGGCGCCCCATACCTCCACTTGATGCCCTATCTTTTTGCTAAAGATGGACTCTACAATTTCCCTCTCCCCACTGCAAGGCATTTCATCTAAGGTCCCTCCTGTTGAGTCCTAACACTCAATTCCCAGGTCACTGGTACTTTTTAGAGGGTGCCTCCCCCGCCATGTTGCGTATTTCCATTCATTCTGCTCTCTCTCAGGGCTTTTCTCCTGTCCCCCCATACCTGATCATGTTCCCCAATTTGCCTCCCTGTCCCCTCTCCCCCCAGGTCCCTCCCTCTTTCTTTCCCTCATGATTGCTTTCTTCTCCTTCCCAAGTGGGATTGAGGCATCTTCATTTGGGCCCTTCTGCTTGTTAAACTTCTTGAGTTCTGTGGATTATATCCCAGGCATTTTGCACTTTTTAAGCTAATATCCTTTATTAATAGCTAATTGTATGTACTCACAATGTGAGTACATACCATGCATGGCCTTTTTTGGGTCTGAGTTAGTTCACTCAGGACGATATTTTCTGAATAGCATCTATTGTGTAAATGAACCACATTATGGGTATCCATTCTTTTCACTGTGGGACACCTCGGTTGTTTCCAGCTTCTGACTATCATAGATAAGGCCTCAATGATCTTAGTGGAGCACCTGCCCCTTGGTATGGTTGGGCCTTGCAAAGTTTATTTTTAACAGAGACTAAGGAACTGTGTTTGTGTTATGATGATTTGTTTTTGGATTGGAAATAATGGATGTTCTCTCAAAAATGTATATTCCTCAGACATGCACTTCTTTGTAAGTGATTATATAGATAGTCTGGCTTTCTTCTTCATTCTTCACCACATAGTCTGTGATATTAGAGATTGTAAAATTCTTAATTTTTATTACAAATATTATTTTGACTATATGTTCTTTTCATTGCTAACGTATGTGATATTGAGATTAAAAAAATTATCTCTACATATCCTGGTTGTTGTGTTCAAGATGATTTAGATATGTCAATCAATAGGCTAAATTATCTTTGAAATGTTGTGTATATTGTAGTAATTTTTAAGGTCTGTATTTTGAGGTGTGTGTTTTGATTCCACAGTGTAAGAAAGGGTTATTTCAAATTTGACTGTCTCCTAAATTTCTTTTTCTTTGTTTTATTTTAGTTAGTTAGTTAATGAGAATGTGTGTTTTGCCCGCATGCACATTTGTGAATCCCATGCATGGTTGGTCTCCTTAGAGGAGAGATTACATCAGAGACCCTGTGATTGGAGATATTGACAGTTGTGAGCTACCGTGTGCGTGGTAGAAAGTGAAACCAGGCCTTCTGGATGAGCACCAAGGGCTCTTAACTGCTGAGTGATGTTTTTTCCAGCTCCAAGTTACTCCTAAGTGTCTAAGGACTTTAGTGTTCTGTATAAAACAATAAACACCTGTAGATTAAACAGTTTTGTTCCTCTGTAATATACTGACATTTCTTGGTATAGACATAATCAATAATATTAGCAATATGGAGGTTGATTTAATGGATCATTTCACAAATTGTTAAAGCTTGGTGACTGTTTTTACAGTCATTAATTATTATTCATGAGAATGTATGGCACTTCCCATTTTGATCTCAATTTTCTAATATAATCCTCAGGAAAGTATATGCATTAATATGTCAATCTAAATGTTTTCCTAATGGATTTTGTTCCAGTGTGACACCAGGAAAAATAATACTATTCTGTGGATGAAAGAATAATTATAATTTTTATTTTGCTACAAGAATTTAAGCTGTCAATGTCGGTATATGACAACTTGCAACTTTTCTCACTAGTGAATTCTTGTTAAGTATCTACCAGAAGGATATGAAAGTGATAGAAAATGGAAAAAGGCAAAACAAATTCTGGAGTGAGCATTAAAAAGATTCCTAGGACAAAATGAAAGCCCATTAATTTCTATGTGTTCCTGTTTACATCTATTTATTTATTTGTTTTGACAATGCTTTTTTTTTACTGCATGTGTCCCAATATAAAGGTTTATTAGTAAGGTCAATGCATATAATTATAAGGAGTGTGACTTTTCTAATAAATTTACTTTATAATTTTACTATTGTATATCTTGTGGTTTTGAACTATTGTTTATCATTATATCTTAATATTCTGACTCTAACCTTTATATCCAAATTTTACTTCTAAAGTTTGTTTGTTATGTACACTTTTTTTAATACAATCCAAATTGTAGGCATTCCTAGTCAAAGGGATTGTATAACAAATCACCTAATGTGTTGAGCCATTCTATGACAAAGGTCTCCAGACAATGCTTCTGTTTAAATACATTTCTCCTTGAGTCAGTCTTTCTGCAGCTCAAGCCAACCAAAAATTAGCTATCTTTCTGCTGCAGACTCTCAAGTTAATACTTACAGAAGGTACTAGAATATATTGTGAAGTGGGAGAGAAAACTGGGATCTGGTGCTTTACTTTACTGTGGGAAGATGCTTTTTATAATTTTAGCCAAAAATAAGGCAAGATATTTGCAAATGTTCAGCATGTGTTATTGAAATAATAGTCATATATGTCTATTCCTGTAGGACCACCAGTAGGCTTGTTTTACTCTATGATGGGGGGTACTGTTTTATCACCTTTGCAATTTTGCTATTGCGAAGTAAATTTCCTTATTGCATACTCTCTGAAACAGAGATGAATTCTGACAAATATTGTGGAACTATACATGATTCTTTGTACCCAAAGAAAAATAAATTAGAGCCTCTTCTGCCAGCTCCTTTCTGCTGGGACAAACTGTTAGCTAGTCTGCGCCCCTGAAGATACCACATCTTGCTATATCCTAGGAGATCTGCTGTACTCAGGTCACTTGACACCACAGCCTGATTCATCCCAGAAGATCCACTGCACACAGAGCAACTAGAAGAAATAAAAGTATCACTATTTGGAGATGATATGATAATATACAAAAGCAAACCCAAAAATTCTACCAGAGATTTATTTTATTTATATGAGTAAACTGTAGCTGCCTTCAGACACACACGAAGAGGGAATTGGATTACATTCCAGATAGTTGCAAGCCATCATGTGGTTGTTGGGAACTGATCTCAGGACCTCTGGAAGAACAGCCATTGCTCTTAACTGCAGGGACTAAACCACCAACCAAAGAGTACACATGGAGGTACCCATTGGCTCCAGCTGCATATGTAGCAGAGGATGGCCTCGTCAGACATCAATGGGAAGAGGGCCCTTGGTCCTGGAAAGGGTTGATGTTCCAGTGTAGGCTAGTGCCTTGGCAGAGAGGCAGGAGTGGCTGGGATGCTGTTGGAGCACTCTCATGGAAGTAGGAAGAGGGAGGATGGGATAGGGGGGTTCAGGAGAGGAAACTGGGAAAGGGGATAACATTTGAAATGTAAATAAATAAAATATCCAATAAAAAAATACCAGATAACTTTTCCAGATGAGAAACAACTTCAGCAAAGTGGCCGGATATGAAATTAACTCCTATAAATCAGTAGCTTTCCTTTATACAAAGGATAAACAGGTTGAGAAAGAATTAGGGAAACAACTCCCTTAACAATAGCCACAAATAATGTGAAATATCTTGGGGTAACTCTAATCGAACAAGTGAAAGATCTGTATGACAATAACTTCAAGTCTCTCAAGAAAGAAATGGAAGATGTCAGAAAATGGAGAGATCTCCCATACTCATGTATTAGCAGAATTAACATAGTAAACTATGTTACTAACATAGTAAACTACAAGGGCTCAGGCTCTAAGATCAAGAATTGATAAATGGTACCTCATAAAACTGGAAAGCTTCTGTAAGGCAAAGGACATAGTCAATCAGAAAAATTGGCAGTCTACAGATTGGGAAAAAATCTTCCCTAACTCCACATCCGATATAGGGCTAATATCCAAAATATATAAATAACTCAAGAAGCTAACTACCAAAAAAAAAACAAACAACCCAATCAAAAAATGGGTATAGAACTAAACAGAGAAGTAACAACAGAAGAATCTCAAATGGCTAGAAGCATCTAAAGATCTGTTCAAAGTTCTTCATGATCAGAGAAATGAAAATCAAAATGACTCTGAGATTCCACCTTACACCAATCAGAATGACTAAGATCAAAATCTCAGGTGACAGCATATGTTGGTGAGGATGTAGAGAAAGTGGAACACTCCTCAATTGCTGGTAGAATTGCAAACTGGTATAACCATTCTGGAA
Organism: Mus caroli; assembly: GCF_978045245.1. NCBI lineage: Eukaryota > Metazoa > Chordata > Mammalia > Rodentia > Muridae > Mus > Mus caroli. The sequence continues at coordinate 142,005,680 of NW_028227256.1, forward strand.
ATCAATCTGGAGGTTTTTCAGAAAATTGGAAATAGATCTACCTAAAGACCCAGCAATACCACTCTTGGGTACACCCAAAAGATGCCCCACCATTCCACAGGGCCACATGTTCATAGCTGACTTGTTTGTGATTACCAGAAGCTAGATACAACCAATCTGACCCACAACAGAAGAAAGGATACAGAAAATGTGGTTCATTTACACAATGAAATACTACTCGGCTATTAAGAATGAGGACATCCTGAGTTTATCAGACAAATGGATGGAAGTAGAAAATAGCATCTTGAGTGAGGTAACTCAGGCCCAAAATGACATGCATGGTATGCACTCACTAATAAGTGGTACTAGCAATAAAATAAAATAAAATAAAATAACATAAAATAAAAAGTACAGAATACCCAAGATACAGACCACAGAACTCAAAAGGTTCAGCAAGCTGAAGGGCGCACATGGGATGGAGAAGAAAACAACCACAAGAGGGAGGGAGGGAATGGTAAGGAAAGGGGACAGGGGTGGGAAAGTGGCAAACATGATCTGGTATTGGGTGAGAGAAAAGGACTGAAGCCCTGAGAGTCAGCTTAAAGAATGGAAACAGGCAAACGTGAAAGGTAGAAAGTTGGAGGGGACCCTTCAGAATGTACCAGAGACCTGGGAGGTGAGAGACTCTCAGGACTCAAAGGGAAATTCTTATATGAAATGCCCTACAGTGGAGAAAGGGAACTTGTAGAGCCTACCTCCAGCAGAAAGAAAGGGCATCAAGTGAGGGATAGGATTGCCATCCCACAATCAAAACTCTGACCCATAAGTGTTCCTGTCTGAAAGAACTGCAAGGATGGAAATAGAGAGGAGACTGAGAGGGGAAAAGTCCAACAACAGGCCCAAAGTGAAATTAAGCCCAGGGGAAGGCTCCAAGGCCTGGCACTATTACTGAGGCTATGAAGTGCAAGCAAAAAGGGACCTATCATGACTGCCCTCTGAAAGACCCAATAAGGGTCAGATGTAGATTTTTGCACCTAACCAATGAAGAGAAGCTGCTGCCCCTGTGGTTGAATTAGGGAAAAGCTGAAAGAAGCTGAGGAGGAGGTAGACCTTGTAGGAGGACTAGCAGTCTCAAGTAACCTGGACCCCAGAGATCTCTTATACACTGGACCACCAACCAGGCAGCACAGCAGCTGATTGAGGCTCCCAAAAAATATACAGTAGAGGACTTTGGGATCTGTGTACAGTCAGAGTAGATGCACCTAACCCTAAGAGACTTGAGGCCCCAGGGAGTTTAGATGTTTGGTGGGGTGGGTGTGGGGTGGTTGGGACAGCCTTGTGGAGAAAGGAGTGCAGGGAGGAAGATGTGGAAGAGCTATAGGGTGGACCAGGAGGGGAATAAAATCTGGAGTGTAAAAAAAATAAGATTAAATAAAATGTAAAAAGAATATATATATGTATACATATATACATATATATAGTAAACTATAGAAAATATAATAAAAATAACAGAAAAATGTGTTCCTGTTATAAACATTTTCCTCTTGTAAAATATTTGATTCATATGTTTTTTATATATTTTCATTTAATCAAAATATAATTATTTACTTTTCTATGCAATGTAAATGTTTTTGATTTTAGCAACAGCTATTTCTATATTTTATTAAAGAATAACTCATTATCCATAAAGAATTGTTGTTGATAGGTGACTAAGACATTAGGAAATAATGGACAGAATTTGTTCTATATATCAAAGTCGATTATTATTCTCTATCTGGTACTTTACAATATTTTAAATGTTAATCATAGTCAGAACCATTAAAGAGTTTTTTCTAATATTACACATGAGAATAATGCATTTTTCTATATTAAAAAGTTTGCTTATTATTTTACCTTTAAAAAAATATCCCAGTCTGAGTCTAATTTAAATACCTCATTTGGAAATCTTTATTCTTTGAAGAAACAATGACTTCTTTCTATGTAAAGCTTCTTTGATTTCATTTGAATATGCAGTAATTGACTCATTACATACACAATTAATAGCTTCAGTATAACTTTTATTTGGGGGCTTCAAGAATTGAGTTAAACAGAATTCTATTTATGTGCTCATATGCAAAGAATTTTGTTATTCATGGCCCTTGTCATAAAGTTTAGGCTATACTTTCTGTGATTTCTTCTATTTCAAATATTCCTAAATTTTTGTTTGTTTCCTTCTTTCTTGTTCTCTCTCTCTCTCTCTCTCTCTCTCTCTCTCTCTCTCTCTCTCTCTCTCTCTCTCACACACACACACACACACACACACACACACACACACCATAAAACTACAAAATAAGAATCTTTAATATAAAGCTAAAGGCCAGAAGAAGATTAAATAACTCTCAAAACAATGCAGTTTTAAACAGAATATTAGAGATCTAAAAAATACCACTGAGTTTGTTTTGTACTATCACCTACCCCTCAGTATGGATTTGAATCTGTAAGTCTCCATTGGAGAAAACTAATTTTTCTTTTTTCAAGTGACTATCAGTTGGAGATAACTTCTGGATCAGAAATTGAAGCTCATGGTCACTTCTTCCTTTCAGGTCTAGGACCCTGCTTGACTTGAACCTATGCAGTCTCTGTGCATGCTGCCATAGTCTCTATGAGATCATAAGTGTGTCATAGTTTCCTTAAAGTCCCAAAGCAGATGTAACTAGAAGTCCCAGCCCTTACCAATAAAAGTACAGAAGTTTTGTATGTGTTGCTTGAGTTTCTAAGGAATTCGAAAGTCATTGAGAGACCTCGGACTGGAAGCTCTGTGGTCTATCCCATGTCAGTTTGTGCTCATTGCCATTAACTCAGCCAGAGCTCAATGCTGCCTATAAATGTTTTTCTTCCATTTGTTTAAGCATTGCTTTATTTATTTTTCTATATTATATCCATTTGGAAATTGCAAAGCCTTTGAAATCCAGGCATACTGGAATTCAACACAAGTCATGAAATGTTTTATAATTTAATTTAAAATGTTATGTCTTGAATATGAAATGTTCTTTATACACGCATGACTGCTTAGCCCCCAGCTGCTGATGCTCTTTTGGGAGAGGGGTTCTTGTGGAAAGAAGTGGATCACTGGAGGCATGAGTTAGAACTGGTCTCTTTCCTGCTCTGTGACTCTAGTCCAACATTATGGTCATAGACTCTGCTCCATGCTTCAACCATTCAGGTAAAACTGTTTTGCCTCTCATAACAGACCTAGGATCCATGGAGCGTAGGACTATGGACTGAAACTGTGAGCCAACTAAAATAACTCCTATAGTTACATTGTGTTTTTTGGGCACTATGCACAGTGACCTAAATATTTAACAAAAATATTGACTTATTTTTAAAGATATAACACATTTTTATGGTTGGTTTTCATGTCAACCTGCCACAGGTTAGCATTACCTAAGTAGGGAGCCTTACGTGAAAATTTTTCCTGTTTAACTGGGAGGACCACCCCACTGTGAGGAGAATAATTTCATAAGACTCTAGAGTTTTATGAAGCTTTTTTTTTTTTCCTGAAACAGGGTTTTTCTGTGTAGCCCTAGCTGTCCTGGAACTCATTCTGTAGACCAGGCTGACCTTGAACTCAGAGATCTGACTGTCTCTGCCTCCCAAGTGCTGGGATTAAAGGCATGTACCACCACTGCCCAGCAAGAAGTATTTTAAAGGAAGTTTTACCTCTTGCTTTTTGGTCACTCCCCTCCCCTATTGCCAGCAAGTTGATTTGCCCTGTTGTTGCTTCTGCAGCTAGTTTCTTCATTGGCAATAGAACCAGCATTTCCAAACATTCATCCTACAACAAGCACCCTCACTTTTCCAGGAATTTTTCAGGTCTAGGAGCAAGATTGAGCATACTGAGGCACCCTCCCTTGGAAACTGAATAATTACCAGTCCGTGGCCCCCTGATTTTAACACCTGTTCTGAGACTACTCTAGACATTGAGACTTCCATCCTAGAGGACAGAATACTACATACTCAGAAGCTACGGTGTGATCTGACTGTGACTTGGTAAATTCTGATATTGTGTGAGTGTGTGTGTGTGTGTTAAAAAAAAAAAAAAACTAGTAAAATCAAACCATAAATTCTATGAGCAGATTAGAAAGGATGTGTCATCTTATTTCAGTATAAGAGAACAATTATACTCTATGGAAGAGACATGTTTCAGTAAGAAATATAAATCAACCTGAGAAAAATTAAAAATCTCAGTTTTTGCAATTTCTTTCAATATTTTAAAAACTATAAATTATTAACTTTAATACCAATGATACAATAGATAAATAAAATGTTCTATCTCAATGTCATCCAAAGATAAGAATGTGGAGGTATTGAGAGATATCTTATGAGATAAACTTAACTGTTAATAAATACATTTTAACAGTTTATTATTTTAGATGTTAAATTTGTTATACACTTCTATGAAATTAAGAGCATTTACTAATCTGAAAGCATGTTATCTTTAACACAGACATTTATATACCATGTAACACATTGAAATTAAACATTTCTATAATATAGAGATAAATATTTATTAGTATAATCTTACTGTATAATATAGAACTAGGCAAGAATTGAAAGAACATAATGAGAGAAAAGGGTGTGCTGATGTCAAAGTTGTCAAATTTCTGGATATAGTTTTTCACCACCTCTCAGTTTGAACTTCTATACCAACTTTAAAATTCCAAATATGAGACATAAATGTTTGTGTGAAAGTATGCCATCTTCATCGGTCAAGCACTGGTTGGTGTTGTTTCAGTGACTTGTTCATTTACTGGGAGAGGTGATCTACTCCATGGATATGTGGAGAAATGTAACATGACCACACTCCTGTGAACAAAATTGTTGCTCTATCTAATGGGGAATGTTCATCAGAGTACATATGATGGCAAAGTGAAGTCTCAGACATTTACCTGGGTTAAGATTAACCCATTTAATATGCAGAGAGAAATGCATCTTTATAATTTTTCTTTTTGTTTACTAAAAGGTGGAAGTGATAAACAGATAATCTGTAGTCAGAATTAGTATGCAACAACAAATGTCTGTGCTTCCACCCATAAAAAATGGGTCATTTCTATAAGCCTCAATCTATCATTATGTAAAATATCATCTGTATATACAGTTACCTAAATACATTGCTTTTGCTTAGAAATATAATCCAAACTAGATGTGACATTACTACAAAGTTTTCATTTTACTTTAACAATTTACAAAGCTTCTTCTTACTGACTGTTATTGTAGAAATAAAGATTTTTATTAGGATAGAATATCAGATAGATTTTCATAAAATATTTCAGAAGATAGATGAAGAATTGTTTTAGTATAATATAAAAGTTCTTACATTTACAATATATTTGCATGGTGTATTTTCAAAATGAAATCATCTCTTCTTATACACAAGCTGTATTTTAGGAGTACACATTAGTATTAGTATATATTTTAGATATACAAATACACCATCAAAAGAAGACAAATGACTTTTACTCATAGCCAAATGGCAACATCTGATTTTACATCTTGGAAGTCATTGTAGGTAAATGATCGTGATCGTCTCCTAAGGTTTGTTGGTCTCTGAGGTCTTCCTTCTATCAAATGTAAGTAGATCTCAGATTTCAAAAAGCGTTTATAACTGTCATGTTCCATGAGCTGGTACACTCTGCTTTGTGCCGCATCAAAACTGTGGAGAGTGGGCTGGGAGATGCTCTTAGCAATTACTTCTTTAGTATGAAAATCAATGTTAACCTGCATAGACAGGAAAAAGGAATGATTACAGGCCATCTAATACAACATCTTTGAAAACTATCTCATACTCTTAAAATATTGAAGGGTATTTTCCTAGGTATTTCCTCCTAGAGTCTAGTGATCCAATGTTGTATTCTAGGCTGGTATTTCTCTGACTCTTCTATCTCTTTGTTAGTAGTAATGCTTATTCTAACACAGTATAACTGAATAATGCAACAGTAACTATCATGTGATCATTACACCAACTCATTCATTTTCACCGTGGGAAACTAACATCTCAGAAGTTAAAGTGTTTAAGTTCTAGAGAGTGAGATGCTTGGGGCATCATGCGATATCAGTAAGACCTTTCTGTTCAGGCTCCTGATTTCTCCATCATGTTATTTTTCTACAGTCAAAACTGTGCCAACATATGAATCTGTCTTAAACATACAATACCTTTTAATTTTTTATTGTGTCCCAACTGATATATCTGGTACTAATAATATATTTTTGGGTATCTATCCTGTTTTCTACCTTTGAGTGGTCATATAATGTTATATTTTTACATAACAACTACACTTTCTTAGAGTACCATATCCACATAAAGAAAATTGCATTACAAATTATGTAGCTGCTTCAGTGTCACAGATTTCATGGAGCCAGGTGTGGTGGTACACACCTTTAATCCCAGCACTCAGGAGGCAGAAGCAGGCGGATTTCTGAGTTCGAAACCAGCCTGGTCTACAAAGTGAGTTCCAGGACAGTCGGAGCTCTACAGATAAACCCTGACTCAAAAACACAAACACAAACACAAAACAAACCAAAATAAAAACCAAAAAAAAAAAAAAACCCAAAAAACAGATTTCACAGAAAGTTACACAATCCAGGTTTAGTTGCCACCCTGTGGGCCTACTGGACAGTGATGGAATTTTTGAGCATAGTGCAAACTTATTGAAGTGCTCCACTGAGCAGATACTGGGATTCTGATCTTTCTCCCAGTCTCTTTGCCCAACCCTTCCCTGTTTTCCCATCTCTCTGACAAGGCATAATAAAGTGAGCAAGTTCTTCTGCCATGCACCTCTGCCTTTACAAATAGATTTGCTATAGTGCTCAAAGCAACAGGACCAAATGTCCTCTGATATGTGAGATAAACATTTTCTTTTTGTTTTCAATTTGAATGATCTTAGTTACAGAATGAAAATCTAGTACAATAGTATTAATTTGTAGTTGAACAGTGAGATAGCATCTCTTCTTCTACCCTAAAAATGCAATATGATCTATTGAGTACAGAATAGAAACATCAAACCATTTAACATTTTAGGCAATATCTGCTAAACTCATAGTCTATTAAACAAGTAAACCACAGGATCAACTCATTTAGTTTGTAATAAAAGGAAACAACATTTGAAAAATTGTTAAATATTTCATTTGTCTATTAATTTTCTTCTTTAGCCTATCCCAGACTGATGAAATAATTTCTTTGGACAAAAAAGAAAAACAACAAAAAAACAAAAACAAAAACAAACAAACAAAACAAAACAAAAAACTCATTACATTGCTGTATAAGATAATCTTATTTTAAAATTATATTTGTTATTTTGGCGACATGTATACTACAGCATAGTGTGAGGATCAGAGAACAAAAGCTGGTTCCCTTTTATAACATGTTGAGACTTCGGCATTGAACTTAAGTTTTCAGATTTGGAGATAAGCGCTTTTAACTAACTAAGCCTTGCAGCTGGCTCATTTTAACCATATAAAGCATTACAAGGAGAGTTATTTTTAAATGTTTGTTTATTTTGTCTTTAACAGTTTCAGATCTCTTTAGTGTTTAATAGGTAGTTATTTTTCTGCAAAGATAGTTAATATACATTAGAGAAAGAATCAAAATGTTGTGGCATTAATCACTCTTCATCTAACTCTGAGAGTGACTTTACACTTTTAATCCATAATCATAATAAGCTGTATTCTGTTAATTGCATTAGTGGTAGAAACCTGCAGTAAACAGTTTTGCTTTAATGTAAAATCTTGAGCTCCCTTATGGGATGAGTGAGGAGTCCACTTTGGTCAAAGCAGTCCCTATGAAAGTCCAAGGATTTCCAAGTGTTTCCACTTGTCACAGTACCTCTTTGGGGGCATCATTCTGAATGAATTTCTCATATATTGCCTTTGCTTTTAGGATGATTTGTTGAGGTTCCTTGCATTTCTTGAAGTCTTCACAGGCGACCCAAAATTCAATGTTTTCCTCACTGAATTCAGTTTTAAGAAATCTGGTAAAAGCATCCACTCCATCTACCAAAAATAAATAATAATAAGTTACTATGAAACAGTCTTTCTGGGAAGATGCCATACCTGATTTTAAATCATATACTAATACTAACCCCAAAGCTAAATAATCCTTCTAATAAATTCAACAAGGATCCACACATTTACACAGTATATGTTGGCACTTTATATAAATTAACTTTTTGAGCAGTAGAAAGAAGGATATATATATATAAATATATATATATAAAATATATATATATATATATATTTATAAAATAAGGCTAAATCACACTTCAATCTAAATCTTTAACACTAAGTGTAAAAAGGACCGTACTGCATACCTTAATTTACATCTCTTCTATTCATGTCTCTCTAAGATGAGGAGGGATTATATTATAGACTTGTGAAGCATTTCTTTTGTATTCCACTCTTCCCACTACAAAAATCATGTCTTTTGTACTGGAGACCCTCAAATTCTCTTTCCATTGTCTCTACATTTCCTAGTTCCACATGGCCTCCTTTTCCTGTCTATCCACCAAAGAAACACTGCCAGTTTAACTATGGACAGCCCTAAATAGTATGATTTAAATTAGATGACACCATCAAAATCCATCCACACAGAGGGTAAGAGAACCTACTTGAGAGGAAGTAGAACAAGTTCAAAACTGAGAGGAGATGGAGGACACCAAGGAAGCAAGGCCCTCTGAATGAACAGAATTGTTGAATATAGGAGCTGACAGAGATGGAGGCAGCATGCAAAGGGCCTGTATGGCTCTTCCTTAGATGGGGATCCAGAGTTGAAAGTAGAAGTAGGCACATGTCCCCATCCCTAACCAAGAAGATATCTCCAATGCAGCTGAAGCCATGGGTCCCTCCATGTGTCCTTTCATTGGTGGTTTAGGCCCTGGAAGCTCTGGGGGGTACTACTTGGTTCATAGTGTTGTTCATCCTATGGGGCTGCAAGCTCCTTCAGCTCCTTCAGTTCTTTCTCTTGCTCACTCATTGGGGACCCTGTGCTCAGTCCAATGGTTGGCTGAGAGCATCCACCTCTGTATTTGTCAGGCACTGACAGAACTTCTCAGGAGACAGCAATATCAGGCTCTGGTACAACTACTATGGAAAATCAGTTTGGCAGTTACTCAGAAAATTGGACATAGTACTACAGAGGACCCAGCAATATCACTCCTGGGCATATATCCAGAAGGTGCTCCAACATGTAATAAGGACACATGCTCTACTATGTTCATAGCAGCCTTTTATAATAGCCAGAATCTGGAAAGAACCCAGGTGTCTCTCAACAGAGGAATGGATACAGAAAATACGGTACATTTACACAATTAAAAATTAATCAGCTATTAAAAGCAATGAATTCATGAAATTCTTAGGCAAATGGATGGAACTAGAAAATATCAACTTGAGTGAAGTAACGCAATCACAAAAGAACACACATGCTATACCCTCACTGATAAGTGGATATTAACCCAGGAGCTCAGAATACCCAAGATACAATTCTTTTCTTTGTGTGTGTGTGTGTGTGTGTTGTTTATGTTTTGTTTTGTTTTTGAGTCAGGGTTTTTCTGTATAGCCCTGGATGTCCTGGAACTTTCTCTATACTCGAGGCAGGCCTTGAATGGCATGTATCACTACCACCACATGGCTAAATAAAACATTCTTAAGGGTAGACTGATGCCCAGCAGAAGACAGACAAGAGACAACTAAACTCAATGGCATACTTGGAAATCTCTTGTTTCTTAACATATCACAGTCTCTTTTTCTTTTAAAAATGTATCACTTATTTTTATTTTTTTGTTTTTGCCTCCTAGGTCTTTTGGATATATATTATGGCTTCTTGTTTGTAGGGGAAGTCTCTGCATCTGTATGTTTCTTATGTCTTTTTTGAGCCATTTTACTTCTTTCATTTTAATTTTTAATATTTTTTTAATTATGTATTTTCCTCAATTACATTTCCAATGCTATCCCAAAAGTCCCCCATACTCTCCCCTGCACTTCCCTACCCACCCATTCCCATTTTTTTGGCCCTGGCGTTCCCCTGTACTGGAGCATATAAAGTTTGCATGTCCAATGGGCCTCTCTTTCCAGTGATGGCCGACTAGGCCATCTTTTGATACATATGCAGCTAGAGTCAAGAGCTCCGGGGTACTGGTTAGTTCATAATGTTGTTGCACCTATAGGGTTGCAGATCGCTTTAGCTCCTTGGTTACTTTCTCTAGTTGCTCCATTGGGAGCCCTGTGATCCATCCAATAGCTGACTGTGAGCATCCACTTCTGTGTTTGCTAGGCCCCGGCATAGTCTCACAAGAGACAGCTATATCTGGGTTCTTTCAGCAAAATCTTGCTAGTGTATGCAATGGTGTCAGTGTTTGGAAGCTGATTATGGGATTTGCTAAACACATGAAACTCAAGAAGAATGAAGACCAAAGTGTGGACACTGTGCCACTTCTCAGAATTGGGAACAAAACACCCATGGAAGGAGTTACAGAGACAAAGTTTGGAGCTGAGACAAAAGGATGGACCATCTAGAGACTACCATATCCAGGGAGCCATTTTACTTCTATTTGTTTGCTTAATGCAGAGAAAAAATTACTTACCATTTCATGTACTTATCCATGACAAAAGAAAACTATTAAAGAATTTAATTAGTAAGACAATTAGCTCTACATCATCATTTATGATTCTTCTCATCTTTCTGTCTCCATCCTGTCTTACTTATCACCTGTTATTACATTCTCTTGCCTCCTTTTTAGTAAGTAGGACATACTGAATGAGGTGAAGTCAAGATTATCACACATTTGAGTTCCTAGATTTTAAAAGTCATATAAGTCCTCTACATAGATGCTGTGTTTGCTTAGCATGGGGTATTTGTTGGCCTAACACTTAGTGTGGTGGTATCTCTAACATTCTTGTCTTGTTTGGGGACCTTTTTTATTCTACTAAGTTGCCTGATTCAGCTTTGATCTAAGAGATTCTTTTTTTTTAAAGTGATATATTTTTTAAAGATTTATTTATTTATATGTAAGTACACTGTAGCTGTCTTCAGATACTCCAGAAGAGGGCATCAGATCTCGTTATGTATGGTTGTGAGCCACCATGTGGTTGCTGGGATTTGAACTCCAGACCTTCGAAAGAGCAGTCGGGTGCTCTTATCCACTGAGCCATCTCATCAGCCCGATCTAAGGGATTCTTATTGCATCTTTTTATACTGTATTTAGTTGATCTCTCTGGGAAGCCAGGGGGCAATGAAGACAATTTCTAAAATAAAACTTATAGTTCTAGGTATGCAGATTTAAAAATATTAAAGATGTATTAAATAAATTACCAGATGCAAAATCTCAGGCATTGAAACAAAAAGCAAACAAACAAAAAACAAGAACAAACCAATTTGAAAAATAATGCATAAAGAGAATAACAAATGTTGCAGAAAAATTATTTCAGTAGAATTAAAACTACTAATAAAAATCAATAAAGAATTGTTTTTTAAGATAAGTAAAATAGAAAAACTCTTACCTAAATTACTAAAAGAAAGAAAAAATTTATCCATAGGAAGACATTACCACAGATATGAAGAAAATGTGGTGAGTCATGCAAACATATTAACAAACATGTTTCAATAAGATGTAAAATGTAAAGCAATGGGTAAGCTTCTAAAGGTATGTTGAATACCAAATTTAAATAAAGATAATATAAATTATTTAAACACATCAATGGCCATTGATGAGATAGAAGCAGCTATTAAATATTTCCAAACTAAAAAAAGCCTAGAACCAGATGGGTTCAACCTAAACTTCTACAGATAACTAACACCAATATCACTTAAATTATTCCATAAAATGCAGGAGGAAAGAGTACTTCCAAATTATTTATGAATCAGATATGACTCAGATATAAAGAAACCATATTAAGAAGGAGCCATATGAACCCAGATAAAGGCAGAACAATGGGAAACCATATAAAGACAGAGCCATATAAAAACCAATAAAAACACAGAGCTTTATAGAACATAAATGTAAAAAATTGAGCATTATGAATATATATGTAAAAATTGTTAATAAGTGAAAACCAAGTTTAAGAACTCATCCAAGCAATCCCATACCATGATCAAGCTTTCTTCATCCAATGAGGCAGCTGATAAAGATTTTTATCAAAATCATAGGTGACAAATTTGCCCTACTCAAATCAGTATCTCTCCAAAATGACAAAGGCAAACATAATAATAATTATAATAAAAAACACTTTAAGGAATCAATCTTATTCATAATAGCCTAAAAACATGTTGGAATGAACCCCCAAAAGAAAATAAAAGACCTATGAAATCAAAACTTCAATACTCCAAGCAAAGAAATTGAAGAAGATGGAGATATTTATAGATTGATATGATTTATATTGTGAAAACAGCCACAATTCTCAGAACAATCTATAACTCAATGCAATTTCCATCAAAATCCCAATGCAATTCTCCAGAGGATTTAAAATAAAACAATCTTGAAATTAATATGGGAATCACAAAATGACCCTGAATAAGCAAAATACCCTGAACAATAAAAGTACTGATGGGTAAATCACCAAGCATGAACTAAATTATACTAGAGGGCCATACTAAAACACAAGCAAGCAAACAAACAAAAAACCCAACATAATATTAGTTTTTAAAAAGGCACATTGGCCAATTGAATAAAATTGAGGACAGGTGTGAGTATATGAGTTAATAATTACCTGAATTTTGAAAAAAATCCAAAATTGTATACAGGAGAAATATAGCACTTTTAACAAATAGTACTGGGAATTTGGATATCTTCATGCAGAAAAATGAAAGTTGATGCCTTTCTAAAGCTAACCAAATATCAATTGAAATGGTCAAATATCTCACTGATAGACATGAAAATTCTAGAAGAAAGAGTAGGGTGCGTACTTTAGGATTTAAGCTCAGTTAAGAATTTGTGACTAGACTTAAGTCACCAAGAGACTAGGAACAGTAGAACTGGAGAGAACATTGTATTATAAATCTTGTATACTGCAAAGAGAAATGTTTATTGAATTAAGAATTGGACTACAGAATGGTGAGAAATCCCCACCTTCAGTACATCTGACAGTGGTTTGTTATAAGTATACACAAACACAAAAATAAAAGTAAATAAGAAAACAAGCAACTGAGTTAATAGGCTATTCACAATCTTTGGCCATTAGATAAATACAAAAGAAAACTGTTTTTATAGATTTTTTTATTACCCCAGTCAAAATGGCTAAGATTTATAAATCATAAGATAACAAACAGTGGCAAGAATATGAAGAAAAAACATTTATTTGCTGTTGATAGGAATGTAAATTGTACTGCTACTACAGAAATCAGTTTTGACCAAAACCCTAGAAATGCATACATCATATGACAGAGCTTTATCTTCCTGTCCACATATCCTAATGATTTTTTCCACTTACACTGTGCACCTTCTTAGAATTGGGAACAAAATACCCAGGGAAGGAGTTACAGAGACAAAGTTCGTAGCTGTGATGAAAGGATGGACCATTTAGAGACTGCCATATCCAGGGATCCATCCCATAATCAGCTTCTAAACGCTGACACCATTTCAGACACTAGCAAGATTTTGCTGAAAGGACCCAAATATAGCTGTCTCTTGTGAGACGATGCCGGGGCCTGGCAAACACAGGAGTGGATGTTCACAGTCAGCTATTGGATGTATCACAGGGCTCCCAATGGAGAAGCTAGAGAAAGTACCCAAGGAGCTAAAGGGATCTGCAACCCTATTGTTGGAACAACATGATGTACTAACCAGAACCCCGGAGCTCTTGTCTCTAGCTGCATATGTATCGAAAGATGGCCTAGTCGGCCATCAATGGAAAGAGAGGCCCATTGGACTTGCAAACTTTATATGCCCCAATATAGGGGAATGCCAGGGCCAAAAGAATGGGAATGGGTGGGTAGGGAAGTGGGGGGCGCTATGGGGGACTTTTGGGATAGCATTGGAAATGTAATTGAGGAAAATATGTAATAAAAATATTAAAAATCAAAAAAATAAAAAAAAAATAAAGTTTTCACTTCCCCGGATAGGTTCAGGTCGATCTGAGGAAATTTATTATGATTTGCAGTGTTCCTCTGATCTCTTTCTCAAAGTATTTGTTGTTGGCGTATAAAATGGCTACTGATTGTTTTTCTTTGCAAAAAAAAAAAAACAAAAAAAAACAAAAAAAAACAAATGTTCATCCCTGTTCATAGCTGCCCTATTCACAATAGGTAGGACATAGAAACAGTCTATTTATAAACATAAATGCATGGATAGATAATCAAAATATGATATCCATACAAAATGGAATTCTATTTAGCTATAACAAAAAGTCAAATTATGAAAAACTTCAAGTAAACATTATGTGTGTGTGTGTGTGTGTGTGTGTGTGTGTGTGTGTGTGTGTGAATGTCTAGTTGATTCTGGCCATGAGACTTCATCACTGGTGGGTAATTTTGTTTGTACCAGAAGGCAGTATGCAGCTACTCAGAGGAGAAAGTCATAAATAGTATTACCCAATTGTAAACACTGTGAAATGGAACAATGACTGACATGGCAAGATGGGCCATGAATGCAATAAGTGGCATGAATACCATGGGGTAACCACCTTCTATCAGACTGGATTTAAGGCCCACAGTACAAAAATATATAAATGGTATTACAAATCTTTCCAAGAATGGATGGTATTGGAACTCACAGTTTCCGAGAACTAGTGTACTTTTATTTTTCTGTTGTAGGCATAAAAAATCAGACTACTCCGTTCTTAACTTTATGTTTGCAAATTGGCACATTCATCAGATAAGTAAAATTTCTTTTTGCAGTGGATGTCAGTTAATGTAGAAACTAATACTGAACAAAATGTAGATAATATGTATCTGAGTAGTTCTCAAACACAAAGATCCTATCCAAACTGCTCAAATCAAAGTCTCTGTATGCTCATACGAAGTTTTCCCAAAATTAACATAGATATTGCATTAAAACTAAAATAAATTTCTTGTTTAAGATAAAATTTTACATTTTTAAATAAAATATTAGTCCTATTATGTTTTATAAGATATTGAAAAGGCTGGATACATGGCTCAGAAATTAAGAGTTTGCACTGTTCTTGCAATGTCCCTGGGTATGATTTCTAGTACTCTTATTGCATGGCTTACAATAACTTATAACTATTGTTCTGATACCTCCAGTCTCCTCAGATACAAACCCTCATATTTATACACACACACACACACACACACACACACACACACACACACACACACAGAGAGAGAGAGAGACAGACAGAGACAGAGAGAGAGAGAGAGAGAGAGAGAGAGAGAGAGAGAGAGAGAGAGAGAGGCAGAGCAAGTAGAGGGAGAGAGACAGATTTTTTAAATTACTTTTTTACAATTTGAAATTAAAATAAAGTACATTTCGTCTTCTTTTTCCTCCTTTCAAACTCTTGTATGATATTCCATTTATCTCTCTAGATTCCATGATCTCTTTTACTTCAGTTATTGACATATATGCCTACATATAGAAATACAACCTAGCCTGTTCAATCAGTATAATGTTACTTGTATGTCTTTAATTTCAGCACTGACCACTTGATATTGTATAACCATGAAGAGAATCTTCCTTGGGAAAGGCTACTTCTCATATTCTCAATATTTCATAATTGCCTGTAGTTCTTTGCCTAAGTTTGGGGCACCATGAGATAGTCTCCTTTTATGTTGGTATCTTTATTGGTGTCTATGTTCAAATATGAAATTAAGGAATAGTATATCTATAAAGTATGAGATTGATACAACCAAAGGTACATAGAATATAAAAGGCAAAACATAATTGTTTGGGATTACAAAATAGTCAGATATGCTAGCCTATTTGAGAAATTAACCTTTATCAATCTGATGTTACTAAATTTATATTATGTATTCTAATTTCATGCTTTAGTATAAAAAGTTTTACTTTATCTTGACATCTTTCTTGTGTATTAAAAAAAGTTGAAGAGTTTCTGTGATACTTTTATTTCTAAATCTGTTGTTAAATTGGACATTTAATGAATTTTCTAGTAAGACCTAGACCCTTGTCATTCTAACATAATAATAAAAAAAAAGCACATTTAAGAGTGTCCATGATTGTATGCCAGTCTTGCTTTAAACAACTTCGAAAATTGTACTATTTCTCCTAGCACATCATTGGGATCTACTTAGGCATATTCCTAGTTCTATAATGAAATCAAAATGTTGGTCAATTTACCTATTAAAGATACTTGCTTGTATTTAAGATTACCAACTGAAAAGTCCATCAATTTAGTGAGAAACTGCTTATTGTATTCTATGTTACAAATATTCTAAGTGATAAAACTCAATAATTTATTATTTAAAATATCATTACATAGAAATTTAAATTACTGGTTACTAAGCTAAATGAAGTAGGAGGACGTGATATTGCTAACATATAACTGGCAAACCTCAATGGTAAGGTATGAAATAGAATTATATCTCTATTGATATAGTACATTTGAATGGATTAAACAGCCACTGTGTACAAGTCAAAATGATGATGATAAAGGATTTGTGCAGCCAGAAGTGAAGTAGAACAATACTGAATAAAATATTATATTTGTCAGTTAAGAAGTCTTTAAAAGCAGGAATGCTCAGTAACTAGAATTATATAAAATTTCACATAGACATAGACAAAGGAACTTTGAAGATGTGACTTTGCTAAGACTCAGAGGGGGGAAGAGTAGCCAGGTAGATCCAAGCTAATTACCAGTTCTTAAGTGTGAAAGGGGGAAAAACAAAACAAAACACTGAACAAATTTATATCTCTTTTATCCTCCTTAAAACTGGAAGATGGCAGACAAGAACCAAGGAACATGTGGAGTCTCAAATGTAAGATTTTCTTCTGTAGTTAGGAAAGGAACAAAGACCTTAGAATTTGTAAACACTTGGAGAATTTGTTAATGGCCCAAATGAATGATGAAGAGATTTTGCCTTAGATCCTCCAGTAAGAATAATTGCCTAATAGCACTTTGATTTTGTTGACTTGGCACTTATACTTGGCTTCTCAAATACAGAACTCTCAGAATGGATCTGTGCTTAACTTACCATTAATTTGGAAAATCGATATAACAACAACAGGAAGCAATTAAACTCCCAAATTCTGCTTTATGTATTTTCATTTATCAATCCATCACACAGAATTCATCTGAATTGTCATGGGATATTGTGACATTATATTAGGCTGTAATCAATCTTTCTAATAAATTGGAATTATAGAAAATCAGTAGTCATAAAAGACATGGGAAACGTTAACATCACTCAGCACTAGAGCAATGGAAGGCTGGCCACACTCATGGTAAAGTGTAACCGAAGTTTCTTCTACTGTACTTCCACTGAAATTTCACTGGGCAAGCAAGGCTCTGCTTTTTTGTAGCAAAGGGACCCTGACCACTACATCTTGGTAATTACATGTTAATAAGGAAAGTATGGATGAAATGAAAGGTCAGGCTAAAATACCTTGTGATAACCCCTTGAGACTTCAACCACATTGTGTATGAATACAGAAGACATATTTTGAGGTTTTTCAGTTTAAATGCAACATCCATTTACAAGCTGAGAGGCCAGGGTTTTCTGAATGGGTCAGTAAACTAAGCACAGAGAAGCAGCTAATAGGGTCAAGTGAGTGACACTCAGTTGCTCCCTTTACTTTGCTAGCTCGGTCAGTATATTGTTTTATAGGTTTATTTCTCACCCTGAGCAATGTTTTTTTTTCTCAGAAAAAAATAAATGGACAAGGCTTTAGACCAATTTTTATGGATAGTAACTTATGTCCAAGTATGGGAAAATATGCAAGTTTCCATAGCAAAATTGATGGATATCCGGACATAATATTTTTAAGCCCCAGAAGCTGTTAAAATGAAGTAACAGAATCAGTCATCAGAAAGTCCTGCTTTTCTTGCAATTGACTAGTTCAACCGGCTGCCATGAATGTTCTTGCTTGCATTTCCTCCCTTCCCTCAACGTTAGGGTGTGTGTCACTACTGTTGTGCAAGGATTTCTTCCTTTAATTAGTAGAAAAAAATGCAACCTTCTCTCAATATACCCAATGCCAGAGAAAAGCAACGTGATAACTTAAGAAACAGGTTCTATAGTCACTGGTCAGCTACTGCTTGGTAACAGAGAGAAAGTTCTTTATTCTGTGTTCGTATGACTAAAGCCACAGCCTTATGGTCTAGTCTCTGGCTGCACTTCTTTGTCTTTGTTTTGTCTTTATCTTCTGCTGTTATGAACCTGAAAGAAGTTCATATGGAAATGTACCTCCTATAGTTATAAAAAGTGGGCTTATGCTGTTTATTTCACATTTCCTATCTGTTTCCTTATCTACTAAATAGGTGTTGGTTTTTTTTCTGGTTCTTACTCATTCTTTTCTTATAATTTAAATACTATTGGAAGAAAAGTTTGTAAATATCAACTACCTGTTATATTGTACTAATACAATGTTCTATTCTAGTGTTATGTAATTTGGAAATAATAAACTAAATGTTTGTCAATTTGTTTTTAAGTAGTTATTCTAACTTCAGTAAATGGGTAATAATTTTTTCCAATTACTTTTTTATTTGTCATGTAAAAGCATAGACTGAATACTTAAAGCACGGATAATATCAGTAAATCAGTACTGTCTTCATTAATTACCTTTCATAGTCATAGTTTTAATTGCAACAACATCTTTGAAATGTTCTCTAGAAGGAAGTATCCTTGGGTAATATATCTAAAATTGTTATTCAGGGGAAAAATATTTGATCCACCTTGAGAGTCAAATAGTATGAACTTAAGGTCTGTGTCAGACACTCAAATACAGTAATATTAATTATAACAGAAGTCCTGAGGATTTCTAAGGACTTGATTGCAAAGGATTGCTAAGGACTTGAAGCATGGTTGCTTCTTTTGTAGTTATAGTTATATATATATATTCCATAAATATCATATAAACTCTGTATGTTTATAGATAAAGTGGATGTCAGACACCTGATTTCCTCTTTTTAATAAAAGAGAGCATGAGAGACTGAACTCAGGTTTATTTTATGTATTATTAAATGATTTCACCACTAAGTGGCCATAAAGATAAAGATTAACAGTTGATAAATATACAGATATATAAAGACAGAACAGATATACGTCTGCCAAGGATAAAACAACAACAAACAAACAAAAACAAAACAAAAAACCTTAAGGGTTACTTTGTTCTGTTTTGAATAGCATGAGGAATCAGCTTGCATTATCTTTAAGCAGAAGCTTTCTAGAACAAAAAAGTAACCATTTTCACATATTGTCCTTCACAGGAGCACAAAGAAGGAAGTTCAGCTCTTTTAGCTGCTGTTTTCTGTTACAAGGCACGAAACTCTTTGTCCCAGTGATTAGTCCTGAGCTGGTAGAAATACCCAAAATTAAGTGAGAATATCAAAGAAAGTGCTGCCTGGTGTGCTATGAGAGCTTGGTGACACAATATACATGTGACAAATAAATCTTAACTCGGGAGAAGGAGTGCATCAAACTAGGGAAGCATTAATTTGTTTGAAATTTAAGTTGTGTTGAAAAACTATATGCAGGCAAAGTTGGTAACTTTGAACAACTTGTTCCTCATGCTCTGGATGGCTCTCTTAGGTTAGACCACAAGATGACCACTTCTCACTTGCAAGCAGCAATGTCTCAGGGAGCCCTCCACAAGTGGAAGTGTCTTGTATAGCTGCCAGAAGTGCTTGAGGGAACCTGGGACTAGAATTCACATTGGAAGAAGCAGGCTCCATGTGTCACACAAACATGAAATGCTTATAATTCTGTTTCTAAATTGAACCTCTTACATCTGTTGTAACATTTTTCAGATGCCAAGAAACCATATGAAACAACAAGTCAAGAAACTCTGAAGCAGGAAGCCTAGGTATACTGTAATCAGTTTCCCTTCTAACATTTGAGTTAATAGGTCTGAGCTGCCATAGCATGCATAATTTCCTTTGCAATAATGATTTAAGAGTGTTATCCATTTTAAATTAAAGATGAATTGTTAACATTTCTATCCTTTAGATAGAAGATGAAACTACTGATAGTGGTCATCTTGAGTCAGAAGTTTAACTTTTGGGGACACTAGAGCTCCCTATATTACAGAAAGCTGGCAGAAGTAGAAATTTGAAGAATGACTTGAAAAATGATAAGAAGTAAAACTCGTTTCCTTCCCCTCAAGTGAAGCATCAGTTTCCTTGCTGCCGTTGCTCAAAGTCTGAAACTAATATTTTACACACTTTCTTCAGTTCATATCTTTAAATCCAAGGACACAGTCTATTTTTATCTTTCCATATTACCAAGTGTCTTCAGCAAAATATTTATCACAGCCACATCTGCAGGTATAAGGGTCTCCAATTAACTAATCATAATGAAAAGAATTATTCAAAATGAAAAAAATTATTCAAAAGATATTTTGAATATTTGCAGTGGCTAGGAAAAGGTGGCATATTAAAATGAGCAGTGAAATATTTTATCATGGGAGGCTCCTCTCACAGAAATTCCTCTGTCATAGTTTGCACATAGTCACATATTCTAGATGTGGGACTATGAGACTCTGAAACACTTCTCATATGGCATTTTGTCCACTAAACAGTCTCTAACAGTAGCCTGTTACATCATAATTACTTCTAATGAATACAGAGAAAACCCAGATACTGTTTGCTTGAAGCAGATACTCTGCTTCACCTTCCCACCCTACAGGATGCATCCACAATCACTGTCTCAACAAGATCATCAAATTTCCTTCCAACATGGCACTATACGCAGGATATAATTTTTTATAGCTTATATTTAGCTTTTTTTGTCTTTTTCTGGTTTTCTACTTCTTAATATATTCTTTTTTTAATTTTTTAATAGATATTTTCTTCATTTACATTTCAAATGCTACCCCAAAAGTCCCCTATACCCTCCCCATGCCCTGCTCCCCAACCCACCCACTCCTACTTCCTGGCCCTGGCATTCCCCTGTACTGGGGCATATGATCTTCACAAGACCAAGGGCCTCTCCTCCCATTGATGGCCGACTAGGCCCTCCTCTGCTATATATTCAACTAGAGACACAAGCTCTGGGGGGTACTGGTTAACTCATATTGTGGTTCCTCCTATAGGGTTGCAGACCCCTTTAGCTCCTTCAGTACTTTCTCTAACTCCTTCATTGGGGGCCATGTGTTCCATCCAATAGATGACTGTAAGCATCCACTTTTGTATTTGCCAGGCACTGGCATAGCTTCACAAAAGATAGCTGTATCAGGATCCTGCCAGCAAAATCTTGCTGACATATGCAATAGTGACTGGGTTTGGTGGTTGTTTATGGGATAGATCCCTGGGTTGGGCAGTCTCTGGATGGTCCTTCAGTCTCAGCTTCGAATTTTGTCTCTGTAACTCCTTCCATGGATATTTTGTTCCCCATTCTACAAAGGACCTAAGTATCCACACTTTTGTCATCCTTCCTCTTGAGTTTTATGTGTTTTACAAATTGTATTATTTGAAAGAAACTTGTAGGCAGTCAATTGTTGAGTTCCTAGCTTCCTGTCCATCAGAGGCAGCTTTACAAAAAAAAAAAAAAAAAAAAGAGAAGTCTCCCAATGCTTGTCTTCAAATTGATTTTTTTTCAGTGTTTTGTACATGTTATCTGAACTTTGTGCACTTTGTATTATATAGAAATATTGGATTTTTCTAAATGTATGTAGTATAATATAGATATGTAATATTTAACTTACATTATTTTGTATACAGTATTCATATTCATACTGGTAAGTTTCACTTCTATAAAGATTGTCAATGTAATTGAAATTAATGATGATGAATGTCAGCTACACTGACAGAAGTTTTTGATACATGAAGAAAATTTGATTTTCTAAAAGCATTTGTAAATTACTAAATACATTTGTTTAAATTATAGTTTTCTGTGATTCATTTTTCAATGTCATACAAATTTCAAATATACAAAAATTCAGAATAAACATATCTGAACATTGTTGTAGAAACAAATAAGGAACAAAAGTAATTGTTGGATTTTGATGCATTAAAATTTGCAATATAATATTGAGCTCATTTAAATGAAAATTCATTTTAGAGCACATTTGTGTTTTTGGAAATTTTTGATGTTCACACATTGTATTTTTGCTCTCTATATTTAATTTCTCCTACAAACAACACTTTACATTAATATGATACATAATAAAATTAAACCATTTTATATATTAACTAAAATCCTCATAATATGCACATTTCATTGAATTTAACTTGTATATGTATTTCACTTCTTAAAATTAAACTATGTATAAGGAAGTCATCAAAGTTGAGCTGTATAGTTTGCACATCTGTTGTAACAGTTCAGGAAACTGGCAGCTCTTGCAGAGGACCCAGGGTCATTTCCCAGCACCTACATGGAGGCTCCTCATCATCTTTAACTCCAGTTTCAACGAAAAGAAAGCCCTATCCTTACACATGTGATGTACATGCTTGCACACAGGCAAAACACTCATACACATAAATAATAAAATAAATAAATACAGGGAAAAATTTAAAAGATACTTATCTAAACCTTTTATACTGGGTGGATACAGAACAATCCAGGGACCTCTCTGTTTTAGTGAGTCTTATTTGTCATTTTTTTATTTACTCCCCGTTTTAAGTAACATGTTTCAGTAAAGAAATACTCTGTTTTACGTTCTCCAAATCAGTCAGGCAATGTAAAATCTTAAGCCTTGACTGTCTGCCTACTTGGATTTTCACTTTAATTTTGTCCAGCTAGTAAACGTTCATTCATCTCTGAAACTAGAGTCAAAGCTGCTTATCCTATGATTCTGTTGGTAAGGATAATACTTCTAGTTAGCCTAAGACGGTTTTCAGAATAGCTCATTTTATGAAACACTACATTCAGATTGCCACTGCCCCTTGTTTGATACATAACTTAGATTTATGTTTGACTAAATTCAATATTTCAATACATATGTATTGAAATAGCTTGCTATACTTGAGTAATCAACCCATTTAATTCAAGGGAAGTTATATTATATTGAAGACCAAGGTCTTTCTTGAAATGTATGTGTACATGTATTTTTCCCATCACAGGGCCAAATTATGAGAATTTAACTATTTATAATATTGTAATCAAAAGTATTTTAGGTAATTATTTGAAGCTTCATAGTGTTACAATTATCATTGCAATGAAAAAAATAATGTAATAAGTAAAGTAATATTAGTAGAATAAATTTTGAATTATTTAGTACTTTGGCCATAAGAGGTGATTTTATTTTGTTATATTTTTTAAGAGGTGATTTTAATATTCAGGTAGGTGAATGATGACTTTTTAAAATTCACACTACCTTTTTTGAATTTAACTTGTGGTAGTTTGTACCTTGTTGATATTTCCACCTCTAGGGAAAACATACAACAACAGTGTCAGATTTATTTTAACACATTTGGTTTTCAGTGCTTGTAAATGGAAACCACAGACTGAATTACAGAAGTACAAAATGAGGGCTAAGCCTTGTCCTAAGCATTTTTACACTTTAGATGATGAAAGAGTGATGGAACTGTTAAATAACAATTTGTGATTTAGAGTAATAAATCCAGTTTAAACGTCACTTCTCACTGAATTCGTAACCCTATTTTTATTTAATTTATAACCTACTGGAAACAGAAAACAGTTGTTTAAATGTTATAATTACCATAATTTATTTTAGAAGTCATTTGTATTTGTATAATTGGCACTATTTATTGTTTTGTAATTCATCAGGCCACTTAGTACTTTTTGAATCTGTTGTTTTGAGAAATTAAAAAGCATAAGTTTACAGTTATGGTAGCTGAAATCCAACGCAATTATGAAGCATAACGGAGATTATACAGCCATATACAGAACATCTCCTGCCCTAGAGGAGCATCTGAGTTACTTTCTAGAAACAAATTCAGTTTTACTATAAACACCTAATATTTTTCACTGCATGTTCCTGGGCATCTCCACAGATGAAACCATCCATGGCTACTTCTAACAAATCATCATTCAATTATAGAGAAATCATTTCATTCCTTAAAATGATTTTCATTAATTGAGACTAAAATGTAGTATGTACAAAATGTTCACTGAAAGGAAATTTTAAAAAGGAAAGATTTCATAAGTTGGAATTACGAAGAAATTTTATGTGCCTCAAGTAAAATATTCACAGCAAACACACACACACACAAACACACACACATGCACACACACACATACACACACAATATTTAAGGTATAAAATTAACATAGGTATCAATCATCAGGTGAATGGGTAAGAAAATGTGATACACATCTATAATGGAATATCCCCACAAGTAGCATGAAGTAGTCTAATCTACAGCAACACAGGTAAACAGGGAAGATGTTGAATAATTCAGGTATAAAGACAGAATATTCATATGGACTATAAACAATTTATCACATATAAGTAGAAGATAAGAGTTTTGGCAACTACACACTAATAGAAATTGAGAGTAGAATATACAAAATAAACACAGATAAAACAATAGTGGTCCCCAGATGCCCCTCAACAGAGGAATGAATACAGAAAATGTGGTACATTTACACAATGGAGTACTACTCAGCTATTAAAAAGAATGAATTTATGAAATTCCTAGGCAAATGGATGGAACTGGAGGGCATCATCCTGAGTGAGGTAACCCAATCACAAAGGAACTCACACAATACGTACTCACTGATAAGTGGATATTACCTCAGAAACTTAGGATACCCAAGATATAATATACAATTTGCTAAACGCATGAAACTCAAGAAGAACGAAGACCAAAGTGTGGACACTTTGTCCCTTCTTAGAATTGGGAACAAAACACCCATGGAAGGAGTTACAGAGACAATGTTTGGAGCTATGATGAAAGGATGGACCATCTAGAGACTGCCATATCCAGGGATCCATCCCATAATCAGCTTCCAAACGCTGACACCATTGCATACACTAGCAAGATTTTGCTGAAAGGACCCAAATATAGCTGTCTCTTGTGAGACTATGCCGGGGCCTAGCAAACACAGAAGTGGATGCTCACAGTAGCTATTGGATGGATCACAGGGCCCCCAATGGAGGAGCTAGAGAAAGTCCCCAGGGAGCTAAAAGCATCTGCAACCCTATAGGTGGAACAACATTATGAACTAACCAGTACCCCGGAGCTCTTGACTCTAGCTGCATATGTATCAAAAGATGGCCTAGTCGGCCATCACTGGAAAGAGAGGTCCATTGGACTTGCAAATTTTATATGCCCCAGTACAGGGGAACGCCATGGCCAAAAGGTGGGAGTGGGTGGGTAGGGGAGTGGGGGGGAGCGTATGGGGGACTTTTGGGACAGCAGTGGAAATGTAAATGAGGAAAATACCTAATAAAAATATTTTAAAAAAAATAATAGCGGTGAGTGATTGAGTATAAATTTAGTTATATTGGAAGAGAATGACTTGTAAATTCTATACATATAACAGGGTCATGATTAACAATATCTACCTATATATGACAAGTAATATGTACACACACACACACACACACACACACACATATATATATATATATATACACATACATATATATATATATATACACACACACACACACATTAGAAGAAATATATATTATGTTAGAAGAAATCTATATTAGAAGAAATGTTGTTAGTAGTTTGAATCAGGGTATTGTGTGACCTAGACTGACTATATCAAACCTACAATGTAAACAATGCTTATCTTAAATCTGATCTTCCTGTTTTCGATTCCATAGCACTTGGATTATTGGGGTATGACACTGTCGGCAAAGATGAAAGTGTTTTAATTGTTTCTTCATAGACAAGGAAAATGTTTGGCATCATGCTTACACTAGAAAATGAGGAAATACAAGGGAATTTGTTTCTTTCTACTGGATAAAAATGCAGAACTTCTGATATTCCATTTTAAGTTCCCCTGGTCATGAGAAGTATTTCTACTAGCATATACCCGGGGATGGTAAGCCCACTGGGTCTTGCCATGGTTAGGTGTCAAGTGGTTGCCTGGCATGTTCTTAAAATAATCTGAGGAGAAGCACTGAAGATATGGTGTTTTAAAGACTAAGCAAGGTAAGACATAGCATTAATGCATGGACAAAACCAAAAAAAAAAACAAAAAAACAACAACAACACAAACAAATTTGTGACTGAGGACTCCTGTATGTCTATCTGGTCATGATAGTTTTACATTCACAGCTGAAAAGTTAAGTGAAAATAATGTAAATAAATAAATGATGTTTTGCTACCAAATAGTAAGTACAAACTCTTGACTTTGAAACTTAAAGTAAATAATGAAATGAGTTCATAAAAACCAAAAGTTTGTCTACTTGGTACTTGAGATAGACAGACGAGAAGCACAAAACCTGGCTGCTTACCCCTGAGCCACATTTACTTGTTCAAGAACCAAGCCTGTTCTGATTCTGCTTTGTCCCCACCTCCCCCACCAGCACAGAGTGCTCTACATTAATGCGTACCTGACTCAACTGCTCTATAAGATTCTGCCTTAGAAATGCTTGTACATGTATGCATATAACAAAAACTAGTGAAAAAATTAGGACATAAACTTGAAAAAAAAAATAATGAAGGCTCCCTATGTACATGGGAGTATTTGCAGGGAGAAAAATTAAAGGAGAAAATAATATAGTTTTATTATAATATCAATCAATGAAAGAAATAATTTTCAAATGGATGTTTCTTAGAACCAACCATAGGAATTCATAGAAATTTTTTATTTTTATCTTTTTAAATTTAATTTTATTTGTAATTCATTTTTTGCACTCCATATTCCATATTCTGCTTCACATCCACCCTCCGACTCCTCCACGTCTCCCACCTCTTCCTCACCCCACCTTGTCTCCAAGTAGATGCCCCATACCCCATCCCACCTGACATCTAAATTCCATGGGGCCTCCAGTCTCTTGAGGGTTAGGTGCATCATCTCTGAATGAACACTGACCTGAAAGAATTTTCTTACAAACCTTTCCTTGTGAGGGTTCCCTAAAATGTCTATCAAAAAACTTTTTTTCCATTTTTTTGAACATTCAGAATAAAATAATGTGGGCAATATGTTGAATATTCATTTAATAAAACTAATTATCTTTAAATGTCAGGAAATTCAAAATAAAACAATTTGAATTTAAATGCTATATTTGTTAGCTAGAACATGAAGATACAATAAGAGCTCATCAATAAAAAGTAATTCTGAACAAGTAAGAAAATTAAAAACACATTTTCTTTTAGCTGCCTATGCTTTTCCTTAGTTATCCCTGGTGACTAGAACTCAGATTACTTCCAGTTACTTACTAATATATACAAACCTGACTACTATTCGCTTTTTACCAACACATGTATCTGTGATTCATATTTATAAAGGAATGAGGGTTTGGGGACAGTCCCACTAACCTCTATGAGAGAGCAATTTGTCAAATGATTCAGCCCATTTCACTGCTTCTTCAGGAGAGACTCTGTGCAGAAAAGAAAATGTTTGATGATAGATGATCAAAATGTTCGCTTCTGATCAGGGTACGATGACTCTGCAGTCACTGCTCTCTACTGAAATGGCCTAAGAGCTCCCAAGTCAAACAGTGGAACCTTCATCAGTACTCAAGTTTTTCTCTTGGATTTTCCCCATTGAACAATGAAATATTTCAGGGTTCACCAAAGTGTTAAAATTGTTTGTGTTTTTAAGTAATAAGAGAAAGAGAGAAACTAGGTTGAGAGATTATATATGTATAATCTCTCAAATATGCAAATAAGAAACCATAGACAGTATCTTTCAAAGCTCTTTTAAAAAGAAGAAACTTCCTGGAATTTTTAACCACAATGCGATGATTTTTCCTTTTTTCATCTTCTTCTGTTTTAACGCATAAAGTTTAGTTAGTCTTAAGGGGGTAAGAGAATCTATTTTCTTATATGATTGGAGACATTCATAAAGAAAAGAGTGAAATACTTTTATGTCTTTAACTAAACCTATTAAAATTTTGAGTAGTTGTAAACTAATATAAAAAGCTACTTTTTCAAGTTAAGGAAATGCTAAGCGAAGTTACAAAATTTTCTTTATTTGTGCATTCCTTTCGGTCATCCATAAAATATTTAAAAAAAAAACTTTTGAAGAGAGTGATACATAACCTGTTTTCAAGATAAATTTACAGTATTTAACAAAGTAGCATTTCATCAATTTATTGGCTATAAAGTATATCATTTAAAATGGACAGATCTACTAATTTTAAGAGAACAATTTTCAAGCTTCTGGTAATTTGACTTGAGTTATGAATGTGATTGAGTTGAAAGACTATTCTCAGTGTTCAGGAATAAAATATTGAACAATGTTCATGTCACTATGTAATTTCCAGTAGCATATAGATTCTTATTTCTTTTTTCCTTAATCATCAATTACAGAATAAGAAAACTTCTCTCCCAAGAAATTGATGCTCCCCACCTTGTTTCTTTGGCCAAGAGGGCAGATCTACTGGCGTGAGTCTCTCCATGGAAGTCAGGCCTCTGTAGGAGAAGACTTAGTCTATTCCTTTTTTCTTTCGCTCTGTAAAAGCAATAATACATTCAGGACATTTCTGATGTCCCAGAAATCTTATTTAACCTGCTAAATAAATTTGGAATTCATAAACACCCACACATCACTCAGAAATTCATCTCCTTTACTTATGATTTAGTTAAACAGTAAATAGAGAAATTAGCATAGAGTGCACCACAGAGGGTCCTTTTTACTTCAGCAAGAGATAAGTATTTGAGATTCTATTTCATTAATTATTATTTCAATGCTTAGTTGTGGTTAAAATTTTTGACTTTTTTAAAAAATGAAACTACATTAGAATAACATTTATTTTCATTTTTTTAAAAACTAAAGCGCTTCCCCTGTCATTTTCAGCACTCCAATCAATATATTTTCAACAAAGTATTTAAAAAGTAAGAGCTCACAGATATTCATCAATCATGCTACTTAGATACAAAGTTGATGAAGACATCTCTAATTTACCTGATTTTGGCCTCGTTGCTTGTTTCTTCTTTCCCTGACCCATGCATTAGTTTGAAAAAAGTTTTCTCTTTTGATTCACACATATTTAATTGAGAGAAGAAAACCAGTGACATATCCATATTCTGTCCCAGCGACCAACAGATATCAGATTTCCTTAGTCCTTCTCTCTCCCACAGATGAATGCTATTTCATAGAAAAACATACTGAATAAAGCCCTATCCTGAATCTTTCCTCAGAACTTACAAAAAGAGAAAAGACCATGAAAGAAAGTGAAGAGCTGTGTTTCTGCCTCTGCAAGTCTGGAAATGAGGAACTCAAGATTGGTCTTGTACTGAATTGTTGAAGGAAATGATACCACACATTTGCAAAACCGCTTCTGGCCTTCAAGATAAAAGCTGGTATTACCACAGTGCTACTTCCCTTTCAAGCCTGCAGAGAAAGGAGCTTCAGTAATGTGAATGGTGCTGTCATTTACCAAAGGACATAAAATGTCTTGTGGCAAGGCATTATCAAACATGAGCAGCTCAGTTTTACTCTCTTTAAAGTATAATTTCATTTAGTTTTAGTAAATTGACTTAATAAAATTCATTTGTTCACAAACTGCACTGAAGTGTTGATTAATTACATTTGCTTAATATATTGCATAAACATAAGATAAGAGGCCATTTATGAATGAAAGGTAATTTAAAATATTTAAAGCATCAGTCCATAAAGTGATCTAAAACAAATTGGAATCTTTTGGATAAGTATATGAAATGAAATGAGAAAAGGAATATGGCAAATTTTATACTGTATTCTCATATTTGCAGTTTAAAGTATTTATATTCTTAGAATTGGGCACATCTATTTTTATTGTTAAAAATATTCTTCTTAATGAAAAGCTTCAAATGCTAAAGATTCTTCATATATTGTTTTTTTTATATCATTATTCTAAAGTAAATTGACAACCTTAACGGATTTAAAAATTGACAACTCTAATTGAGTTTGATTTTTTTTTCTTTTTCTTGAATCTAAAAGTCTTTGAGGACTCATGTTTTCAGAAAAAGAAATCAAAACTCAAAGCCCTAGAAAAAGTGAAAGCCAGTAATTATCCATGTTTGATCAACAGTATATATGTAATTTTTCTAACAGCTTTTAACTTGTTTTAAATTTTATAAATTATATATATATATAATAAAATAACACAAATGCAAAAGAAAATGTATTTTCATTTGAATCATTGATTTAACAATATATTTAATATAGATACTAGCTTTGACTTCAGCATATTTATTACTTGATGCTACAGAACATTTTGTGTGTATTTAAAAATGAAACTTCAAAATCTATGACTTTTACTTCAAATGATTTGAAAATTATTCACTTTGCAATGCAATGTCAGCCTTTCCTTTCCTCCCAGTATCCCCTCATGCAAGTCCTCCCCCTGTTCTACCTTCCCCTTTGCTTTTGAGGGATAGCTCCTGCTCTAGACTTTGGGACAAGATAGTTGACTCTGTTTGTATTCCTGTGGAGTCACTGACCTCCATTGGTCCCTCAGTCCTTCTCTCAACTCTTCATATGACAAAAGGACAGACCATCTAGAGACTGTCATATCCGTGGATCCATCCCATAATCAGCTTCCAAAAGCTGACACCATTGCATACACTAGCAAGATTCTGCTGAAAGGACCCAGATATAGCTGTCTCTTGTGAGACTATGCCGGGGCCTAGCAAACACAGAAGTGGATGCTCACAGTCAGCTATTGGATGAATCACAGGGCCCCCAATGGAGGAGCTAGAGAAAGTACCCAAGGAGCTAAAGGCATCTGCAACCCTATAGATGGAACAACATTATGAACTAACCATACCCCGGGAGCTCTTGACTCTAGCTGCATATGTATCAAAAGATGGCCTAGTCGGCCATCACTGGAAAGAGAGGCCCATTGGACTTGCAAACTTTATATGCCCCAGTACAGGGGAATGTCAGGGCCAAAAGGTGGGAGTGGGTGGGTAGGGGAGTGGGGGCGAGGGTATGGGGGACTTTTGCGATAGCATTGGAAATGTAAATGAGGAAAATAACTAATAAAAATAAAAAGACTCCCTGAGCTCCATCTGATGTTTTGGTGTGAGCTCTGTGTCTCTCTCCATTGGCTGCTGGGTGGAGCCAGGAGGATAGTTGCAAATATATCCACTCCAGTGAAGTCTACTTGACCGGTTTAGGAACCTGGAAGTAGTCCCGAGGCAAAGAGTTTCACGGAAACTTAGCATCCTGGAACCTTGGCATTCTCATAGCATATACACTCAAAACCTGTCCCCATGTTGGTCTGGTGTATGGGTTCGTGTGCTCCCTTTCAGTATTGTTTTATTATAAGTGCCTTTAAGGATTGATGTTGACATATAGCTAAACCTTCACCAGTGTTCCATTGTCCTAGAGGAGCTTGAGATTGAGAGCTTGAGATTCAGTAAGAATTTTACCTATTCAGTAACACTCAAATTTACTTCTAGTAGAGACAGTGAAAGTAATTAGACATTACAATTTACTTCATGGCTAGTCTACCTAGTAACTACTTAGAACAATAGCCGAGTCACACCCAAACACAGGAATACACAATGGCCTAGATGGATTGTAGTATTATTCATGAAAGGGCTAGTAAAATCGAATTCCCCTGGTTCAGGTTTTTCACTAGGCCCAGAGGAATAGCACAATCTGGTATTTACTAAAGGACCCCTGGTGGTGGGTTTAACAATAGACTAGCATTGTATCAGAGCATTCACCTGGCTTCTGTGTTTAGCTGATCTTAATTAAGGATTGTTCCTATTCTCAGTTGTAAAAGCGGCCTGGCTCCTGCCATCTTTTTATGTATGCATTTTCTGTGTGTGTGTGTGTGTGTGTGTGTGTGTGTGTGCCTATAATTGGTAAATTGATACAAATTGTGTGGAAAATAAGCTCAACATTATCTGGTAGAACCCTGAAAGAAAAAAATATTGTAATTGTTGAAGCAAGTGCATTGCTTCAAAATCAGATGTGTGTTGACTTTGTGTGTGTGAACACATGGAGCCAGAGTTGGTGGGGAAGAAAAAAGATGTGTTCAGTATTGACTCCACCTAGTCCTCTCCCTTTTATACACTGTCAGTTGTCTTCTAAATGGGTGTTAGAAAGAATAAAGTACAGCCATCTTTTTATGTGCCCACGTTTCATTTTCCTGCTTTCTTTATTCCTTCATGTAGATAAGAGTTTTCATCTGGTGTCAACTTCTAAAGGCACTTTTTGAACATTTTCCTTACATAATGCCCAATGATAGCACATTTTCACAGATTCAGAATTTCCAAGCATGTTGTACGTTTGTTTTATGGAGTGGATAAATTGAGCTATTTAGCATTACCACACATGAATTATTTTCTTTTAGGAAGGAAAAGTAGGTAAAAATCTACTAATGTACTACTAGTGAAAATTTCACTAAATTTTACATATAAATTTTGTGAAAACATGATATTTCTTTTCCTTATATTCATCTATGGAGGTGATATTTTCTGAGGATAGAGCTATAGAATGACTTTTTTCCCATTAGTACTACTAAACATGTTACATGTGTGTCCTTAAGGTAATTTGTATCATGATTCATGCCTCAAATGTCATATTTTAGATTATTTTCAGATTTTTTTATTTATATTTGCGTTAAAAATTATTGAAATATACATTACAGACTAAGTCTCTCTCTATATATATATATGTGTGTGTGTGTGTGTATTTGTGTGTGTATGTGTGTATGTAAAATGTATATTTAATGGAAAAATAGGCCATAAATGTGAAAGAAACAAAGATAATAGATGGAAGAGTTTGGAACGAAGAAAGGAAAAGAGTAAATGATGTAAATATATTATTTTTGAAAAAATAATATAAGATCAAATAAGAAATGTGCAAACTGAGCCTACAAGTATTATCATATACAATAGTGTGTAAATGATCAAAAGTGATAGAGTCAATTTAAAATTATTCAAGAGTTAATTTTGTGAATCTTTCTTTAACCAAAAGGAATTCATTTGTGCATCAGTAAGTTTAATAAGTATAATAGATCAAATAGATCAAACATTTATATCCCTGAATACAATATGCTATCAAAAGAGAATTGTTCATTAGGGTGGATTACATAATAAATCTATTTTCATGAAAACTTGTTAAAGCTCGGGGAAATTACTCTGCATTCTCTAGTAGCTCACTCTATCATTGTCGAAAATATAGAGGTCAGAAAGAAATGTTCTCATAAAAGTGTCCTTAAATACAAATGGAAATGAACAAGTAGTATTAAAACAGTACTGATTTTTAATTTCCAGCCAATTATTTCTTAAAATTATTAAGCTGTCTTAATTGCTAAAATTATTAAGAGCTATTTAGGTATTATGATATTTCTGTAACTTAGCCATTTTTTTTTCCTATAGTTCGCTAAAGAAACAAGATTTGATTCAGATCAATTCTCTGAACCTATTGCTTGCCTGCCAGGAGCAAAGTAGGAAGGTCAAGAATGTTGACTGAATGAATGTTGCATAACGATGAATAAACAATATCTAAGATTGAGACTGTGGGAGGAATGCTTGTTCAGTCATCCATTCCTTCAGCCATAATGGGTGGGAAAGAAAGGTAACTGAAAAAAACACAACTCCTGGTTAGCACTCTGGATTTTATGAAAGCTATATCAGTTATCCAAATTTATCTTTGCAAATGAAGAATGGAATATTGCCTACTAGATTTTACCTGAATTCTGAATGTCTGTATTTTTCTATGAAATTCATCTTCCAGTATTAAACAATACTTAAATTGAGCACAATACTTTACTCAAAAAAATTTACAATATTTTGAGAGTTCATTCTGTCAGGAACATTAATAAAGGAAACTTGATAGGAACCCATCTACTAAAAAAAAATCAAGTTTCTATTTGAACAATTATTTCATTACTGTTACTAGTTAGAATAATTTAGTCACTTTTCAGCCCCTAAATGACAGTTTGAATATTGAACTACACTTGACCTTTTATAATGTACTACCCCTAAGTAACAAATAGAATTATAAAACTTTCTGAACTGTAATTCTGATTTTTAAAAATCAGTTTATACTTGTACAAATAATTGAAGAACTCAAACATAAAAAATATATTGACACTACTACAAACACCAAAACAATTTTTAACATCACATAGTGAACATATTAAGTTGTGGTTTATTAAGAAACTTCAAAGACACCGGAGCTGAAAAGCACATAACATCATGTAAAAATAGACATCTTTGGGCTCCAAGACAGAGACCACTCTCCAACAGTTTTAATTTAAATATGTATAAAGACCAGAAGACTCTACTTAACAATGGGAGTTCCTTGGTTGAATAATTCTATTATTACAAATGAATAGCCTTCAAGGATGACTACATCCTTTTGCAGAGCTAACTCTAAATTTTTGCAATAGTCTCCCTACATTGAAGGAGTACTAGAAATGACCACTGTGTTCATTCAGATGTTTTCTGTCCATTCCCTAATGCAAAACAAAGCCAAATGTATTTTCATGAGGTAGTACCTACAAACCTGTTTAACCTGTTTAAGTACCTGTTTAACCTGTTTTCTCTCTTCTCTCCCTAGAGCTCCAACAACACATAATCCTTTACATGCATATTTTGTAATGCACAGTCTTTATTCTGTCAGAAAAGGTTTTTGAAGTCTTTGACAAGAGGAAATTATTACTGAGTGCTCTGTCTAGTGCATCTGCTATATCTGTTTCACTCTTTCACAGCTTTTTGGTTATTAGACAATTCTATAAATTGTTAAACATTTACGAGCTTGTTTACATAAAAGCAAATTAATCTAATGAGAATGTATTTGATTTCTGTCTTAGGAATACTGCTGCATTTTATGACATTAGTAGATCAATTTCCCAAATCCTAATGACTAACATGCATGTCTATTGAGATTTTCTTTGGAATCTCACAGAGAATCTTACTGATTATCAATCAGCATTATCATCAATTGGTTTGCACATTTACAAGAGTTATGTTTTTACCTTCTCAAGTGTTAAATAAAAGTAACTGAAATTATCAATCTGGTTTGTTCATTATGTTGTTCATTTGGAGAC
Organism: Mus caroli; assembly: GCF_978045245.1. Lineage (NCBI taxonomy): Eukaryota > Metazoa > Chordata > Mammalia > Rodentia > Muridae > Mus > Mus caroli. Next base: position 142,040,839 of record NW_028227256.1, read on the forward strand.
AGTGATTGATCCTTGTGCTACAGTTTAGATGTAGATATGTCTCATTTCCAAAGCTATTAATTTGCTTAGCTAGCCAAAACTAAATGTATGACCTGTTTTAGTTTTATTCCCTGTTGCTCTAATAAAAACTCTCAGAGAAAAATAACTTAGGAGAGAACATGAACCATTCTAGATTATAGTCTATCAATTCAAGAAATGGGATGGGAACTTGAGAGCAGCTAGTCACATCTATATCCAGTACAGGGAGAGTAAAGCCATGTGTGTGCACACAATTTACTTTCTTCTTTCTTTATACATTCCAGGGTTCAAATCAAAGGAATAATGTCTCCATTAAGGCTGGATCTCTTCACGTTAAATGTCTAATAAAGCCAATCCCCAACAGACATCCACCTGCAACATAAAGTAGACATCAGTCACGAAGAGTCTCTTCCCAGATGATTGTGTATCAATTCGAAAATTATAAGTATTGCGAAATGTTTTCATACTGCAGAGGTCTATGTACTACAATCAGTGAAAGCTCAGAAGCAACTGAGGAAGGGTAGAGGAAAATATTACAATATTTGACAAATAGTATGATAAAATTACATATTTGATACAACATTTCTTTATAGATGGTTGGATAAGTTGTTTTCTTTCTATTTTCATAATGTAATATAATTAGATTTTTCTTTTTTTTACTTTCTGTCATCCAAATCATGTACACACTTTCTTGCTTTGTTTTTCAATTCCATGTTCACTAGTTTTTTAAAAATATGTATTGATTTGTATAGCCATATCTATCCCTAAACATAACCTGCTCAGTCTGAATAGTGTTAGGCATATGTATGTTTTCAGGGCAAACTATATCTAGTATTGGCTAACCAGCTGGTGTGCTTGCCCCTGGAGACTATTTATCCCACTTTCAGTATTACTTATTTGCTTATAGGTTTTGTGTGCAGGGCTTAGGCCTACTATGCTTTACACCATCCACTTTGACATGTCTCTTGTTGCCCTCTTCAGCTCATGTTCTGACAGCCATGTTGGTGAGCTTTTACAATTGCATCTTTTGACCTTATTAGGAGACACAATCTCACAGCAAAGTCCCTGGACATACAGTTTCTCTGCCCCTTCTCCCACAGTCTTTGCTGAGTCTCCAATATGTTAGTGTTTTGTTGATTTACCTAGTGAGATTGGCTTCACAAGTGTGCATTTTCATTGTCTGAAGTTTTCTGGAATTTTCTTTAGCAAAGAGAAATTTTGTTGATGAGGGATGAAGATTGCCCTAACCTTAGCATAGAATAATAAATGTTTTGAAATATACCTCAGTTTATATTTTCAGCTTAATATGAATTTAATTCTCTTCTAATTAATAGGCTATTAGCCCTGTTATTTTTCTTATATCCTAACTTGAATTGATCGTGCTTTTATAGGGTGCTTCAGTGTGTCCTAATGCTTCTAATTGGTATTTACAGATAAAATTGTAGCAGAGAGCCAACCATTCAGTTATTAAAAAGATTCCTAACAATAGTCATAGAATTGAAAACATGAGTTGTAGTTATTTGAGAAATTTCTTTTGTTGAAATTCAGTGATTTGACAAATTAAGGATTTAAAGCATGTCTAATAATCCCTCAAATAATATTTCCCTTCAATATTGTAACTTGTTTTCTTTTGCACTTAAGTTTTAAAATCCATCATATTCAAAGACAATTAAATGGTTACCTTTGTAAAAAACATATAAAATTAAGAATGAATAAACTAAAATTCATAGTTGAAAGAGCATAGGAGAAAAGTGAATGACTTGCTCAAGGTCTATATAGGACTAGATGAATTAAATATTACAGTGTCTACCATTTTGAGAAAATGTGCTCATGTCTCTGTTATAGTATCTTGTACTTTGTTTGAAATATTGCTTAAACTATTATATGAGACCCCCTTTTTCCTTTAATAATACCTTCTGTTGTCCCTCCTCCTCCTTTTCCTCTGTTGTCGTCTTCTTCTTCTCCTCCTCCTCCTTCTAGTTCTTCACCTTATTTTTCATAATGGAAATAATAACAGCCACCTTATCTCATTAGGGTCTCATCCTTTGAAATTTTTCACATTCTAATTTCTGAATGACCTCCAGATTGAGGGTTTTCTTGCACTATTCAGTCCTGCATAGAGCTTCTCTTTAGACACGTAAACTATAGCTAGGAACTAAATAACTTGTCATTCATTTTTAACTTTGATGAGAAACTTATTTTTAATGTATTTTTTCATCACTATTTTCAGATAATTATAACAAAATAGCAGACATTTGGATGTTTTATACATGCTGAACTTTTGTTTGCATTGTCTCTAGATGTGAATTAGTTAATTCACTTTGGCTTCTGGCAGGTGGTGTGCACCCTACACTCGCCCAAGAACTCTCTGGATTTGAGAATGAAGCACACACACACACACACACACACACACACACACACACACACACACCAGCTAATTTTGACATGTCTTGATTAGAACAATGGCTGGACACTTCTAAACCTCCCAGCTGCTAGCACACACTTCCCACCTGTATTTCTGGTTTAACAGCTTCTAAATCTATATTTTATCTTTGCTGTCATGTTACCTTCTGGGAAACCCTCCATAGGGCTGCATTCCCTTTCCACCTACATTCTTGGATCCTTTCTCACATGCAGCTCTTAAATAATCTGATCCTTCTCCCTGTGAATCATGGAAATTCTCCTCTCTCTCTCTCTCTCTCTCTCTCTCTCTCTCTCTCTCTCTCTCTCTCTCTCTCTCTCTCTCTCTCTCTGTGTCTCTGTCTCTCTCTCTGTCTCTGTCTCTCTCTCTCTCTCTCTCTCTCTCTCTCTCTCTCTCTCTCTCTCTCTCTCCCCTGTGTTTGTCCCTTGCCTGAGCAATCCAAATGTCCTGCCTCTGTCTCTCTGTCCAGCCACCTCTTTATTGCCAGTAAAAACCAGTAGAAATCAGCATCAGCAAGTGTGGCTTTGGGAAGTTGAATTAGGACCAAGCTTTAGAACCAATTCCCAACATCTCATCCTTTCAATACAAATCTTAAAAATGGCTCTTCTCTAAAACATAAATTGATTATAACCATAACAATTGGGTAAATTACAAAGTATGGTATAAAATTAACATACAATGCATCATATTTGTCAATTAAATAAAGTACTCTACTATTTATTCTGATTTAAAGAATTTACAATTCTATATCTGAATTATGTTCTGACTTTAATTTGTATTACCATCTGAAAACCATACTTTCTTTATCATCTTACTCAATGTGAAACAACTTGGGTTTGATTATGAGACTAATTAGCCTTCAACCTCATCAGAAATCCAAGAATGAATTATTATCTGAATATGTAGGAAGCACAAAAACATAGCTTCCAAAAATTAAACAAATTGTAGCGATAGCTGACTACTTGGGTAGTTCCTTATTACTCAAATTGTCAAATTGTCTTCAGCCTTCTGACCCAGAACCATCTGACAGAACTTGAAATGAAGCAGGATCTATGAAGAAATAGATTATTCTGTCTTAGCAGGGCTAAATTGTTGACTATCCTGCACTGTGTGTGCTTTCTTTGACAGTATTTTTAATTTGTAGATCAACAGAGTAATTTTTGTTCAGCAGCTATCTTGCTATAACTGGAATAACTCCATATGGAGGTTTTGATGCTCAGTCTCTTCTTTGAACCAAGAAGGCAGTGCTGTCATGAGCAGACATGTATCTAGTCAAATAATGAATTAACACTAAATGTCATATTTTGTGGATTTCTGATGGTTTTGAAGACTACATATCTAGATAAAGTATATCTTAAGTTTTAAACCTTGACTACACTTAGCTATTTCTATTCGAATATTATAGAAAGCACCTTAATATAATTAGAACAAAAATTTAATATAACCATGAGTTTATGATTTGCCCATTAACTTGTGTTACTTAGTCATCCCAAACCGTTTGTAATAGTTATTTAAAGGGACTTGGTCTAAGCCTTAAATTCTTAAATAAGTTGCATAGGCACAATGATTATCTAAGAGTAACAATACTGGTTTCAAAATGTGTATCAGTTTAAGAAATTTATATTAATGAGAACTTTAAATTGTTGTTTAAATTCTGTACCAATTTAAAATTATAATTTCAATTTGCATCAATTATAAAGATTTCTACAAATGTAAGATTGTGGCTATATAATGCTTTGTTTAAGAATAAATTTAGTAATCCATCCTATCTATTTCCTTCCTGTTCAAAATTATGACTATTTCCAAATTATCTCTTAAAATGACAAGATATTTATAATTTATAAAATAACCATAACTAGACACCCAAACCCAAAGGATCTGGATCACAACTCTCCATAACTTCTTCCTGCTGAACAGGGATGATGAGAAATTCTTTAGAAGGGAGGGGTAGGAAAATTAAAAAAAGAAAAAACCTTAGATTTAAGAAACCTAGCTTTAGAATCTGTTACCCATTCTTTGTATATTTAGAAGGCTTAGGATTTGACTAAAGTTCTGTCTGGACCACCTGACTGTTTGGATGAAACAAGGTCATCTGGAATCATCAACTATTCCTGAAGCTATTTTGGAAGAAATTGTCTGGAAACAGCTTTAGGAGGTAGAGTGGCTGGAACAGCAGGTCATTTTAGCATCCTGACAGATTAATCTTGTCAGAGCTATAAATTCTGTAATATGTGAATCTCACAACCAAAGTTTTAGTACTTTGGTTCACATGGATCATTCAAGGTGCATATATAAGTTCAATATGACATTTTGCTCCTTGTTTGAGCAGGTAAAGACAACTGTCATGTTATGAGTTAACTGGATCAATAACTAATTCTAATAAATCTTCATCCATGCCTTATGAAGGAGGGAATGAAGAATATACAGTACTCCATAAACAACAAAATTTATTGTCTAAATTAGCTGAAGTTTTGGCTAGAGACATTTTTTTTTTTTTACGTCTAAGCCAGTTATTGGGTTGTTCCCATGTCGAGGAATCAGCAGGTCAAGTTATCTGTCCTGTTCGATTTCCTTGAGTTTCTCTTTTCTGTACCCAAGATCTTCAAGGGTTCTTCTCTGTCATATCTGATTACTCTAGATATGTCTCCTTTCCTATCAACACAAAAACAGAGCCACTCTCCCAAAATGGCAGGTCCTGGGTCCAGTAACTGGAAATTATTAAAGGTCTAGTATGAATTTCAATTGGTAGCTTGACTGCTCTCCCAGAGGATTTTTAATATCATAAATACCATGAACTAATAATATTCTTCATTTTGATAATTAAAACAATTAAAACTATCTACACATATTTATCTGTTGGGATAGTGCTCCTCCACTATTTCCTTTTTTCCCCCACGATTAATTTTTAATAGTGAGATCAAGGCCTGTGTTAGTACTGCCTGAGGTAGGTTAGGCTGTATATCCATCCCGGTTTTTGACCTACTATTTTAGATCAAAAAGCTTCAATTATTTATTTATCTATGTATACTAAAATCCTTCCCTCTATGGATATTAATTTCTCTTTGGATACATATGTCCCTTCTCTTTATGTAACTTGAATTAACATAAGTTTCTTTATCTGTCTGAGATAAGTTTTTTCCATTTATTCCCTGCTCTCTGACCTATAATTTAAGATCAAAAGCCTCAGTTATTTTCATCTATGTATTTAATTAAATTCCCTTCTATTTGCTGTATAAGCCTATTTCCAGGCTCTATTTTTGTAATATTAAGCTGAGTAATCCCAGAATTCCCATGTAGACTGTGTTTGAAGATCCAGAGAGCTGCTCTGGCATAGACATTTTAAATTTTAAATGCATTTTTGTCATTCTTTTATTCTTCCTCCTTGTCTCTATTTCCCATATTTGAGATCAAAGGACTGGACTTCTTTATTTCATGTATATTTAAGAACATTTAAACAATTATCAGTATACCCCCTTCTATCCTAAAAACAATTAAATCAAATTTATTTATCTCTATCCTTTGATTATTTGCTTGTAGGAAGCAGTCAGAGTCTATCATATGACTCTCTCTCTGTCTCTCTGTCTCTGTCTGTCTGTCTCTCTGTCTCTCTGTCTCTGTCTCTCTCTCTCTCTCTCTCTCTCTCTCTCTCTCACTCTCTCTCTCTCTGTCTAGGAGCAGCCTGTCTTTTTTTTTCAGCAGGGGTTCCCAGCACCTCTGAGCTCAAGCTCTCTGAGGTAGCTAGAAAACTTTTAGCAGGACAAGGGTTAAATCTCCTCTAACTGCTGTGTTCCCTTGCTCTAGTTTTGTAGCTTTCACAGGAACCATGTGACTCTGCACAGCGCACTGAGAAATCAATTTTCCAGTCCTCCTAATCTTTCCCCCTTTTTATTAGATATTTTCTTCATTTACATTTCAAATGCTATCCCGAAAATCCCTATACCCTCCCCCTGCCCTGCTCCCCAATCCACCCACTCATGCTTCTAGGTCCTGACATTCCCCTGTACTGGGGTATATAATCTTCACAACACCAAGGGCCTCTCATCCCATTGATGGCCACAAAGGCCCTCCTTTACTACATATGCAACTAGAGACACAGGCTCTGGGGGTGGGGGTACTGGTTAGTTCATATTGTTGTTCCTCCTATAGGGTTGCAGACTCCTTTAACTCCTTGGGTACTTTCTCTAGCTCTTTCATTAGGGGCCCTGTGTTCCATCCAATAGATGACTGTGAGCATCCACTTCTGTATTTGCCAGGCACTGGCACAACCTCACAAGGGATAGCTATATCAGGATCTGATATGCACTCACTGGTAAGTGGATGTTAGCCCAGAAACTTAGAATACCTAAGATACAAACGCATGAAACTCAAGAAGAAGGAAGACCAAAGTGCGGTCCTTCTTAGAATGGGGAACAAAATACCCATGGAAGGAGTTATAGAGACAAAATTCAGAGCTGAGACAGAAGGAAGGACCCTCCAGAGACTCCCCAACCCCGGGATCCATCCCATGAACAACCACCAAACCCAGACACTATTGTATATGCCAGTTCTCCTAGTCTTATGTCATGGTGTGTATGTAAGCCATTCAGGAATCTCCAATTAATTTTTAAAAGGGAGTTCTTGCCTACTACCTTGGCGCCATTTGTAGGGGTGAATTTATTAATCTGCTTTGGCTCCCAGTGGTTGCGCATGTGTTACACCTACCCAAGAGCTCTCTGAATTTGAGAATGAAAGACATACTTACACCAGCTAATTTTGATATTAATTAAGCTAATTTAGCTTAATGGGTGGACACTTCTAAACCTCTGCTTGGCTAGCAAACATTCCCCTCCAGTATTGTTTCCTTAACACCTTCTCAGTCTGTATTTTATCTTTGCTGCTCTGTTACCTCTGGGAGCTCACCCCTCCTCATGGGGCTGCTTTCCCTTTCCAGCTACATCATTGGATCATTTTTTTTTCTTCTACAAGTCTTAAATCTGAACCCTCACCCTCCGAGTCATGGTGATTCTCCTCTTCTTCCCTTCTCTTTCAGTACCTTACCTGTGCAATCCAAAAGTCCCCCTTTTGTCTCCCTGTCCAGTCATGGGCTGTACAGCAATCCTTTATTACCAATTGAGGTCAGCTGGGAGCAGGGACCCTCAGTGTCTGGAAGTGTGGTTTTTGGAAGCTGAATTAAGACAAAGTATTAGAAACATTTCCTAACACATTCCTGGAGGCTCTGAAATCCAAGATAGAGACTGTAGAATTTAGGACCTGGTGATACTCCTCTAGAAGTCTGTCTGACCTGGTATTTGTATGGTGAAATTTTGAAATAGCACCCGGGTCGGGTCATCTTTCATCAGTTGGCCATGATTCCCTGGTGGCATAACAAAGACCCCACTTGAACGTATTATTATGTTAAGCAATAAGTTTTGATCTCGGGGTTTGAGGTAACAACATTAAGTTGATAGTAGCTTTTCATTTTTTCAGAGTTCTAGATTTTTTTTTTTTTACTTGCAAAGATGATAAAGTTTTCCAATACTTTCAAGTCAAATTCTAACATTGTTGCCATCCCATGTGGTCATGATACATTTGTCTAACCAAGAAACCAATATTAGTATATTACTGTGACTAAACTAGACATTATTTAGACTTTACTAATTGATCAAGACATGGCATATTCCTCTCACCCAGGACTAACTCCCTAATTCCACATTATACATAGTAGATCTATTTTTCCTGTTAGTTTTTTACAATTGGTGACAATGGCTTAATGTGTCTTTGCCTTTTCTATGACCTTGGTAATTAGGTGATTTATAATCGGTTTCTCCACAGAACATTTCTTGATTTGTCTTTGTCTGGAGTATTCAACATCAACTTGAGGGGAAAGTATTGCAGGTTTGATATACCCATATCAGTGCTCCTAGTACAGTGCTTTGGCCTCTGTCAAATTTCAGATAGGTGTAGATGTGAGTATTTATGTTTATATTTTATTTGTTTCATCCATATGTCTGTTTCTATGCTGGTAGCATGTTGTTTTAATCACTATAGCTTCATCTTGAAGAACTGAATAGCAATTCTTCCAATGTTCTTTTTGCTTAGGATTGCTTTAGCTCTCTGGGGTCATTTCTGCACTTGATCTTAGCCAAAAGGCCAAGAAGCGATCTGGGGTCATTTCTGATTGCATGTGAATTTTAGGATACGTTTTTCTATTTCTGTGGAGAATGTTGTGTGTATTTTAAATACTATTGCATTGAATCTGTACCTTGCTTTGGGCAGAAAAGCTGTTTTCATAGTAATAACTCTACCTAACCATGAACACAACATGTATTTCTACATTTCAGTATGCTTCTTAGTCTTGCTATAGAGATTTTAAATTTCCATTGTAGAAGTTTTTTTCCTCCTTGGTTAGGTTTATTTCAACATATGTTATTGTTTTTGACACCTCTGTAAATAAAAATGTGTCTATAATCTCCTTTTCAGCTTGTTTGTTGTTGGTGTACCAAAAGGATACTGCATTCTGTAAGCTGATTTTTCAACCTGAATTTTTTAAAACATTATTTAATGTTTATTTAATTTTTATGGTAGAATTTTTTATGTCTCTTATGTATAATATTGTATCATCTTAAACTATGAATCATTTGACTTCTCTTTCAACTTGTAACTCTTTAATGTATTTCTTGTTATCAATCCAACTGGTGATTCCAATATTATACTGAAAAGGACTGGAGATACCAGTCTAATTCCTGATTCTAAAGGACTAATTCAAGTTTTTCTCCATTTATCATAATGTGGGGCTGGATTTTTCACATACAGCCTTTATAGTGTTGAGGTATGTTCCCTCCAGTCTTATTTTCTCTAGAACATTTATCATGAATGTATTTTGGTTTTGTCAAAGATATTTTCTGAATCTGTTGAGATGAGCACATATTTTTCATTTTAAGTTTATTTGTATGATTCTATTATATTTGTTGTTGTACAGGTATTGAACCTGCTCTGTATTTCTGGAACAAAGAAAACTTGATTGTGATGAATGATCTTCTTGATACATTCTTGTATTTGCTTTGCTACTATTTTATTTAGACTTTTTGTATCTTTGTTTATCATATGCATTGATCTGTAGTTTTATTTATTTTTTTTTAATTTCTTTACCTGATTTAGGTAAAGAGGAATAAGAGCTTCATAAAATGGGTTTGGGAGGGATCCCTGTTTTTATTTCTTTAGAGAATCTAGATATGATTAATTGGTTTTCACTGAATACTTGTCTAGTGTAATTCTGGTGTGGAGCCATATGGATCTTGGCTTTTTTATTCAGAAGACTTTTTATTTCTTTTCAATATTCTTTTTTTTTCTGGGTCTGTTTAGGTTGTTGATACCTTCTTGCTTTAACTTTGGCTATTGGTATGAATCAATCAAAGCTTTATCCATTTCTTTTAGATTTCCCAATTTAGTGGGGTCAAAGTTTTAAAGTATTCCTGAAGCATACTTGCATTTCCCTGATGGCTAAGGATGTTGAACATTTCTCTAAATGTGTCTCAGTAATTTCAGATACCTCTAATAAAAAAAAAATCTATGTTAAGGTCTATACATTTTTAATTAGATTTCTTGGTTTGTTTATGTCTCCTTTCTCGAGTTCTTTGTATATTTTGGATATTAACCTTCTATTGGATGTGGAGTTGATGAAGGCCTTTTTTCCTTCTGTAGGCTGCCATTTTGTCTTATTGATGGTGTCTTTTACCCTAAAGAAGCTTTTCAATTTCATGCAGTTCAATTTTTTGTTTATCTTCATTTTTATTAGGTATTTTCTTTATTTACATTTCAAATGTTATTCCATTTCCTGGTTTCCCCTCCAGAATCTTCCTATCCCATCCCTCTGCTTCTATGAGGGTGTCCCCACCCACTGACCCACTCTCAAATTCCTATCCTTGCATTCTCAAACACTGGGGCATCTAGCCTTCACAGGACCAAGGACCTCTTCTCCCATTAGTGTCTGAGAAAGCCATGCTCTGCTACATATACACCTGGAGCCGTGGGTCCCTCCATGTGTACTCTTTAGATGCTTCTTGGCTATTCGATATTCCTCAGTTGAAAATTCTTTGCTTTGCTCTGTATAGCATTTTTAATAGGGTTATTTGATTCTCCAGAGTCTAACTTCTTGGATATTAGTCCTCTATCAGATGTAGGATTGCTTTTTCTAGTATGTAGTTTCCCTCCTTGTGTTGGAGTTTTCCATCTATTATTCTTTTAGGGCTAGATTTGTGGAAGTATATTGTGTAAATTAGGTTTTGTCATGGAAAGAATTGCCTTGAATCTGTAGATTATTTTTGTTAGCATGATCATTTTTACTATGTTGCCTACTGATCCATGTTCATGGGAGATCTTTCTATGTTCTGATATCTTCTTAAAACCTGGAGCACTCATTGATCAAGGGTAGAACCAAAAACAGTTAACAAAAAAACCGATAAGACAAATGAAAAGATTCCTAATGATATTCTGCTATATTCATAGGATCTGAACCTAGCTCACTCATCACCAGATAGGCTTTCTCTAGAAGCAAATGAGAGCAGATACAGAGAATTTCAGTCAAACATTAGGAAGAGCTGGGGAGACTGCAGAAGCGGAATGAAAGGATTGTAGTAATCAATAGATTCAAAGACACCAGGAGAATACTAACCAGCACAGAGTCAACTAAGCAAGGATCACAGAAGCCCAGTGAGATTGATGCTACAACCATGGAGCCTGCATGGGTATGCTTCAGGTCCTCTGCATATATTCTGTGGTTCTTTAGATTGGGGTTTTTGTTGGACTACTAACAATGAGAGTGAGCGTGAGAGTGAACCTTTTGCCTGCTTATGGAACCTATTTCCTTCTACTGGGTTGCCTTGTCTTGCCTTGATTTGAGGGCATATGTCTATTCTTACTTCATCTTGTTATTCTGAGTTCAGTAGGTTTCACTTGGAGGACTACTGTTTTCTGAAGGGAAATGGAGGAACAGCAGATCTGGGAAAAAGGGTAGGGTGGGAAGTATTGGCATAAGGAGAGGGAAGGGAAGCTGCAGTTTTGATGTATTATATAATGGAGGAGTAAATAAATAAAATATTTTTCTGGTTATTTCTATTTAGGAAAATTGGGGTCATACATTTGTTTTCATTATTTGGTCTGCTTATTTAGTTTATATTAAAAAGAATCAGCTCTTATATTCCTTGATATTTTTGTATTGTTTATTTTATTTCATTAATTTTTGCTTTCGCTTTTTACTATTTTGTGCAGTCTATTGGTTATGGGTTTGGCTTCTAAATTCTTAATAATAAGAATATCTAAGAATAATCAAATCTTTCATTTGTGTTTTTTATAATTTTTAATGTAGGCACTTAATGCTATGTATTTCCTTCTGAGGAAATCTTTAATTCTGTTAATCTTTCCTATAGATTTTGCTGTGTTATGTTTAATTATCTTTTACTTCCAGGTATTTAAAAAATATTGTTCAAACTAAAGAATATTATTTGTTTAATCACCATTAGTTTATATACTTTTTAAATTTTATTATATGTTTTTTGACATCTTTTATTTGTTTTTGATGTTTTTGATACTGGTGAATTAGGATACATGTTGTTCTTTCTCCCTTTCTTTCTTTCTTTCTTCCTCCCTCCCTCCCTCCCTCCCTCCCTCTCTCTCTCTCTTTCTTTCTTTCTTTCTTTTTTTTTTTTTTTTTTTTTTTTTAATATTTTTATTACATAATTTCCTCAATTACATTTCCAATACTATCCCAAAAGTCCCCCATAGCGCCCCCCACTTCCCTACCCACCCATTCCCATTCTTTTGGCCCTGGCATTCCCCTATATTGGGGCATATAAAGTTTGCAAGTCCAATGGGCCTCTCTTTCCATTGATGGCCGACTAGGCCATCTTTCGATACATATGCAGCTAGAGGCAAGAGCTCCAGGGTTCCGGTTAGTACATCATGTTGTTCCAACAATAGGGTTGCAGATCCCTTTAGCTCCTTGGGTACTTTCTCTAGCTTCTCCATTGGGAGCCCTGTGATACATCCAATAGCTGACTGTGAACATCCACTCCTGTGTTTGCTAGGCCCCGGCATCGTCTCACAAGAGACAGCTATATTTGGGTCCTTTCAGCAAGATCTTGCTAGTGTATGCAATGGTGTCAGCGTTTAGAAGCTGATTATGGGACGGATCCCTGGATACAGCAGTCTCTAAATGGTCCATCCTTTCATCACAGCTACGAACTTTGTCTCTGTAGCTCCTTCCCTGGGTGTTTTGTTCCAAATTCTAAGAAGGTGCACAGTGTCCACACTTTGGTCTTCATTCTTCTTGAGTTTCATGCGTTTAGCAAATTGTATCTTATATCTTGGGTATCCTAAGTTTTGGGCTAATATCCACTTATCAATGAATACATATTGTGTGAGTTCTTTTGTGATTGTGTTACTTCACTCAAGATGATGCCCTCCAGGTCCATCCATTTGGCTAGGAATTTCATAAATTCATTCTTTTTAATAGCTGAGTAGTACTCCATTGTGTAAATGTACCATAATTTCTGTATCCATTCCTCTGTTGAGGGACATCTGGGTTCTTTCCAGCTTCTGGCTATTATAAATAGGGCTGCTATGAACATAGTGGAGCATGTGTCCTTTTTACCGGTTGGGACATCTTCTGGATATATGCCCAGGAGAGGTATTGCTGGATCCTCCGGTAGTACTATGTCCAATTTTCTGAGGAACCGCCAGACTGATTTCCAGAGTGGTTGTACAAGCTTGCAATCCCACCAACAATGGAGGAGTGTTCCTCTTTCTCCACATCCTCGCCAGCATCTGCTGTCACCTGAATTTTTGATCTTAGCCATTCTGACTGGTGTGAGGTGGAATCTCAGGGTTGTTTTGATTTGCATTTCCCTGATGATTAAGGATGTTGAACATTTTTTCAGGTGCTTCTCTGCCATTCGGTATTCCTCAGGTGAGAATTCTTTGTTCAGTTCTGAGCCCCATTTTTTAATGGGGTTATTTGACTTTCTGGAGTCCACCTTCTTGAGTTCTTTATATATATTGGATATTAGTCCCTTATCTGATTTAGGATAGGTGAAGATCCTTTCCCAATCTGTTGGTGGTTTTTTTGTCTTATTGATGGTGTCTTTAGCCTTGCAGAAGCTTTGTAGTTTCATGAGGTCCCACTTGTCAATTCTCGATCTTACAGCACAAGCCATTACTGTTCTATTCAGGAATTTTTCCCCTGTGCCCATATCTTCAAGGCTTTTCCCCACTTTCTCCTCTATAAGTTTCAGTGTCTCTGGTTTTATGTGAAGTTCCTTGATCCACTTAGACTTGACCTTAGTACAAGGAGATAGGAATGGATCGATTCGCATTCTTCTACATGTTAACAACCAGTTGTGCCAGCACCATTTGTTGAAAATGCTGTCTTTCTTCCACTGGATGTTTTTAGCTCCCTTGTCGAAGATCAAGTGACCATAGATGTGTGGGTTCATTTCTGGGTCTTCAATTCTGTTCCATTGGTCTATTTGTCTGTCACTATACCAGTACCATGCAGTTTTTATCACAATTGCTCTGTAGTAGAGCTTTAGGTCCGGCATGGTGATTCCACCAGAGGTTCCTTTATCCTTGAGAAGAGTTTTTGCTATCCTAGGTTTTTTGTTATTCCAGATGAATTTGCAGATTGCACTTTCTAATTCGTTGAAGAATTGATTTGGAATTTTGATGGGGATTGCATTGAATCTGTAGATTGCTTTTGGCAAGATAGCCATTTTTACAATGTTGATCCTGCCAATCCATGAGCATGGGAGATCTTTCCATCTTCTGAGATCTTCTATAATTTCTTTCTTCAGAGACTTGAAGTTTTTATTATACAGATCTTTCACTTCCTTAGTTAGAGTCACGCCAAGATATTTTATATTATTTGTGACTATTGAGAAGGGTGTTGTTTCCCTAATTTCTTTCTCAGCCTGTTTATTCTTTGTGTAGAGAAAGGCCATTGATTTGTTTGAGTTAATTTTATATCCAGCTACTTCACCGAAGCTGTTTATCAGGCTTAGGAGTTCTCTGGTGGAATTTTTAGGGTCACTTATATATACTATCATATCATCTGCAAAAAGTGATATTTTGACTTCCTCTTTTCCAATTTGTATCCCTTTGATCTCCTTTTGTTGTCGAATTGCTCTGGCTAGGACTTCAAGTACAATGTTGAATAGGTATGGAGAAAGTGGACAGCCTTGTCTAGTCCCTGATTTTAGAGGGATTGCTTCAAGCTTCTCACCATTTACTTTGATGTTGGCTACTGGTTTGCTGTAGATTGCTTTTATCATGTTTAGGTATGGGCCTTGAATTCCTGATCTTTCCAAGACTTTTATCATGAATGGGTGTTGGATCTTGTCAAATGCTTTTTCCGCATCTAAGGAGATGACCATGTGGTTTTTGTCTTTGAGTTTGTTTATATACTGGATTACGTTGATGGATTTCCGTATATTGAACCATCCCTGCATCCCTGGGATGAAACCTACTTGGTCAGCATGGATGATTGTTTTGATGTGTTCTTGGATTCGGTTAGCAAGAACTTTATTGAGGATTTTTGCATCAATATTCATAAGGGATATTGGTCTGAAGTTTTCTATCTTTGTTGGGTCTTTTTGTGGTTTAGGTATCAGAGTAATTGTGGCTTCATAGAATGAGTTGGGTAGAGTACCTTCTGTTTCTATTTTGTGGAATAGTTTGTGAAGAACTGGGATTAGATCTTCTTTGAAGGTCTGATAGAACTCTGCACTGAACCCATCTGGTCCTGGGCTTTTTTTAGTTGGGAGACTATTAATGACTGCTTCTATTTCTTTGGGGGATATAGGGCTGTTTAGATCATTAACCTGATCTTGATTCAACTTTGGTACCTGGTATCTGTCTAGGAACTTGTCCATTTCATCCAGGTTCTCCAGTTTTGTTGAGTATAGCCTTTGGTAGAAGGATCTGATGGTGTTTTGGATGTCTTCAGGATCTGTTGTTATGTCTCCTTTTTCATTTCTGATTTTGTTAATTAGTATGCTTTCCCTGTGCCCTCTAGTGAGTCTGGCTAAGGGTTTATCTATCTTGTTGATTTTCTCAAAGAACCAGCTCCTTGATTGGTTGATTCTTTGAATAGTTTTTCTTGTTTCCACTTGGTTGATTTCACCCCTGAGTTTGATTATTTCCTGCCGTCTACTCCTCTTGGGTGAATTTGCTTCCTTTTGTTCTAGTGCTTTTAGGTGTGTTGTCAAGCTGCTAATGTGTGCTCTCTCTAGTTTCCTTTTGGAGGCACTCAGAGCTATGAGTTTTCCTCTTAAAAATGCTTTCATTGCGTCCCATAAGTTTGGGTATGTTGTGGCTTCATTTTCATTGAACTCTAAAAAGTCCTTAATTTCTTTCTTTATTCCTTCCTTGACCAAGGTATCATTGAGAAGAGTGTTGTTCAGTTTCCACGTGAAGGTTGGCTTTCTATTATTTATTTTGTTATTGAAGATCAGCCTTAGTCCATGGTGATCTGATAGGATGCATGGGACAATTTCAATATTTTTATATCTGTTGAGGCCTGTTTTGTGACCAATTATGTGGTCAATTTTGGAGAAGGTACCATGAGGTGCTGAGAAGAAGGTATATCCTTTTGTTTTAGGATAGAATGTTCTGTAGATATCTGCCAGATCCATTTGATTCATAATTTCTCTTAGTTTCACTGTGTCCCTGTTTAGTTTCTGTTTCCATGATCTGTCCATTGGTGAAAGTGGTGTGTTGAAGTCTCCCACTATTATTGTATGAGGTGCAATGTGTGCTTTGAGATTTACTAAAGTTTCTTTAATGAATGTGGCTGCCTTTGTATTTGGAGCATAGATATTCAGGATTGATAGTTCCTCTTGGAGGATTTTACCTTTGATGAGTATGAAGTGTCCCTCCCTGTCTTTTTTAATGACTTTGGGTTGGAAGTCAATCTTATCAGATATTAGAATGGCTACTCCAGCTTGTTTCTTCATGCCATTTGCTTGGAGAATTGTTTTCCAGCCTTTCATTCTGAGGTAGTGTCTATCCTTTTCTCTGAGATGAGTTTCCTGTAAGCAGCAAAATGTTGGGTCTTGTTTGTGTAGCCAGTTTGTTAGTCTATGTCTTTTTATCTGGGAGTTGAGTCCATTGATATTAAGAGATATTAAGGAAAAGAAATTGGTGTTTCCTGTTATTTTTGATGTTAAAGTTGGCATTTTGTTCTTGTGGCTGTCTTCTTTTAGGTTTGTTGAGGGATTACCTTCTTGTTGTTTCTAGGGCGTGGTTCCTGTCCTTGTATTGGTTTTTTTCTGTTATTATCCTTTGAAGGGCTGGATTCGTGGAGAGATAATGTGTGAATTTGGTTTTGTCGTGGAATACTTTGGTTTCTCCATCTATGTTAATTGAGAGTTTGGCTGGGTATAGTAGCCTGGGCTGGAATTTGTGTTCTTTTAGTGTCTGTATAACATCTGTCCAGGATCTTCTGGCTTTCATAGTCTCTGGTGCAAAATCTGGTGTAATTCTGATAGGCTTGCCTTTATATGTTACTTGGCCTTTTTCTCTTACTGCTTTTAGTATTCTATCTTTATTTAGAGCATTTGTTGCTCTGATTATTATGTGTCGGGAGGTATTTCTTTTCTCATCCAGTCTATTTGGAGTTCTGTAGGCTTCTTGTATGTTCATGGGCATCTCTTTCTTTAGATTTGGGAAGTTTTCTTCTATAATTTTGTTGAAGATGTTTGCTGGTCCTTTGAGTTGAAAATCTTCATTCTCATCCACTCCTATTATCCGTAGGTTTGGTCTTCTCATTATGTCCTGTATTTCTTGGATGTTTTGAGTTAGGATCTTTTTGCATTTTCCATTTTCCTTGATTGTTGTGCCGATGTTCTCTATGGAATCTTCTGCACCTGAGATTCTCTCTTCCATCTCTTGTATTCTGTTGCTGATGCTTGCATCTATGGTTCCAGATTTCTTTCCTAGGGTTTCTATCTCCAGTGTTGCCTCATTTTTGGTTTTCTTTATTGTGTCTACTTCCCTTTTTAGGTCTAGTATGGTTTTGTTCATTTCCATCATCTGTTTGGATGTGTTTTCCTGTTTTTCTGTAAGGACTTCTACCTGTTTGATTATGTTATCATGTTTTTCTTTAAGGATTTGTAACTCTTTAGCAGTGTTCTCCTGCAATTCTTTAAGGGATTTTTGTGCTTCCTCTTTATTGTCTTCTTCCTTTTTAGCAGTGTTCTCCTGCATTTCTTTAAGTGTGTTATTAACGTCCTTCTTGAAGTCCTCTATCATCATCAGGAGATATGCTTTTAAATCCGTGTCTAGCTTTTCCGGTGTGTTGGGGTGCCCTGGACTGGGTGAAGTGGGGGTGCTGGGTTCTGATGATGGTGAGTGGTCTTGGTTTCTGTTAGTAAGATTATTACGTTTACCTTTCGCCATCTGGTAATCTCTGGGGTTAGTTGTTATCGTTGTCACTATTTAAAGATTGGAGCAGAAGCTGTGTTCCACTCACCAGCAGTCCCAAAATCCTGCGGTGGGGGTCCTGGGTAGCTGGCGGGTGTCAGGCAACCCTGCGCTCCCGCTACCCTGGCGCTGATCCGGCCGGGTGAGGCCTGTGGCCCTACTCAGGCTGGTTTCTGCTTCCCTAACTAATGCAGTCTCAGGTCCCGCGCAATTGGATTGGAGCAGAAGCTGTGTTCCACTCACCAGCAGTCCCAAAATCCTGCGGCGGGGGTCGTGGGTAGCTGGCGGGTGTCAGGCAACCCTGCGCTCCCGCTACCCCGGCGCTGATCCAGCCGGATGAGGCCTGTGGTCCTACTCAGGCCGGTTTCTGCTTCCCTAACTAATGCAGTCTCAGGTCCCGCGCAATTGGATTGGAGCAGAAGCTGTGCTCCCCTCACCAGAAGTCTTAAGATCCTGTGGCGGGTGTTGTGGGCAGTTGGCGAGTGTCAGCAGACCCTGCGCCCCAGCTGCTCAGGTGCTTTTCTGACCGGAAGAGGGTTGTGGCCCTGTGTGGGCCGGATTTCTCTCTCCCCAACCAGAGCAGTCTCAGGTCCCGCGTGATTGGACTGGAGCAGAAGCTGTGTTCCACTCACCAGCAGTCCCAAAATCCTGCGGCGGGGGTCGTGGGTAGCTGGCGGGTGTCAGGCAACCCTGCGCTCCCGCTACCCTGGTGCTGATCCGGCCGGGTGAGGCCTGTGGCCCTACTCAGGCTGGTTTCTGCTTCCCTAACTAATGCAGTCTCAGGTCCCGCGCAATTGGATTGGAGCAGAAGCTGTGCTCCCCTCACCAGAAGTCTTAAGATCCTGTGGCGGGTGTTGTGGGCAGTTGGCGAGTGTCAGCAGACCCTGCGCCCCAGCTGCTCAGGTGCTTTTCTGACCGGAAGAGGCTTGTGGCCCTGTGTGGGCTGGATTTCTCCTCTTTCTTTCTTTCTTTCCTTCTCTCTTTCTTTTTACTTTGTAAAAGTTTTCTTTGCATTTGGGGATGGAGCTTTCAAATAAGACTATATGCTAAGAAATTAAGGCCAACAATTATATCAGGGATCATAAAAATGAAAATTTTCTGTATAACTGAGGAAACTATTAAGTTTATGAGGAAGAAACTCACATGGAGGATGCTAAAAAATTAACGCTAAATCAACATAAACAAAACTCATAGCAACTCAAAGAGATAAAAGTAGCATGTGCAGGGCCAGCACAGGTCTGTACCAAGTCATTTGCTCTGTTATGGTCTTCAGAATAGCATTTTTCCTGATACTTCCTAGCCAGGTGTGTCTCTGATTCTTATGCTTATCTTGGCCTCTTCTCCTGTTTGTTTGCCTTGTGATTTTTTGTATTAACTTACTATATTTTACTTTGTTATATTTAAAAGAAAAAGAATGAATTATGAAGGTAAACCTATCCATTATCGTACAGACTAATAACAGAAATTGTCAATTATACCTAGTGAAATAGGAATAAATCAGTTTTGTCCTATGTAATGACACCAGGTATCCTACTCCAGAGACAGTTTCATAGCCAGGCATAGTAGACCAACAAATAATGGAATCTACAAGTTTTTGTTGTGGTGATGTTTGTTTTGTGTGTATCTGTATGCTTATAATTGGTTATAGGTTAGGTTTTCTTAGGTTTTATGTTGGTTTTTTTGGTATTAATTTTTGTTTTCTAGGTTTACGGAGCATAGTATTAAGTTTTCATTTGCTTTTTGAAAAATAGTCCAGGATTGGGTGAGTAGGGTGGCAGGAGAGGACCTACGAGGGCTTGGGGGGAAGGAAGAATATAATAAAAATGTATTGAAATGTCAAATTATAAAAAAATACAATAAAAAGGCATCAAATGTGTTGATCATATGTAACAATTGAAAAAAGTCAACTTTAAGATATCATCTTACCCCAGTTAGCATGGCAAAGTCAGCAAAGCCTAATAAGAAATTCTGACAAGGTTGCGGTGAAAAACAAACTCCCATCCATTGTTGGAACTCACTTCAATTGGTGCTGCCTCTTTGGAACTCAGTATGAGGTAATCTCAAAGAGTTACAATTACATCTAAAATATGAACCAGCTACATCATAGTTTGGAGTATGTCTGAAGGACTCAACATTGTATTCCACAGATATTTTGCTCAATAGTGTTCATAGCTGTGTTATTCATAATATTCTGAAAATAGAAACAATCTAAATGTCCTTCAGAAGATAAATGAATAGTAGAAAAAGTGGCCCACATGCACAAAAGAATACGACTCCTATGTAAAAATATGAAATCATGGACCTTGAAAGCTTAATTTTGAATGAGGTAATAGAGACCCAGAAAGACAAAATGCTGTTCTTCAACATGTGCTCCAAATCCTCTCATGTGTATATAAGATAAAGTAACTACAGACACTAGAAAAGTATAACCAGATCACATTTGAGTGGGGGGAGGATTGAGAGGGTAATATCAAGATACAGATGGTATGAGGCGATAAATGGAATAACAATGTGGGGTACTCCAAGAAGGAGGAGTGAGGGAAATCAACTCAGAGAGGGAGAGTGTGTACAAATACAGCAAGCTTTTTAATAAAGCCTTAAGGAATCATGATATCTCATATTTCCCTTAAGTTATAAACAACACACACATACACATATATGTACATGTAGTATATATACTATATTTGCACATATTTTATATATGTACATACTTCCCAGAAGAATCTTAGAGTTAGAAAAATCTTAGTACTGTAGATAAGACGCCTTCTTTCTAGTTGTTTGTCAGGGTTTTTCAAGTGACTTTGTAAGATACCAAACTAGGTCTGACCTGAATTTCTATCTCTTGTTGTCTAGCTTCCTTGATTCTTCAAAATACGATGGGAACTATCAAGGGAAGGGTACCAATAAACAATCCTACCCAGCTACAACACCAATGAACCATGGCAATTACTTGCATGACAAGTTATGAATAAAGGTAAAATAGAAGCACTCAGAAATCGGGGCAAGAAACAGATGTGAAATTGTTCTTACAGCACAGTCAACAGGAGAGAAATCATGTCTGCACGTCTGGTACTGGAAAACTACACAGCTTCAGGGGCTAGCAAGGTCCGGGATCTTTAAAAAAATGAATAAATAAAAAAAAAAACTAGTGATTTTCTAAACCTGTATAACTACATCATAAATATTATCTCTGTATTCACAGATAAGTTCAGTTACCACAGCTCATCAGTCTTCTCTTACAGAAAATGGAGAGCATTACAGAAAATCAAAACTAGATAAATACAGAAATCAGAAGATTGTGGGAGCCCAGCTGAGCAAATACAAATAAGACAAAATCCCAGGGAGTACACTAGGAATCAGCTTCTCCCAAAACTGGTTGAATAAACAAGACTAAAACAACAGCAATGTCAATGAAAATGTTAACATTAAAGGGAGGCAGTTTTAAGGGATCTCAAACTTAGACAATGATATGTAGCCAACTACTGTCTATAAAAATCTATAGACAACTTAATGCTGTAAAAGACAAATTAACCTCTTGCAAGGATGTGCCCCTTTATTGGTTGTACAGTGAAAAGTAGTAAGCTTTCAAACTATACAAACAAATAACAAAAACAGACTCAGCAAGTTATGTTTGTTTGTATTGGTGCATACCAACACACACATATACATACATACATACATACATACATACATACAGCAATAGTAATCAAAGAAAAAAGA
Organism: Mus caroli; assembly: GCF_978045245.1. Taxonomy (NCBI): domain Eukaryota; kingdom Metazoa; phylum Chordata; class Mammalia; order Rodentia; family Muridae; genus Mus; species Mus caroli. The sequence continues at coordinate 142,062,452 of NW_028227256.1, forward strand.
GGTTATAAATTTGATAGAGGTGCATGTGAAGTGACTGATATACTTAGAAAGACTCAAATATGAATGTTAGGAAACATGATGTAATTCTATTTAATTAAAAACCCAATAAAAATAAAATTTTAAAATGTTTGAAGGATATCCCTCTCATCTTAACCAGAATGGTACTAAACCATAGTATTTTAGTCTCATGAAGAAATGAAGTCACTACAAGGTGAGTTCCAGGACAGCCAGGGCTAAACAGAGAAACCCTGTCTCGAAAAACCAAAAAAAAAAAAAAAAAAAAAAGAAATGAAGTCACAAGACAAAGCACCTTTTGCAATTCACAGAAGTGAGTATACACACAAATACACACACACACACAGAGAGAAGTGGGGATGGGGGGGTGGAGAGACTCACTCCAATGGTCTTACACAGAAAAGAATGTTTCTGGAGAGCTGAGCTAGCAAACGCATAATATGTTAGAATTTTAATGAATTTCTGGACACTGAGTAGACACTAGTGTGTGGATGGGAAGTTTTTGGAGGCATTGGTTTCAGGGACCCTACAAATTATTGTTCCTTCTAAGATCAACATTTTCATTGACATTGCTGTTGTTTTAGTCTTGTTTATTCCACCAGTTTTGGGAGAGGCTGACTCCTAGTGTACTCCCTGGGATTTTGTCTTATTTGTATTTGTATGGTGGATGTGCAAGAGAGATCTCCTTTGGGGTGTGGCTAGAAAAGGAAAAGAACAAAGCTTATAGACTGTGGTGGAGTCTTCAGTGTAACAAAGCACTACTTTCTGTGGGACAGATAAGGTCTGAAACTATTTGAACTGTTGTTAAGGAAACTCCTTTGTCCTGCTTTCCCCTCTATTCTAGAAAAACAAAGATATAGGGGATTGTGTGAACAAAATTGATGGAGAATAAATGCTGCAGCCAACTAATGAAGAAAGTTGAAGGAAAGAAAGCTCTAACTCTAGAGACACGATAGTCACAGTCTCATGGCAGAGACCTGGGATGTTTAAGATTGAATGAGAAGATAGTAGGTTTTGTTCCTTTTCTTCACATTATCACCTTATCAACTACATAGGATAATGATAGTCGTTTGTTGCTGAAAGTATTGTAAAGTATAACCAAAACACTCATGGGAACCTCGAGTCAAGAGAGAATACAAAAGCAAGTGTATGAAGAAACATTGGGCCAGGCGTTGTGGCACACACCTTTAATCCCATCAGTTGGGAGGCAGAGGCAGGCAAATTTCTGAGTTCGAGGCGGGCCTGGTCTACAAAGTGAGTTCCAGGACAGCCAGGGCTAAACAGAGAAACCCTGTCTCCAAAAAACCAAAACCAAAACCAAAAAACAAACAAACAAAAAAAAAAAAAGAAAAAACATTGGGAATGTGTGACTGGTTTCATCTTATGAAATGGGTTTGCCTTTTTTTTTTCCAAAGAAGAAAGAAGAAGAAGAAGAAGAAGAAGAAGAAGAAGAAGAAGAAGAAGAAGAAGAAGAAGAAGAAGAAGAAGAAGAAGAAGAAGCAAAACCTTGTCATGAGAAGGGATCATTTGGCAAGTTCTTCTCTAAACAAGAATAAGCTATCAGCCAAGCTTTGATAGATGTGGATACCTGCAAATAGAGCATCCATGCTTTTGTACGGTGAGAATTTGTAAAGAAACTACAGAAAACCCATGAAATCCTATCATAGGTCATTATAGCACTGGAATATGTATTTATTAATGTAAATATTTCCTAATAAGCCTGCAGTGCAGTTTATTATAGAAGAGTGGTAAATTGGCAATCCAGCAATGACTAAGATTGCACTGTTATTGTATACATTGCTGTTAGAGATTTTACTTAATTTTAATTTTACAAACATTTCACACAAAACACGGCAATGTTTTACTATGAAATCTCCCAGCTCCACATGCGCCTATTCATGCTGCTCTGGTTTTAAGTGTGAAGATGGCTGCTGTTTGGCAGTGGTTTTATATTGCCTTTGTGTTCTTGATTGTATATCCTGGTGTTTATCATAATTACCTATGATTGGGAGTTTCCTTCTCTGATGAGATGTGATTATTCTTGGGGAGTTCTTAGAAAGAAGTGACCTTGGGGAAAAAAGACAGGGAGAACCCTCTTTAGTCACAACTTTACACTATTGAGTATGGCAACTTTCAAGCATAAATTTCTTAAAAAATAATAATAGAAAAATGTCTTTTCCCTCTGTGTGAGGTGTCTATATCTCTGTGTGTGTGTTTGTATGTGTGTGTTATTATAGTATGTGTTTTTCTGTGTGAATGTTATTGTGTGTGTTTGTACATATTTGTGTCTGTATGAATGTGGGCCCATGCTTGTCATTGTTTGTATGTGGGCAGCAGAGGACAACCTTGGGTTTTAGTCTGCCTGCCAGCTTGGTTTATTTAATATTTATTATTAAACTATTTTATTTCATATAAATATACCTCATTTTATCATTCTATGCTTTCCACTCCTACCTCAAACCTCTCCTAGTCTCTCAGATTCAAGGCCTCTTTTCTTTAACTACACATACACCCCACCACAGACACATAAATATAACGTGATGAGTTCCTTTAGTATTGCTTTATTTTTTGGGGGGAGGGGTTCGAGACAGGTTTTCTCTGTGAAGCCCTGGCTGACCTGGAACTCACTCTATAGACCAGGCTGGCCTCGAACTCAGAAATCTGTCTGTGTCTGTATCCCAAGTGCTGGGATTAAATGAGTGTGTCACCACTGCTCGGTTAGTATTGCTTTTATCTATGTTTTTAATGAGGGCCATTTGGCACTGGATAACCAACAAGGGAGAACATCTCTGAGGGAGAAAAAAAAAATCTCGCTCTGTTAGTGGTCATTAATCACCTGTAGCTCATCACCTATCGATGGCAAATCTTGAGATTTACCCAATCAATACTGTCAACTATTATTCATATCTTATTTTGGTGGCTATCTTGTTGATATTTTGGGGGTATAGCTTCACTATTATATAAAGGAGACAGAATGTCTCATAGCAGACATTCTGATCTAGGGGTCTTGTTGTCTTTCTGTCCTCTCTATATTTTCATTTTCTGAGACCTTGGAGAAGGGATTGTGATGTAAATGCATCAGTTGATATTGAGCACACTATGACCAGCTATTAGCATTTTGACCAGTTGTGGCTGTTTGTGATGATTGCTGTCTGCTGAAAAAAAAAAAAAAAAAAAAAGATGTTTCTTTGATAAGGAGTGAGAGTCACACTTATCCAAGTACAAGAATAGGAATTTAGGGTGTAGTTTAGAGTTATACTAATATAAAAAATGCTTCTGTCTTCATTATTGTTTATATCCCAGTCTCTAATCTCATTACTGTCTAGTTGCAATTACAGTATGTACTGCCCCAGCTGGATTTATTTTTCTTTAGGTATCTGAGCTGTGGCTCTCATATTTACATGGCTAGCATTTTGTCCATACTCCCATATCACTAGATATTTACAAGTTTTTTTGAGTCAAAGAGTCTCATATATCCTAGAGCTCACTGTTTCAGCTTGAATGACTTGCCAGCTCTTTCATTCACTTCCTACAGTCCACTAATGCTGAGGTTACAGATGGATGCTGTTCTCCCGGGCTTTTCTATATGGTTGCTGGGGATTTGAATGCAGTTGCTTCTTTGTGTTCAGCCAGCATTTTAATCATTAGACTATCTCTCCTGCTGTTTTCAGGTTTTCAAAATACAACATAGATGGAAAAGAATGGGGATGCCTAAAATAGTGTTGATATAAAACTGAGTAGAGAGCTAGTAACAAGAAAGATGTGTTGATATATGTATGGATGTGTGTGTGTGTGTGTGTGTGTGTGTGTGCATGTGTGTGTGTGTATGCATGTGTGTGTGTGTGTGTTTGTGTGTGTGCATATGTGTATATGTGTAACCCTCAAATTGCAGGTTCCTGAATTTTAACTTTATGGGGGAAATAAAAGTAAAATTAGTATTTAATAAATAAATAAATAAATAAATAAATAAATAGCATTTTGTGTTTTATCATTTTTAGTAAATTGATATCTAAGTCTTGCATGTAAAGTTCATAAAAATGATTTGAAAACTAAAGTTTAACATTTTCATTCTGGCTCAGTTTAACAAGTTGAGAGAAATAATAATTTAAGTGACATTAGTTTTCAGCTCACTAGACTTAGATTAGAATATGAATAAGGATAATTCATCAACCATTTACCAGATTAAGATAAAATATTTTTCAGGATACTGTGATCTGCATGATCCTCAAAATGTAGGTATCTAAGTCTAATGCCCACCGTAGAAGCACTGTAATATAGTGTCATAAAGCAGTGAAGGCTGCATCTCTGTGAATGCATCAATAACTCCTTACAGGACCAGCACAGGTGGGGAAACCTGCACTGCTTCCTACTCTGTGAGATTTCCTGGACTACAGTTTGTGGAAACTGGGCTCTCACCAGACACTGGCATACAGGTGTCCAAACAGTTTCAGGGACTGTGAGAAGCAAATTCTTTATGGAATACCCCACTTTGGCTTTTGTTATAGCAGCATAAATAGATGAAGGTAGACAACTCCTGTGGTCTTATTCTCTGATTCATTTTGAGTCCACATAGACATAATGGTCAAAGAGGAATAAGCCCATGACCCTTTCTATACTTGACTATGAGGTCTTCATACTAATAAAACTGTAGCTAGAGTTTCTACTTCATTTCAAAGTCATAATTTATGTTCTAACTTAATTTTTCCTTTAAGGATTTTTTCCCCAAGGATGACTAAATCCATTCACAAATTACTTGTAGTTGTGTAAGAATCTGAATTCTCCAAAGCTATTTTGTCCACTCCCCAAAGGGAATCCTGGCTGTGATGATCAATTTAATGACTAAGTGGTTCTGAAATAGCCCCTTTTGAGACTTTGTGTCAGAGTACTCTGCACCATCAACCTCCATATCTAGTGGGATTGCCAACTTGTACAACCACTCTGGAAAGCATTCTGGTGATTCCTCAGAAAATTGAAAATAGTTCTACCTGAAAACCTAGCAATTACACTTCTGGGCTTATACCCAAAACATGTTCCATCATATTACAAGGCCATATGCTCCACTATTTTCATAGCAGCCTGATTTATAATAGCCAGAAATTGAAAGCAACTCCACTGCCCCTCAACTGAAGAATAATACAGAAAATGTGGTTCATTACTCAATGGAATATTATTCAGCTATTAAAACCAAGAACATCATGAAATTTACAGGCAATGAATGAAACTAAAAAATATCCTGAGTAAGGTGACCCTGACCTGAATCACATGAATTGTATGTATTCTCTGATAAGTGGATGTGAGCCAAAAAGAATACACCCATATGCTACACCCAACAGACCCTTAAAAGTTAATCAAGTGACTTCTTTTGTGATTGGGTTACCACACTCAGGATGATATCCTCCAGATACATCCATTTGCCCAAGAATTTCATAAATTCATTGTTTTTAATAGCTGAGTAATACTCCATTGTGTAAATGTACAACATGTTCTATATCCATTCCTCTGTTGAGGGACATCTGGGTTCTTTCCAGCTAATGGCTATTATAAATAAGGCTGCTATGAACATAGTGGAGCATGTGTCCTTATTACCAGTTGGAACATCTTTTTGGTATATGCCCAGGAGAGGTATTGTTGGATCTAGCGGTAGTACTATATCCAGTGGATTTTAGCCCAGAAACCTAGAATACCCAAGATACAACTTCCAAAACACAAGAAAATCAAGAAGGAAGAACAGCACATGGGCACTTCATTCCTTCCTAGAATAGGGAATAAAATATCCGTGGAAGGAGTTACAGAGACAAAGTTGGGTGCTAAGAGGAAAGGATGAACCATACAGAGACTGTCCCACCCAGACGTCCATCCCATAATCAGCCACCAAACGCAGACACTATTGCATATGCCAGCAAGATTTTGCTGAAGGGACCCTCATATAGCTGTCTCCTGTGAGGCTTTGCCAGTGCCTGGAAAATACAGAAGTGGATACTCACAGTTATTTATAGGATGGAACACAGGGCCCCCAATATAGGAGCTCGAGAAAGTACCCAAGAGCTGAAAGGGTCTGCAACCCTATAGGTGGAACAACAATATGAACTAATCAGTACCCCCAGAGCTCGTGTCTCTAGCTGCATATTTAACAGAAGATGGCCTATTCGGCCATCATTGGGATGAGAGTCCCCTTGGTCTAGCAAACTTTATATGCTCCAGTATAGGGGATTGCCAGGGCCAAGAAGTGGGAGTGAGCGGGTAGGGGAGCAGGGTGGTGGGGGAGGGTATAGGGGACTTTTGGGATAGCATTTGAAATGTAAATGAAGAAAATATCTAATAAAAAAGGTGGAAAAAAGTTAATCAAAAAGAAATTCACACTTGAGGATGCTTAAATCCTACTTAAAAGGGGAAACAAATAATCTTGGGAGGCACAGGGAGGGAGGGAGGAGGATTGGGAGGGAGGGGAACAGAGAGGGAGAGAAGGAGGAAGGGACCTGGATGGAAGAGGGGAGAGGAAGGAGAAAGGAGGCAGGATTAGGTCAGGGAGATAGGAGAGAAGCCCAGAAGACCAGAAGAATGAAGGGGAATATATAGCTGGGGGTGAGATGAGGGGTAGGAGGAACCTCTAGAAAGTCCCAGAGACCTGGGAAAGGGGAAGCTTCCAGGACTCAATGTAGGTAACCTTATCGGAAATGCCCAACAGTGTGGTTATGGAACCTGAAGAGACTAGGATCCCCAGAGAAGGGATGGGAATACCAACCCACTTAGAAAACTTTTGACCCCAAAATTCTCCTGTCTAAAAGAACCTCAGGATCAAAACTGGAGCAAAGACTTAAGGAATGGTGACCAGTCTAACTTGGGATCCATTGTATGGGCAGGCACCAATCCCTGAAAGTATTACTGATGCTATATTGTGTTTGCAGACAGGAGCCTAGCAAGACTGTTCTCTGAGAGACTTTAACAGCACCTGACTGAGACAGATGCAGAAATTCACAATCAAAACCAAGCATTGGACAGAGGTCTGGGACTCCTTTGGAAGAATTAGGGAAAGGATTGAAGAAACTGAGGGAATTGCAACCACATAGGAAGAACAGCAGTGTCCACTCACTTGGACCCCTGGGAGCTTCCAGAGACTGAGCCATCAACCAAAGAGAATACACATACAAGGGCTGGTCTGAGGCCCCTGGCACATATGTAGCAGAGGACTGCCCTTTTTAGCCTCAGTAGGAGAGAATGAACCTAATCCTGATGCCTATGTGGGGGAATATGGTGGTACCCTCTCAGAGGTGATGATGACAGGGGTTGGTGGAAAGAACGCTTTGAGGGGTGACTGGAAAGGGAGGGCATCATTTGGGATATAAGCAAATAAACTAGTCAATTAATTTAGAAAAAAGAGAGAATTTTTTGTCCACTTGTATTTTACTATTTAGAGAGCCTTATGAGATGGTGTCTCTGAGAAATACTTCTACGTAATATTTGAATTACTAATGAAAATATAGTTGTGTAATAAATAGTTTTTGGGGGATTCCAAATAAATTTATTTTCTTTGTTTTCCCAATTCTTAGAAAACATGATTATTTTTGTGATATAATGGTCCATTAAAGTTAGCCTTCCAGTCACAGCCAAATAGATGATAAATATTTTGAATTGGAGAATATGAATAATTTTTTCACATCATCAGCAGACCTTCCACAATGATGTATCTTTTCTGTTTGGAACACAATGTCTTGAGAATAAATATATATTTATATCATTTTAGTTGTGAGTTGCATTATACATTGTGTGAGAAATGCTTTGGGGTAAAACTTCAGTGATTTTAAGTAATGGCTTTAAGTAAGTAGGTACATTATTCATCATGGCACATACATATGTTTCAGACAGTGAAATATACTAGTGCATGATACAATATGATACATTTATTTTATGTCTATGTCTTTGCACACAAAGAAATTCAGGGACACAGGACCTTTGTAATAACACTGAATTTAAAAAACTACATCAAGTAAGATTTTATACTACTTTTTAAAAACCCTATGCCTTCAAATCTATTTTTATTCCCACCAACATCTATTTTGAACAAATTTAATGATTTTTAAATGCTGTTACCTAATTTTGATTCTCTAGCTGAAGAAGAAAAACATCTAAATTTCCTTAAATCTATACAAAAGTGTCTAGGAAAATACGAACACAACTTTGTTTTGTATTATTCTCTAGCAAATGCTTAACATAAAGATATAGATTAAATTAAAATACAAAAAAGTGTACTCATTAAAATGCCTCAACAATTTAGCTGTTGCTCTCATAATAAAGATTACAAAGTGTTTATTTTTGTAAATTTCACAGTAAAATTTTTGCAGAGAGATGGCTTAGTGAGTAAAGGTCCTTACTGCCAGCCATGACTCTCTGAGATCAATGCCTGAACTTAGATGCTAGAAAAAGAGAAGCAACTCCCAAAAGTTTTCCTCCGGGCTTCATATGAATTCCATGGCATACACACCCTACCCTCCCTATAGGCATAGAAGCTCACACACATGCACATGCATACATCCACTACATAAATTAATATAGATATATATATGCCGCAGACCCTCTGGGTCCCTGTGTCTGCGTGGAACGGGGTCTCTCGACGCGGGTGGGCAAAGCGTGGATGAATGAGTGACAAACAGACACACACAGGAGAGTTCGTGTGTAGAATCTGAATGTAATTTTGCAACTCGAGCATCAGAGTTTTTATGCAGAGGACAATAAGAAAGTTGGGTGACATATTCGCAAGGTACAATTGAGGTAACCGGAATCTTAAATAAAACAGAGGAATGCAAACACAAAAGGTCTAACAGGAACCACCTGGGATAAAATTCATTGATAACAGCTGGGATCAACAAGGGCTCCACCTACGATTAGAAGCTCCACTAATCTTAGAAGCCAGGGTCAAGGACTTCGCGTCCTTGCCATAGTTCCTATTTTAGTCTCTTGTATAGTCCACCTTCCCCTTAGGCCATTGTAAATACGTGTGTATGGGTGTAACTCTGCTATAGTATCTATTCTGGTTTCTCCTTTGGTCTGAAACTTCCTTCTTCCTTAGTGATGGTAAATTCCTGTGTAAGGGAGTGACTTAGCTTTTACAATCTTGCTGAATTCTAAGCCCATGATCTTGCTCAAGGACATTTCTAGGATTGTTGGAACACTGGTGGAAGGCTTAAGCCATGTCAGAATTCAATTTTAAAAAGCACTTATAATAGGAAAATACTGAAAGAGAGCACGTGGATCCATACACTAGACTAACGTGGGAATGGAACGCGGGAATGAAAAATTACTGTATGGGTAGGGAACGCTAGACTCCAGGAGGAGAGCTTCTTAGAAACTCTTTTGCCTCATGAGTGACTTTTAAGCCTCTCGGCTTGTCCAGAAGACTCGACCGGGGCGTCGAGTTTTACTTAGATCAGAACAGAATGGAAAGCAAACCATGAAGCCAACTTAAACTTAGTATTGTAAAAGGTAAACATCACAATAAGAAGTTTAACTAAGAAAGTCAATCTCTTTTCACCCTACTGTGCATTACTCTAAGTGCTTTATCTTGCAGTTAAGTTTTTACCTTAAGTTTCTCCATTAATAGTTAGTCTCCAAGTTTACATAGAAGATAGATCACATCTTCCTTTGTTTTCTGGAAGTTTTTTTTTTTTTTTTTTTTTTTTTTTTAAATGAGACAATTGTGACAAAGTCTGCTTAGGTAGATATGAGATTACTATAACCCAGAAATAATATTAGCAATTTATACGTTCACAATACTTAAACTTCCATCAAAGTTGAGAGGAAAGTGAGATTATATAAGAAAAATGTGACAGCTTATTTCCATTGCTAAGGGCTAAGGATACAGAACATTTACAGATTAAATAGTGCGTAAATTTTAGTTCCTGCCTATTATAGCCACTGTCAACAGGAGATGAGATGCACTCAGTGGGAAACATGGCTTGCAGCACCACTGGAGGCTCTTCCATGAAATTTACCAGTTTTACTGCCATTAACTGGATGTATATTAAGCACCCAACAGTCTGGTTCAATTTACATAGTCAAACAATATACTGAGAGTTTGACATTTGTCATACTCCTTTCATAAATACTGATTACATATTTATCAAAGAATATTAATTTCTGAAATCTATTAACAGTCAAGCAGGGCATCTTGTATTTTGTGGGTCAGCTACACTATTAGATTGATTTTCTGATAAGTCAGAAAGAAAATCTGCATTAGTTTCTGGCAAATCTTAAGTTCTCTAGTTTTGTAATGAAAATATTTTATTGCTAAAGTTAGGACGATGATGATGATTTTGTATGTTTGAATATTTTGGTTTCTGTGGAAACTATTTAGAGACAAAACAGGATTTCCCCCAGATAATGAAATATCAGTGAAAAGTAAAAAGTGTAGCTTGTGTTTTATATCAGCCAATGTTGTTGTTTAATATTTAATTCAAGAAATGTAGTGACAGATGATAATGAGGTGCAGGCTTTCTAGCCTTGCTCACTCTTGGCCTCGTCTACTGACAGCTGTGTGACTGAGGTCACCTGGCTTCATTTCACCTTAGTTTCCCCATTTTTAAAATGGTGATAATAATAGTAACCAGCTCCATGAGCTGTCATGAGGATTGAAGGAGGTAATATAGCTATAACCATTAAAACTTTTCCTGGCATCTTCTAAGTGCTTTTGGGGTGGGGGAGAAAAATATTAACTCATTTATTGTTTTAAGCGCCTGGTTCATGCCAAGCATTGAACTTCCTGGAGTCTCAAGGGCAAGGAAGTTATTTGTTTCATCCTAAAATAACTTATAATCTGGGGAAATGGGTATGTGTGAAGGGTCAGAGCACAATGTCTGTGCTGTATGTTATAGGAAAAGCTTGGCTTTGTGGTTAAAAGCATCTAGTACGAGTGTATGTGAGCTGCTTCTTGAAGATAAGATGTTCTCCAAGTGAAGAATCTGGAGAGGATTCTTTCAGGTAGAAAACAATACATGGGCAAGAGAGGCATGCGACAATATATATGTGGTTGGTAACTTTCTGTACTTCCTATCAGAAAGCTACAAACTGGGGCATAATTCGTCATTTCTCCAGCCCTTGGATTGCCTAATTTCAATTAAGTATGTTTCCTTAGTTCATTGCCATTATCTGATCATGTAAAATAATCTGGAGTGAAGACTTTGAGGTGGATTCTTTACTGTGATCACAGAAAGCACACATACTGGAAGAGAACTAGTTAGGAGGAAATAGAATAAGATCTGTGTCCATAAACAGATTTTATTATGGTCAATAGGGATTCAACTCTACTGGAGACCCTATGATGAATCATGTAGAGCAAACACCTGATTGTTTCAGGAAAACCAGTGGAGACTAGAGAACATCAGCAGTGTATGCTCATGACACAAACACCATGGTAGAAGCTGACTCTAAGGCTGTCTCTTGTAAGAACTATGGTGGCATCAGTTTGAAGTCAGCATGCTCACATTGTTCTGGAATTGGTTTCCTTGTTGGGATAGAGAGATGCAGGGTTCACAACATACAGTTATGTTCCCAAAAGGCAGGTGGAGTTAAAAAAAAAAGTATTTGCAGATAGGGTAGTAAGAGCCACCTGTAATTACACATTTACATTAGTTTTCCCTGGTCCAAAAACATTTGATATTTCTGACACTGTTATGAGGAAAACCACAAAAGCCAATTGAGCATTTGAGGTCAGTAAAAAGAAGTAGAGAGAATGTAGAATATTTGTATATCTCCAAAACCATGTACTGCCTTCAATTTATTTCATTTTCTGAAGAGAAACCTTTAAAATGATCTGAAGAGAACATAATCTGTGTGTATTTGCATTTTGGATCATTTTCTTAGGTTGCAAACATTTCATTAACTGGAAAATTATGTACACTTACACTTAGATATTTGACTGAAACTAACTTAAAAATGGGTCTTGGCCAATGCATGGAGATCTAGATTTAGAGGGAAAACAAGAATTCTGCATAATTTTTGCAGAACTATAATTATTTTAATATGTTCCACATAGGTTTGAAGAATAAGCTAATCATAGATTAAAATTTAGTTATTATGGAATTTTTATATCTGAATCATGGTGTGATATGCCAGAAAAAATGTAAAATTAGTACATGTATTAATGATTGGTTGTACTTAAGCCCTTATGTTTTTCATTATACCTTAAGCAAACAACCAATCTTTTAAATTTTTATTATAAATGCATGTTATTGTTGACATGAACATTAGAACAAGAAAGCTTCATAATATTCAACCTGGATGTATTTGTGTCAGTCTTCAGTGACTGGTAATATCCTGAGAATTTTTTTTTTTTAATTACGTATTTTCCTCAATTACATTTCCAATGCTATCCCAAAAGTCCCCCATACCTCCCCCCACTTCCCTACCCACCCATTCCCATTCTTTTGGCCCTGGCATTCCCCTGTATTGGGGCATATAAAGTTTGCAAGTCCAATGAGCCTCTCTTTCCAGTGATGGCCGACTAGGCCATCTTTCGATACATATGCAGCTAGAGACAAGAGCTCCGGGATACTGGTTAGTTCATCACGTTGTTCCAACTATAGGGTTGCAGATCCCTTCAGCTCCTTGGGTACTTTCTCCAGCTCCTCCATTGGGGGCCCTGTGATCCATCCAATAGCTGACTGTGAGCATCCACTTCTGTGTTTGCTAGGCCCCGGCATAGTCTCACAAGAGACAGCTATATCTGGGTCCTTTCAGCAAAATCTTGCTAGTGTATGCAATGGTGTCAGCGTTTGGAAGCTGATTATGGGATGGATCCCTGGATATGGCAGGTTGTATCTTAAAGTATTTATCCATGTGTGTTTGTGTGTGTGTGTACACATGGATATACACTAGTGTTGATTACACCACATTTGTAATTTTCTTACTTAGAGGACAGACACTTTTGGATTTTTTTCCTTTTAAGTTCTAAGTGTATATTATTTTCATTGAACACTATTGGGATATATTTGAGTGTAAGGTTAGGGTAAGGACTGTCACACATTTTCTGCAGTCCTGAACTGTGGATGGGGAAGCGACTGCATGGGTGTGTCTACAAATACTGTCACTGCTTGTCACCGAAGTGTACAGGGAAGAGATGCCCAATTGTGGAGAGTGGGTAATTTGACATGACAGTGGCTTCTGTGAGGCTTCCACAGAAACAAAGAGGAGGTTCTTCATAAAGATTCTTCTTTCATATTCATCAGTGTTGTCAGCTGTGTAAGCAAAGCTAAAGGAATGCTTGTCCATAGAAAGTTTAAATATTCTGTACCAAACCAAAATATCATTCCTCATAGATGTAAGATTAAGCACATAGAACTTTGTTCAAGCCAAAGACTGTGTAGATTACAATGACAGGGTGTTCATGACTTTAAAATTTGATTTTTAAAGAGTTCTAGCTGTTCCAAAACATACAATTTCTGACATGAATAGAACAAAACAAACAAGTTGACAGAAAAAGAAAGAACCAGAGGAAAAGCAAAAGAAACACAAATGTATGTAAGAATTCAGGTTTGCTTGTTTTATTTTATTTGTATTATCATTAGTTTTTCCTCTCCTCTCTCTCTCTCTCTCTCTCTCTCTCTTCTCTCTCTCTCTCTCTCATTTTTCTACCTGAGTTTTAAAAGATCTCAATATCTCTATGGCTATCTATCTATCTGTGTGTGCGAATGTGAATGTTTATATATCCCATATATATGTTTGAATATGATAATATAATATAGTATATATCATAGAGAAGAAAATTAATAACAAACTATAAAGAAATTTATTTTAGAAAAATTCTGAGATCTAGCTAAAATTTTACCTTAAATAAAAAGAAAAACAAATTTACATCTCAAAAAGCTTGTGGATATTTATTTTTACATTAGGTATTAAATCTTAGCTGACTGTTAGCTACTTCAAGATAATGTAGGATATATTAAATGTGTTTCAGAATGGATTGATACTTTGAGTTTTTAATCATCTTTGTTGAGAATACTGCTTTACCCAAATACATTTTACACAGTGCCAGACATATGCTTATGACCATTTTAGAAATTATTGTAAATCCCCAATCTCAAGCCAAAATTTATATTTAACAATTTTAAAAAGAAATTTATGTCAGTAACTCTAACAGCAATCTTTATGTCGTTCATTAAATGTAGCATTCCAAAGATATTTTTATATTTCACATAGTGATGACTTATGCTTATTTGTGTGTGTGAGAGACAGAAAGAGGGATAGATAGATAGATAGATAGATAGATGACAGATAGATAGATAGATAGATAGATAGATAGATAGATAGATAGGTAGAAAGTAAGAAAGAAAGAAAGAAAGAAAGAAAGAAAGAAAGAAAGAAAGAAAGAAAGAAAGAAAGAGAGAAAGAAAGAACACCTCCATCTCTACCATTCATTATGACCTGAAGTTGAAGTAGATTCCCTGTACGGAAAATGCTCTACAGTTATGAATCTACCCCCAGTCCTATATTTAAATTCTCTGATTTCTGAAGTCCAGATTATTAGTTTCCCGTGGACATAGCCACAGCCCCGTCAAACTGGAGTTGCAGAAGACAGCTTCTTGGTAGTTTGATATATGTGAAGCTAGGGCTGTCATGCCCCTGTAACTCAAGATGAGACATGCTTACTTTATAATTATGTTATTTATAAGATCAGATGTTTTATAAGGTATTATTGTTTTCTTTTGCCTACCTCTAATAAACTGTTGTGGCTTACCTTTCCTAATTAAAACAGGGACAACATATAAGAAGCCAGATCCTGGGGAAAGTTTCTATCTATGTATGAAGTTGCATTTAGCCTTTGTTCAGGAGAGCAGAAAGTTAGACAAAGGTGCCCAGGCTTGAATAAATAATGAACTAATTAGTCATTAGATATTTATACATATAATAATATGCATAGTGCTTTTAAATATCAAGGAGTGCAAGTAGCTTGTGTTGTGCATGTACAAGATGCCAATCACTTCAAATAAATGTTCATGCTTATGCTACAAATAACATGTAAGGAAAAATGGTATGTACATCTTGGTCTATAGCTGAGCAAGGTACTTCTGGGAAGAACTACCTGATTTGCTTTAAGTCAGCGAATGAATAAACGGTAGGAGAAGGTCCACACTCTGTTCTCTCCACTAATTCTTTGAAATAGGTTCTTAAAAGTGAGGTGGATAAACCCAAGCCTCCATAAATTTCTTCTGTTATAAAAGTGTCTTTTTTCTAAAGGCAATAATTTTAATTTTCTTTCTTTTCCCCAAACTCCATAACATTCGATTCTATTTCATCTGTATCAGTGAATTTTCCAATACGATTTTAAGGGGCAAGCATGTTTAAATACAAGTTAAATGACTTGGAATTAAAAGATATTGATGAACATTTCTTGTATTTTTAAATTGCATAAACTCATGATTCTTTATAGACTTTTGAGGGGGTATCATATTTACCAAGATTAGCTCTGCTTTTATTACAAAAGCAAAATCTTTTCTCCCTCACCTCTTCACATAAAAGGAAGATGAAAAAAGTCTCTTTAATGTATTTCTTTTCCAAAGGCTTTGTAAAGAAAAAAATGCTGAAGAAAAACACACAGTGCTGTGGAGTGCTATTTGTAGCAATTATGTGTAAAATTGTATGAATACACCTTGCTATTTGCCTAAGATTGTGGAGATGCCTGTAATGGTCAGGTTGTGATGGCCACATATCTTACAAAGTATACTCAAATACCCTGCCCAATTTTTTAAAAATATTTTTTATTACATATTTTCCTCAATTACATTTCCAATGCTATCCCAAAAGTTCCCCCATACCCTCCCCCCCACTTCCTTACCCACCCATTCCCATGTTTTGGCCCTGGCATTCCCCTCTACTGGGGCATATAAAGTTTGCATGTCCAATGGACCTCTCTTTCCAGTGATGGCCGACTAGGCCATCTTTTGATACATATGCAGCTAGTCAAGAGCTCCGGGGTACTGGTTAGTCCATAATGTTGCACCTACAGGGTTGCAGATCTCTTTAGCTCCTTGGATACTTTCTCTAGTCTTGGGCACGCCCAACTGGCCAGCAAGAATGATGCTGCAACAGGATTCTTCCGCACACCTTTATTGGGAGAGCTTGATTGCAGAGGAGAAGTGACCCCAAGCCCAGAACTGGTGCTGCTTATATAGGCCTAGGAGAGGAGTGTCTCACACCCGGATTGGTTGTGCTTGGGTTATGCTTATCACCTCATTTGCATGCCTACATCTGATTGGTTAACTTGTCTCTCATCTGATTGGTTAACTTGTCTCTCATCTGATTGGTTAACTTGTCTCTCATCTGATTGGTTAATTTTGGTTAATTCTCAAAACCTCATCTTGGCAAAAGAACTTTACTGCCTATGTATGCGTGGTGGCCAGCGGAAGCCAGTGCCACCCTGCAACGGCTCGTGGGGCTTCCCACACTCTAGCTCCTCCATTGGGGGCCCTGTGATCCATCCAATAGCTGACTGTGAGCATCCACATATGTGTTTGCTAGGCCCCGGCCTAGTCTCACAAGAGACAGCTATATCAGGGTCCTTTCAGCAAACGCTTGCTAGTGTATTGGAGTAATCATTAGAATGTCTTTGAAGTTCATAAATTTAAGTATAGATTTGATACTCCAATGTACACAATGTTGACTTAAATTCGCAGTTACTTTCCAACTAGGATCTACAATACTCCCCCTCATGAATATTTGGATATAGAAACACACAGAAATATATGTTTCAGTATATAAATTTGTATTGCAAAAATAGAACAAACAATCAAAGAAACAAACAAAAACTTGTTAGGTTGAAAAGGAGGTTCAGGAGTTACAGAGAGAGGCTGTGGAGCAGAGACTGAAGGAAAGGCCATCCAGAGACTGCCCCACCTGGGGATCCATCCCACATATAGTCACCAAACCCAGACACTATTGTATATGCCAACAAGTGTTTGCTGACAGGAGCCTGATATAGATGTCTCCTGAGAGGCTTTGTCAGAGTCTGACAAATACAGACATGAATGCTTGCAGCCAACCATTGGACTGATCACAGGATCCCCAATGGAGGAACGGTCCGAAGGAGCTGAAGGGGTTTGCAGCCCCGTAGGAGGAACAACAATATCAACCAACCAAAATTCCCTGTTCTCCCAGGGGCTAAACCACTGAGCAAAGAGTGACCCCATGGCTCCAGCTGCATATGTAGCAGAGGATAGCCTTGTCAGACATCAATGGGAGAAGAGGCCCTTGGTCCTGTGAAGGCTTGATGCCACAGTGTAGTGGAATGCCAGGCTGGGGAAGTGGGAGTGGGTGGGTGGGTAGGTGGATGGGTTGGGGAACACTCTCATAGAAGCCAGAGGAGAGAGGAATCGGATAGGGGGTTTTCAGAGGGGAAACCAGGCAAGGAGATAACATTTGAAGTATAAATAAAGAAAATATCCAATAAACAAACAAACAAATAAAATACTATGTGCAATTATATTTTTAAAAAAGGATAACAGAGTCACCATTTGGTTTCTGGTTCAAGTCTTTCATTAGCAATTCAGTCATTAATTTGGAAGGTGAAATGGTGACACGAAATTTCTTTGAAGAAAGTTATATATTTCTCTTTCATTTCCCTCTTTCTTTTTTTCTTTTATTGGGTATTTTCTTTATTTACACTTCAAATGTTATCCCCTTTCCAGGTCTCCTCCCCGGAACCCACCCCCCCAATAGTCCCTCCCCCTGCCTCTTCACCACCCACTCCTGCCTTCCTGCCCTGGCATTCCCCTACTCTGGGGCATGGCAGAAGATGGCCTTGATGTACATAAGTGGGAGGAGCAGCCCTTGTTCTCTTTCCTTGTCTCATATTTTCTGACTGTTGCTAAGTCAAATCTGTCATTCAGCAACACAAGAGCCTCTATTCCTGGCAACATTCCGGGTGTGTTCCTCTCATTCTCTTCAGAGCATTCTGCCACCATGAAGTGATTTATGTGTATGTCATCTGGAATAAATTTCATGGCACTCTACTTCATAATGCTTCTTACATAAGATGATAATCCATTTTCAGTGTTGCTTCACATCACAGGTGAATTCCAAATAATTTCCTAGTATACTGACTTATGTGGTAAATGTGTACAAAATTGATTTTGATGACTTTATATAATTTTTATTTTGAAAAAAGTTCACTCTCAGTTGTGTCAAAATCAGAGCAGAGATTATATGGGATGAATTAAAACAACAACTTCATTGACAAAAGTTTTTGTTAAACAAATATACTCCATTTAATGGCTTGTTTGTTTTATTTAGTTTTATTAATAACTACACACGAATATTTAGTATAATATATCAGAAAGAATTACCTTCTCCACAAATACTTTCATGATTATTTGTCTTATTAATTGGTTTTAATAACTACCAATTTTTTGTAAATATATTAATAATCATGCAATCATATTTACTTGATGTGTTTATCAATTTTTGCTTAACTTAGATACATTGTTCTCTACTTTTGTATGTGACAGGAGAAAAACATGACAGCAGAATATACCTTTATTTATTGAAGACAAATATGAAATAAATACATAAATAATTTAGATTCTGAAAATCGTTAAAAACATAGTCAGGAAAAAGGCAGGAGATACTTCCTTAACAGAAGTTTTAGCTAAGTAGGAACTAATCATGCATTTGTCAGTAACCACACACATAGAGGGAAAAATAACAAACACAACATCCTATTAATTTGTAGGGTTGTATGGTGAAAGAGAAATGCTGAGAGGAAGCAAGGTGATATTTAATGTGGAAACCAAAAAATCCGCTTAAGAAGCAAACTCTTACTGTAATTCAAGAAAGACATTTGTTGGCTCAGCAAACTCAAGAAGAAAACACAGATCATTGAGGTTGATAAGGATAAGAAGTTGAGGCATCAGGATGGTGGATAAAACATGCTGCAGAGTTTTAAAGTCTCCAAGAAATCAATTTTGAACTGTATTTTAACAGATTCCTGAGACTTAGGTGTGTCCAAATCTTTGTCAGGAAAAATCTGAGTGTCCATTGTGATGGCTTCAGACTATCAGAGTAGTGGCTACTAAAACTGAATAGTGAGACTATAGCAAGTTTTTAGCATGAAATGACAAAGATGTTTTCTGCATCAATTATGTATCGTTTATTAATTTTCTTTGTTTAAAGCATGTAACACCAGTGGAATTTCATTCACAGCAGTGCTTCTTTTAAACATAATGTTAACTCTCTCAAATTCTATTGATATTTTATACAGTAAGTACATATAATATGATAAATCTGTTGTCATTTCTAAACATGCATAAAAGTCAATTCAGTAGAACCTACCTCTTTCTAGATTTATTTTTTCCTGAGGTATCATCACATTGGCAGTTTTATAGAAATTGGTAGCTTGCTTTTGGCTAGATTTTTACTTAATGGAAATGCTACGACTACTTTGATCATCTAGCCAGACTTGTGGAAGTTTCATTGTATAATCAATACATCTGTTTTAATTTTCTTATTATTCGTATGTTGAGAGTAACACTTTAATTATTTTAAGAGTTTTTCTGTTACATTCATAACTTGCTGTTTTGCATCCAAGATGTATGTTTCAGCCTATCTTAGCTTTCTTTTTTTCTTTTTTTGAAGAATTATGTGTATTTTATTATAAATATTAGTAAGCTATCAAATACTAAGTACATTAAGGACTTTTTCATTGCTATAATAGCAAAACTAGGAAAGGTTTTAAAAGGAAGGTTTATTAAGCTCATTTCTATCAGGCAGACATCATCATCATCGTTATTATTATTATTATTATTATTATTATTATTATTATTTTGGTATGTACAACATAATTTAAAAATTTTTATTAGATATTTTCTTTGTTTACATTACAAATGTTATCCCTTTCCTAGTTTCCCATCCAAAAACCCCCTATCCCATCCCCCTCCCCTTGCTCGCCAACCCACCCACCCAATCCCATTCCCAGTCCTGGCAATCCCCTATACTGGAGCATAGAACCTTCTCAGGACCTAGGGCATGTAGATATAGCTGTCTCCTGAGGATCAGAGTGGCAAGATCAGCTGTCTCAAAGTCCTGCTTCTGTAACTTACCCTCAGTGATGAACTGTAAGATGAAAGGATTGTAAGCTGAAGCAAACCAATATCTTCTTATGTTGACTTTTTTGAAAGTATTTTATCACAGCAATAGAAATGGAACTAGAAGCATGATTAAAATGACTTTCTACTTAAAATGTTTTTAACTTCTGATGAAAATACTAGCATCAAACTCCTTTATAAGTCCAGGACTATTACAGTTATACTAAGAAAGATAGATTTCACTATCAACTTTGATGTAACTTATGAGCCATTGAATTGGCTCTAATTAAATAGATTTGAGTCTGTTTTTTTTTTTTTTAATGAAATACCCTGACAAAGAGCAAAGGTTCTTAATTAAAAGCATTTGTGAGTTATTTTAAAACAACTGTTGAGTTCCTGATTTAATGAAGATATGATGAAAAGCTGAAAGGTCTCTAACAAAGTCACATTATTAGTTCCATTTCTGATATGAGTAGATCATCATCGTCGTCATCATCATCATCATCAACAACAACACCAGCAGCAGCAGCAGCAACAACAACAACACCAACACCAGCAGCAGCAGTAGCAGCAACAACAACAACAACACCAGCAGCAGCAGCAGCAACAACAACACCAACAACACCTACACCACCAACAGCAGCAGCAGCAGCAGCAGCAACAACAACAACAAAGTAGACTTTAGAAAGCTGAGCTGCCATAATTTCTATTTGTCTTAGTTAGGGTTACTATTGGTATGGTGAATCACCAAGACCCAAAACAACTTAGGGACAAAAGGGTTTATTTGCCTTACACTTCTATATCATATTCTAATAGTGAAAGAAGTCAGGTCAGTAACTCAAAACTTGGAAGGAACCTGGAGGCAGGAACTGATGTGGAGACCAGAAAGAATGTTCTTTATTAGTTTGCTCATTGTGGATTGCTCAGCCTGTTTTCATGTAGAGCCTAGGACCATCGGCCCAGAAACAGCACTTCCCACAATGTATTGGACCTTCTCTCATCAATTACTAAGTACTGGACTTTCTCCCATCAATTACTAATTAAGAAAATGCCCTCAGCCTGTTCTTATAGATACATTTTCTCAACTGAGGTTTCTGCCTTTCAGCAGACATAAAATTAGTCAGCACAATCCATTCCCCAAGTTTTGTATACTTATGTTAATGGTGTTTAGATGGAATGTCATTGGGATATGATTGGATTGGTTATTGCTTAGTGAATTAATTAAACCATGATTACTTATAAAAGGAGAGGAGTAAGATAAAAGTAAGCTTTTCTGGCAGATTTTCTTTTCATTACCCTTTGTTATCCCCTGCTACATTTTAATGTAGCATGAAGTCATTTTCTACAGTCCATAGCCAATGGGTACAGGGTAAAATGCAAATGGTTTTCTTGTGTGAAAAATGGCTAGAAAAAAATGCAATTGATCAGGAATCAGGATGTGTGTCCACTCAGTCTGACTATTCTGGTGTTCTGTCAGATGTTTTATTTCCTTCCCCTCCTTCCATAGGAAATCATTGGCTATAAGAACTAACCAGTACCCCCAGAGCTCCTTGGAACTATACCACCAATCAAAGAAAACACATGGTGGAGCTTGTGACTCTAGCTAAATATGTAACAGAGATGGCCTAGTAGGTCATCAATGGAAAGGGAGACCCATGGTTCTGTGAAGACTCTATGCCACAGTGTAAGTGAATGCCAGGACCACGAATGGGAGTACATGGGTTGGGGAGCATGGGAAGGGGAAGGGGATAGGGGATTTTTGGAGGGGATATTAGAAAATGGGATAACACTTGAAATACAAAAAAAGAAAATATCTAATAAAAGGATCACATTATAAAAGAAACACAAATAAAAGAAGGTATATGAGCTTTGGAGGGTTGCTACAGGTGGCTTGGCTTTGGAACTTATCCAATTTAAAGATAGGAAAAAAGAGGGGGAGGCAAAAGGGAAGAAGGAAGGAAGGAAGGAAGGAAGGAAGGAAGGAAGGAAGGAAGGAAGGAAGGAAAGGAGGGAGGGAGGGAGGAAGGAAAGACACGCTATTGAAATGTATTACTTAATGTTTAGTTTAAGGAAGTAATGTTTATTGATGATCCTCATTAAGCATGAATTCCAAGTTGGAGAGGGGTTATCTGATTATCTCCAAAACAACATTTTCATGATATCCATATAAGTTCTAGGCTTACATGGATATGAAATATTATGAGCATATATTCTGGAGAAGAAAACTGGTATTAAACAACTAAGAGATGTCTTCTGCTGAATTGTATAATACCTATGTTTTTACTTCTAATTTTGTTAATTGAGGTCTTTCTGTATTTCTTCTAGTTAGTTCAAATAAATGTTTAAAGTTTTGTACTTTCACAGTGCATTTTTCACTCATTCTTTGCATTGCTCTTCTTACTACTATTTCTATAATTTCTGTAGTGGAAACTTATTATTACTTTTTGGCTTCTGTGTGACTTCTGTATTTGGCTTGATTATGTTTTTTAAGAACTGTAGTATGCCATTGCATATACTCCTAAGTCTAACCTCTTGTGACCATGTCTCAATGGACCCGGTATCTTGTTTCTTTTAAAGGTGTAAATTTACCTCTTAAAATATTTTCATTCTATTATAAAAATTCTGTTATGGTATGTCTTCATTTTTCCTCAACTTAAAAAAAATTCACGGGGGTAGCTAGGGCACAGGGTCGGCTGACACTCGCCAGCTATCCACAACACCCGCCACAGGATCTTAAGACTTCTGGTGAGTGGAACACAGCTTCTGCTCCAATCCAATTGCGCGCAGGACCTGAGACTGCATTAGATAGGGAAGCAGAAACCGGCCTGAGTAGGGACACAGGCCTCATCCGGCCCGATCAGCACCGGGGTAGCTAGAGCGCAGGGTCGGCTGACACCCACCAGCTACCCACGACCCCCGCCACAGGATTTTGAGACTGCTGGTGAGTGGAAAACAGCTTCTACTCCAGTCCAATCACGCGGGACCTGAGAATGCTTTGGTTGGGGAGGCAGAAATCCAGCCTCAGTAGGGCCACAAGCCTCTTCCGGTCAGAAAAGTACCAGGGTAGCTAGGGCCCACAGTCGTCTGACACTCGCCAGCTACCCACAACACCCACCACAGGATCTTAAGACTTCTGGAGAGTGGAACACAGCTTCTGCTCCAATCCAATTGTGCACAGGACCTGAGACTGCATTAGTTAGGGAAGCAGAAAACCGGCCTGAGTAGGACCACAGGCCTCTTCCGGCTGGACCAGCACCAGGGTACCTCCAGCTACCCACGAACCCCACCACAGGATTTTGAGACTGCTGGTGAGTGGAACACAGCTCTGCTCCAATCTTTAAACAGTGACAATGACAACAACTAACCCCAGAGATTACCAGATGGCGAAAGGTAAACGTAATAATCTTACTAACAGAAACCAAGACCACTCACCATCATCAGAACCCAGCACTCCCACTTCGCCCAGTCCAGGGCACCCCAACACAACGGAAAAGCTAGACACGGATCTAAAAGCATATCTCCTGATGATGGTAGAGGACTTCAAGAAGGACTTTAATAACACAATTAAAGAAATACAAAGGAACACTGGTAAACAGGTAGAAGACAGTAAAGAGGAAGCACAAAAATCCCTTAAAGAATTGCAGGAGAACACTGCTAAAGAGTTACAAATCCTTAAAGAAAAACAGGATAACATAATCAAACAGGTGAAGTCCTTACAGAAAAACAGGAAAACACATCCAAACAGATGATGGAAATGAACAAAACCATACTAGACCTAAAAAGGGAGGTAGACACAATAAAGAAAACCCAAAATGAGGCAACACTGGAGATAGAAACCCTAGGAAAGAAATCTGGAACCATAGATACCAGCATCAGCAACAGAATACAAGAGATGGAAGAGAGAATCTCAGGTGCAGAAGATTCCATAGAGAACATCGGCACAACAATCAAGGAAAATGTAAAATGCAAAAAGATCCTAACTCAAAACATCCAAGAAATACAGGACACAATGAGAAGACCAAACCTACGGATAATAGGAGTGGATGAGAATGAAGATTTTCAACTCAAAGGACCAGCAAACATCTTCAACAAAATTATAGAAGAAAACTTCCCAAATCTAAAGAAAGAGATGCCCATGAACATACAAGAAGCCTACAGAACTCCAAATAGACTGGACCAGAAAAGAAATACCTCCCGACACATAATAATCAGAACAACAAATGCTCTAAATAAAGATAGAATACTAAAAGCAGTAAGAGAAAAAGGCCAAGTAACATATAAAGGCAAGCCTATCAGAATTACACCAGATTTCTCACCAGAGACAATGAAAGCCAGAAGATCCTGGACAGATGTTATACAGACACTAAAAGAACACAAATTCCAGCCCAGGCTTCTATACCCAGCCAAATTCTCAATTAACATAGATGGAGAAACCAAAGTATTCCACGACAAAACCAAATTGACACATTATCTCTCCACGAATCCAGCCCTTCAAAGGATAATAACAGAAAAAAACCAATACAAGGACAGGAACCACGCCCTAGAAACAACAAGAAGGTAATCCCTCAACAAACCTAAAAGAAGACAGCCACAAGAACAGAATGCCAACTTTAACAACAAAAATAACAGGAAACAACAATTACTTTTCCTTAATATCTCTTAATATCAATGGACTCAACTCCCCGATAAAAAGACATAGACTAACAAACTGGCTACACAAACAAGACCCAACATTTTGCTGCTTACAGGAAACTCATCTCAGAGAAAAAGATAGACACTACCTCAGAATGAAAGGCTGGAAAACAATTTTCCAAGCAAATGGCATGAAGAAACAAGCTGGAGTAGCCATTCTAATATCTGATAAGATTGACTTCCAACCCAAAGTCATTAAAAAAGACAGGGAGGGACACTTCATACTCATCAAAGGTAAAATCCTCCAAGAGGAACTATCAATCCTGAAGATCTATGCTCCAAATACAAAGGCAGCCACATTCATTAAAGAAACCTTAGTAAATCTCAAAGCACACATTCCACCTCATACAATAATAGTGGGAGACTTCAACACACCACTTTCACCAATGGACAGATCATGGAAACAGAAACTAAACAGGGACACAGTGAAACTAACAGAAGTTATGAATCAAATGGATCTGGCAGATACCTACAGAACATTCAATCCTAAAACAAAAGGATATACCTTCTTCTCAGCACCTCATGGTATTTTCTCCAAAATTGACCACATAATTGGTCACAAAACAGCCCTCAAAAGATACAAAAATATTGAAATTGTCCCATGCATCCTACCAGATCACCATGGACTAAGGCTGATCTTCAATAACAAAATAAATAATAGAAAGCCAACATTCATGTGGAAACTGAACAACACTCTTCTCAATGATACCTTGGTCAAGGAAGGAATAAAGAAAGAAATTAAGGACTTTTTAGAGTTCAATGAAAATGAAGCCACAACATACCCAAACTTATGGGATGCAATGAAAGAATTTCTAAGAGGAAAACTCATAGCTCTGAGTGCCTCCAAAAGCAAACTAGAGAGAGCACACATTAGCAGCTTGACAACACACCTAAAAGCACTAAAACAAAAGGAAGCAAATTCACCCAAGAGGAGTAGACAGCAGGAAATAATCAAACTCAGGGACAAAATCAACCAAGTGGAAACAAGAAAAACTATTCAAAGAATCAACCAATCAAGGAGCTGGTTCTTTGAGAAAATCAACAAGATAGATAAACCCTTAGCCAGACTCACTAGAGGGCACAGGGAAAGCATCCTAATTAACAAAATCAGAAATGAAAAAGGAGACATAACAACAGATCCTGAAGACATCCAAAACACCATCAGATCCTTCTACCAAAGGCTATACTCAACAAAACTGGAGAACCTGGATGGAATGGAGAAGTTCCTAGACAGATACCAGGTACCAATGTTGAATCAAGATCAGGTTAATGATCTAAACAGCCCTATATCCCCCAAAGAAATAGAAGCAGTCATTAATAGTCTCCCAACTAAAAAAAGCCCAGGACCAAATGGGTTTAGTGCAGAGTTCTATCAGACCTTCAAAGAAGATCTAATCCCAGTTCTTCACAAACTATTCCACAAAATAGAAACAGAAGGTACTCTACCCAACTCATTCTATGAAGCCACAATTACTCTGATACCTAAACCACAAAAAGACCCAACAAAGATAGAAAACTTCAGACCAGTATCCCTTATGAATATTGATGCAAAAATCCTCAATAAAGTTCTTGCTAACCGAATCCAAGAACACATCAAAACAATCATCCATGCTGACCAAGTAGGTTTCATCCCAGGGATGCAGGGATGGTTCAATATACGGAAATCCATCAACGTAATCCAGTATATAAACAAACTCAAAGATAAAAACCACATGGTCATCTCATTAGATGCGGAAAAAGCATTTGACAAGATCCAACACCCATTCATGTTAAAAGTCTTGGAAAGATCAGGAATTCAAGGCCCATACCTAAACATGATAAAAGCAATCTACAGCAAACCAGTAGCCAACATCAAAGTAAATGGTGAGAAGCTTGAAGCAATCCCTCTAAAATCAGGGACTAGACAAGGCTGTCCACTTTCTCCATACCTATTCAACATTGTACATGAAGTCCTAGCCAGAGCAATTCGACAACAAAAGGAGATCAAAGGGATACAAATTGGAAAAGATGAAGTCAAAATATCACTTTTTGCAGATGATATGATAGTATATATAAGTGACCCTAAAAATTCCACCAGAGAACTCCTAAGCCTGATAAACAGCTTCGGTGAAGTAGCTGGATATAAAATTAACTCAAACAAATCAATGGCCTTTCTCTACACAAAGAATAAACAGGATGAAAAAGAAATTAGGGAAACAACACCCTTCTCAATAGTCACAAATAATATAAAATATCTTGGCGTGACTCTAACTAAGGAAGTGAAAGATCTGTATAATAAAAACTTCAAGTCTCTGAAGATAGAAATTATAGAAGATCGCAGAAGATGGAAAGATCTCCCATGCTCATGGATTGGCAGGATCAACATTGTAAAAATGGCTATCTTGCCAAAAGCAATCTACAGATTCAATGCAATCCCCATCAAAATTCCAAATCAATTCTTCAACGAATTAGAAAGTGCAATCTGCAAATTCATCTGGAATAACAAAAAACCTAGGATAGCAAAAACTCTTCTCAAGGATAAAAGAACCTCTGGTGGAATCACCATGCCGGACCTAAAGCTCTACTACAGAGCAATTGTGATAAAAACTGCATGGTACTGGTATAGTGACAGACAAATAGACCAATGGAATAGAATTGAAGACCCAGAAATGAACCCACACACCTACGGTCACTTGATCTTCGACAAGGGAGCTAAAAACATCCAGTGGAAGAAAGACAGCATTTTCAACAAATGGTGCTGGCACAACTGGTTGTTAACATGTAGAAGAATGCGAATCGATCCATTCCTATCTCCTTGTACTAAGGTCAAGTCTAAGTGGATCAAGGAACTTCACATAAAACCAGAGACACTGAAACTTATAGAGGAGAAAGTGGGGAAAAGCCTTGAAGATATGGGCACAGGGGAAAAATTCCTGAATAGAACAGTAATGGCTTGTGCTGTAAGATCGAGAATTGACAAGTGGGACCTCATGAAACTACAAAGCTTCTGCAAGGCTAAAGACACCATCAATAAGACAAAAAAACCACCAACAGATTGGGAAAGGATCTTCACCTATCCTAAATCAGATAAGGGACTAATATCCAATATATATAAAGAACTCTAGAAGGTGGACTCCAGAAAGTCAAATAACTCCATTAAAAAATGGGGCTCAGAACTGAACAAAGAATTCTCACCTGAGGAATACCGAATGGCAGAGAAGCACCTGAAAAAATGTTCAACATCCTTAATCATCAGGGAAATGCAACTCAAAACAACCCTGAGATTCCACCTCACACCAGTCAGAATGGCTAAGATCAAAAATTCAGGTGACAGCAGATGCTGGCGAGGATGTGGAGAAAGAGGAACACTCCTCCATTGTTGGTGGGATTGCAAGCTTGTACAACCACTCTGGAAATCAGTCTGGAGGTTCCTCAGAAAATTGGACATAGTACTACCAGAGGATCCAGCAATACCTCTCCTGGGCATATATCCAGAAGATGTCCCAACCGGTAAAAAGGACACATGCTCCACTATGTTCATAGCAGCCCTATTTCAATAGCCAGAAGCTGGAAAGAACCCAGATGTCCCTCAACAGAGGAATGGATACAGAAATTATGGTACATTTACACAATGGAGTACTACTCAGCTATTAAAAAGAATGAATTTATGAAATTCCTAGCCAAATGGATGGACCTGGAGGGCATCATCTTGAGTGAAGTAACACAATCACAAAAGAACTCACACAATATGTATTCACTGATAAGTGGATATTAGCCCAAAACTTAGGATACCCAAGATATAAGATACAATTTGCTAAACACATGAAACTCAAGAAGAATGAAGACCAAAGTGTGGACACTGTGCACCTTCTTAGAATTGGGAACAAAACACCCAGGGAAGGAGTTACAGAGACAAAGTTCGTAGCTGTGATGAAAGGATGGACCATTTAGAGACTGCCGTATCCAGGGATCCATCCCATAATCAGCTTCTAAACGCTGACACCATTTCAGACACTAGCAAGATTTTGCTGAAAGGACCCAAATATAGCTGTCTCTTGTGAGATGATGCCGGAGCCTAGCAAACACAGGAGTGGATGTTCACAGACAGCTATTGGATGTATCACAGGGCTCCCAATGGAGAAGCTAGAGAAAGTACCCAAGGAGCTAAAGGGATCTGCAACCCTATTGTTGGAACAACATGATGTACTAACCAGAACCCCGGAGCTCTTGTCTCTAGCTGCATATGTATCGAAAGATGGCCTAGTCGGCCATCAATGGAAAGAGAGGCCCATTGGACTTGCAAACTTTATATGCCCCAATATAGGGGAATGCCAGGGCCAAAAGAATGGGAATGGGTGGGTAGGGAAGTGGGGGGCTCTATAGGGGACTTTTGGGATAGCATTGGAAATGTAATTGAGGAAAATATGTAATAAAAATATTAAAAATTTTAAAAAAATTCACTTTCACTTCTGATTTTTTTTGATGAGGCAATCAATATTCTGCAGTATGTTGTTAACTCTCTGTACACTTTTCTCTAAATTCTTTCTTGCTCTTGACTCCCAGTGTTATTCTAGAATAGAATATGAGAAATCACAACACTTTTTATTATTTGTAAAGACTTCTTGTTTCATGTCTAAAATATATTGTATTCAGGGATAGTTTCACAGGCCATTTTGAATCATGTGCCTTTTGAAGCGATTTTGTGGGCTAGCCTGTAGGTGTTTGTTTAGTCCATTTGACTTATGATGCAATTTAACGTTGATGCGGTTTTTTTTTGTTGTTGTTGTTGTTTTCTTTGGTCTGCATGACCACTATATTAGTAAGAGAGGTATAGTCAGCTTATCCACTACGACAGTTTTTAGATCAAGCTACACCTTTATAACTAGTGTATCTATTTTATGAACTTTGCTACAACATACTGTTTGGTGCATATTGTGTAGAGTTTTGTGTTCTCTTGATGGATTATTACTTTAATTAACATCTTAAGCATTCAGAGACATTAATAAAAGGCAGGTATTAATTATTGCCATTTGTATGTTTTCATAATCATTGGTAACTCAATCATCACATATTCTTTGCTGTTCTTGTGTAATTTGTATTTCTTGTTACACACACACACACACACACTCTTTCCTAAATATAGCCTCTTGTGTCTGTATAGTATTCCTTGTATGCATGTTTTCAGTCAGTTTAGAACTGGACAGACAATAGGTGTGCTCTTCCCTGAGGAGTCTGACATGGATGCATATATCTCTATTCAGAGTAAGATTTCTTCAAATAGCTGCTGATGTGATTCAGTCCTGTTCATAAATTCCCTTAATTCTTGTTTACCATAGAGGGATTTTTTTTTTTTCTGCTTCAATTGTCTTGGCTAGTTTTTTCTGTTCTTTATAGCTGGACATATGATACTCCATAGTGTAATGGCTCAAGAGTTTCTGTTTTGTTGTTTTGGAGATTTTAATTTAAATAAAACAATTCTCCCTTCAATTTATTCCCTCCAAATCTTCCTATATATCACTCTTCATTATTCTTCAAATTCATAACCTCTTTTTCATCAAATACACACACACATATGCATATGAATTCCTAAATATAACCTCTTGAGTCCATTCAATATTCCGCGTGTGATTGTTTTCAGTCCTTTTAGAACTAGACAGCAACTGATTCCTTAAGGAGTATTACATCTCTGCCAGCTTTATTCAGTTGCCTGCAGTTCTTGTGTCAGATTGAGATCTTAGGTGCCTTTGCTATTCTAGTTAGGAGTGTTCATTTCTGCATTGGCAAATATTTGATTATGATAGACCCGTGTTTATAAGTAATGTCCACTTCCAATAGTCTTCACTCTAACCCTATCTTCATTGCTTTAATTATAACACAACAATGCTTTTTTTTTCATTTTTGGCTTGTAGATTTGGCAATTTTGAAGCTTTCTATAACTAAACAATCATCTCTTTCTCTAGTTTGTGGGGTAATTCTGGATATGGGGTGCTGCTGCAGGCCAGTTTTAACAGGAGATAGGTACTAAGGGGGATGCGTAGAGTCAGGGAGTCATTGTTGAGCATACTTTTCTCTGTGGGAACAAAATTTAATTCTCTGGAATTGGGGAAAGGGGAACAAAACACACGCACATGTGTGCACACAGACATACACATACATACACACACACACACACACACACACACACACACACACACACACTTAATGGGTGAAGCAAGGCTGCAACAACTTTAAATTTTTCCTTAGTCCTTCTTATATCCACTAAGACAAAAATTCTCTATGTAAGGGGGAGGGGGGAATCACCTCATAGACACAAGTTACATATTCTTCAAAAGTAATCACCACAGAAACAGATTAAAATTATTACACAAAAGGAAATTAAATGATTATTGATTTTATATTCTTCTTTTGAAACCCACACCTAATAAACATTTCCCATATATCTTTCTTTCCACAAATTCATCATAGCCCCAAGACAATAATTTTTGTCAATTATTAACAAAGTTTAAGCAAGCCAAGTCTATTTTATAAATTTTTCTAAACAGTTGTACTTACAAAGAAATAAATCATCTATCTCACGTATTATTTTTTGAAACCTTATTAGATAAACTGGCTAATCATATATTCTCTGTTCTTATACTTAAAATAGAATCATTTACTTTTTGATCATAACCTTGTTTTTTCATGGTCAACACTGAAACCTGTGACCGCATATTTAGTTGACAAGATCAAGGAACTCATTCTAATCTAGAATGTTTTCTTTAATTAACCTGTCTCAAACCTATTTCATTTCCCCAATTACAACTATGTACTTGGAATGCATGAAACCTCATTGTGCTCCTATTTTTAGCCTACAAATCTCAAACTACTCTAGAATATTTGGGAAAACATTGGACACTTATTTTTATCTTTATGATATCTTCCTGGCAAAACAGCCTAAACTATATCCTAAATTTTCCTTATAACTACCCTAATTTCCTAATATTATTGAAATCAAATCAAGAATTTAGTAAGATAGCTAATTCATTAAACAGTGTTATTCTATGAAAGTTCATCTTCATATTTATCTTCAGGTAAATTGCCCAATGGAGTGGGCTATCTCCCATGAAGCAATCACACCTGACTATAGGCAGTGAGGTCTCCCATTGACTATTCACACCACGCTAGATACAGGGGAAATATAGCAATGACAAGTGAGAGGAGGCACAGGAGCTGCAAGAGGCAGTCCAGAGACAAAAACCCCAGGATGTGCCTCTCAGAAATACATCCATGGCAGCTGTGTAAAATGGTGAGCCTTCTTCAGGAAGCTCAATTGCTGACAGCCTTTCTTCTTGCATAGCATCCACAAATGATATTAATTTTATACTAACACAGTCTCTGCGTCCCTTTGCTAATAATGACTTTAATGAATTTCTGATAAACAAATGAATGATACTTTTGACTTTTTAAAACAATTTTATTAGATATTTTCTTCATTTACATTTCAAATGCTATCCTGAAAGTCCCCTATAGCCCCCTCCTCTGTTCCCCAACCCACCCACTCCTGCTTCATGGTACTGGCATTCCCTTGTAATGGGGCATATGATCTTCGCAATACCAAGGGCCTCTCCTCTCAATGATGGCTGACTAGGCCATCTTCTGCTACATATGAAGCTAGAGATATGAGCTCTATGGGTACTGATTAGTTCATATTGTTGTTCCTCCTATAGGGTTGCAGACCCCTACTTTTGACTTTTAGCCATAAATATATTTAACCAAACAACAAAGAACAGTTCAAAATAGGTTACAGCAGAAAACTCTGAGTCTGGTGTTGGAACAAAACACTGCGGGAGCAATTGCAGGATTAGAAGCAGGGGAAATGTCTGAAATTAAGAATGTGAATGTCAGAATCATGCATCATCCAGTCTTCACAAAAGGGTACTGAAGAGGTATTCACCAAAGGCAATCCCACAAACTAAAATTACCTTAGGAGAAGAAAGCTAGCTTAAATACTTTGCTGTACTGTAGATTTCTGAAAACACAGTCTAGGTTCCATATAATTTTTTGTCAAATTATTTAGATTTTTGCATTTATTAAGGATTGAAAATTTATATTTAATGGTTTGTTGTTTTAGCAGCTGCACTATTTAACTAAGATTCTGGCAAGGATGGAAATTGAAAACAACTTTTTCATGTTTCCACAAAGTTAATGGAAGGCTGGGTCACAACAGCTAAAGGTAATACATAGGTGACTGCTTAGTGATAAAAAGTGAAGAAACACCTGTATTAGCAGACTAAGGAGAATTGAGTAATCATTCACAAAAGCTTTTAAAGAAAAAAAGGCTTCTTCATCTAATGGGCTTGTATATGAACAAAGGATTCTGGGGGTTTTGAAAAATGTTTCCTACTGATTTTAGTGATATATAGGAAGTAGATTAAATGGTCAGCAGAGTGTGTTAACAAAATGTGTTAACAGTGACATTTTATGACAGGGAAGGAAGTCCATCCAACTGTAGCCTCTGACATTATTCAATATTGATTTAGAAAATGTTTATGAAAGTTCTGCTACACAGCTTACCAGGAGTATCATAGGTCAGGATTTACTAAGCCCAGTGGTGTAGCACAAAAATATATAAAACTGCAGATTTTTGTACATTTTGTAGAATTTCTAGTGCATAATAAGGACATAAAGTAATTTTAGAATTTTATTTCTGATTTTGTAGAAAGTATGTGATTTGGTCAAGTAAACCATTTTTTCTTTTAATTATGATGCAGAGAGAGGGGAAAGAGAGAGGGGGAGGAGAGGGAGAGAGAGAGAGAGAGAGAGAGACAGAGAGAGAGAGACAGAGACAGAGAGCGACAGAGAGACAGAGACAAAGAAGGAAATGATTTAAACAAGAGGTTTGAACACAGGCCGTCAGCACAATCACTAACTATTGGATTTAAGGGCACACTTCATAAGCAGAGATGTATCACTGGGTGTAATGAATCAGCAGAAGATGAAAAAGATAGAAGATCAGCTGTGAATCTTGGAGAGATGTGAGGAGCTCAGATAAATATATGTATATGTCAGGGAATATGCATAGAGAGTTAGAAACTATGTATAGATATCACAAATAATTTCAATGTCTTGAGTTTTATTACATTTTTTGCATCTGTTCCTGTAGCCCTGTTTAATTATGCTATAAACAAATACACATTTCCAACCATTGCTTATTAGTTGGTCTCTGCATAAGTACTCTAAATAACACTGGAAAAAATATGTTACTTTCCTAATTGAAGTTGGAAATAGTATTTTGCAGTCACGAATATTATCTTGCATATACATTTTAAATAACCTTGTTTTTCATTTAAATGGTGCATTACCAAATAGAAATTAATGTTTCTCTGTAGTGAATAAAAAATTCTTAATTGTAAAACTCTGCTCTTTTTATTAATGATTTCATAAGAAAAACAAAACTTTTCTAAGCCATTTCAATTCTAAAGGTAACAATTCAATAATTTATTTAAATAAATAAATATCTAAAGAAAAATAGAAAAAAAGAATGACTACAAAGTGGGAATAAACAATTTTGCACTTTTTTTTTTTGGCAAAGATAAGGTTATGGGGTGGCAAATAAGTACCAAAAATAAATACGTAAAGGTTGAATCTGAAATTGTCATCAGATAACCAGGTACTTGAAGATTTTAATCTAATGTTCTTAATTAATTTTACTTTGCATTGGGTGAAAAAGAGTTTCCACAAATGATTTGATGTTTTAATTGATAAATGACTCATTGTTCATAGGAAAGGAAAATTATAGACTTATTTTCCCTCCCTCCCTCCCTCCCTCCCTCCCTCCCTCCCTCCCTCCCTCCCTCCCTCCCTCCCTCCCTTCTTCCTTCCTTCCTTCCTTCCTTCCTTCCTTCCTTCCTTCCTTCCTTCCTTCCTTTTTTTCTTTTGCCTAACTTTAATCAGTGTCCTTTTAACACACCTTTAATTGGGCCAAATCCCTACACTTGTTTCCCATCAGACTAGCATGGCTTTAGGAATTTGCTTGCTCAGGTTACTGGAAGTTCACTTTCCCTTCAAATCTTGTTCCCTGTGTTAAGTCTTCTGAGAAATAGGCCTGGTTAATTTAACCTCTTCTACCACTGGTTTATCTTCTAAGCAACATTCCTCCCACTAATGCACTTGTTCTGTGTGCTATCAATGAATCACCACTTCCTGTTATAAAGAAACTCTGTCCCTTTCCCCTGCTGGAGCAGTCTTGATTATCTTATGCTTGCCATTTTAATACCATGTTCTTTACACCATTGACAAGAGCAGAAACAACTTTTCTTTAACATTCTATAAGACTTTTTAACTATAAAGATGAGTTTTCATTTACGTGCAGACACAATATTCAGTGAGTTGGTAAACTCACAGAGAATGCTAAAGGTCTACTGTCTTTATGGAGAAAGTATGGGGAAGGGAGGATTTTACTGGATGGAGATTTTCTATTATAAAGGGATGACCTATGAAAAGGACATTTCAGACTGGAGGATAAAGGTCAAAAGCCTGGGAGGGATAACCTAGAAGTAATATTAGACAAATGTCAGCATTCAGTTGAAATAAATGAAGTGAGGATGAAGACAATGGATGAAGATGCAAAACCAGAAGAACCTCGACATTTCAGGGATGTCAGGGAATGATTGCTCTGAAAAACTCCTAGTTAAACTAGAAATGAAGGTCTGACCTCAGCAGCATTGCTCTCACAGGAAATAAAGCAGAGTCATGAATACCTTAGGGACAAGGATGTAATCTCTCTAGTCTGATTTTGCATCTTTATCTAAATTTATCATTTATCATGTGGTATAATAGCACCTACTAAATTTCCTGTTTTAAAAAAAAGTTAAAGACTTAAGACTTTCCCTCAACTAATTTTGTCTTAACTTGACCTTTGAAACTGATAGCTCTACAGTACATCTTAAATATCTTGTCTTGCTTAATGTCTTCTTTTTGCTTGTAAAAATGAAACCATTTAACTCAAATATCCATTCTGCACATGTTGTATTTTCGACTAATTTTATATGAATTGCAAGCCCTCATCTTTCTAGAACCCTTTTATAGGGTCTTTCATAATCTTGAAGATGTTAAAATGCAAAATTATCATTTACTCCTGCTACTTTTACTTATAATATTATTTGTAAATATATAGATACTTTAATAATTTTTTTGGTTTTGAATTAATAAAAATAATCTTAAATTGAATAATAAAAATAAGTCTTCAGGTTAAAGTTTAAATGCTGAAGCATTGTGTTTGGGGACCTTTGTTCCTCCCTTTTCATTCTTCTACCTACCTCTTGCCCCCTGATCAAACACATTGTCATGCATTCTACCCAGTATAGTTCTTAGCAATTCTTTGTAGACCATCTTCTTTCCAAACTTTGCTCTTGTCACTGCCTTTTTCTTTTTCTTTTTCTTTTTCTTTTTCTTTTTCTTTTTCTTTTTCTTTTTCTTTTTCTTTTTCTTTTTCTTTTTCTTTTTCTTTTCTTTTCTTTTCTTTTCTTTTTTTTTTTTTTTTTTTTCATTTTTGGATATTTGAGACAGGGTTTCTCTGTGTAGCGCTGGCTGTCCTTGAACTCACTCTGTAGACCAGGCTGGCCTCAAACTCAGAAATCCACCTGCCTCTGCCTCTGCCTCCCAAGTGCTGGGATTACAGGTGTGTGTCACCACTGCCCAGCTGTACTGCCATTTTCTGCATAGTACATTAAATACCATTATCAACAGCTACCTGTGAGTTTAGTACAAACCGGGCTTTTCCTATCAGAGATTAAGCATGTTGTTTCTTATTTTTATTGAGAATGATGATTGTCAACTTTATCTGTTAATATAATGTCATTTTAACACTGTGAAAATTTGCTTTTTGGGAAGATTTTATTTTTAAATAAATTAGAAATTTAGATAGATTAGAAAGAAAATACATAAGTCAAATAGTCATTTAAAATAGAAGTGGTTGTATGTATGAAAAAATGTATATCTTTCAATATCTACTACACACACACACATATGCACACACACACACACACACACATATATATATATGTATATATATATATATATATATATATATATATATACATATATACTGAGAGGGTGAAAATAAACAGTTTACAGATACTCTAAGTTTGTTAATACTAACATGATAAATAGCCAAGTCTGGGTTAAGAAAAGAAAAAGTGGATTTTACAAAGGCCTGGAGTCTGTGGCCATGGAACTACTAAGTTACCCTGTGACTCCAGTATCTTTGTTCAAGTATGCAAAAAGTTACTATGAAGCACCTTCACATTTGAGCAGGCAAGATATAAAGATAGACCATATAAAGATATATATATGTGTGTTTGTGTGTATATATATATATATAGATAGATAGATAGAGAGACAGAGACAGAGACACAGAGACACAGCGACACAGGGACACAGACACAGAGAGAGATAGACAGAGAGACTCATGTAGCAGTTGAAGGGAGGTAGTACCAATAAATATGGTACAATTGAGCAGCTAGTATTATGTTTTGGAAAATGACTTTTTTCCCTTTCTTTTCCATTTCTTAACTTCCTCTCTTTCCTCACTTTCTCTCTCTTTCTCATTTTTTTCACTCTCCATCATGATTTATTTATTCACTTTACCACCCAACTGAAGCCCCCAATCCTTCCAGTTCCCCCTTATATGGCCCATTTCTAGCTTCCCCTCTGAGAAGGAGGAAGTTCCCCTTGGGTACCAACCCACCTAGCAGGTCAAGTCACTGCAGGAGGAGGTACATCCTCTCCCACTAAGGCTAGACAAGACAGCCCAGTTAGGGGACCAGGATCCATAAGCAGGCAACAGAGTTAGGGTAAGCCTCTGTTCCAGTTGTTGGGAGACCTGCAAGAAGACCAAACAAAGCATCTGCTACATATGTACAGAGGGCCTAGATCCAGCCATTGTATACTATTTGGATGGTCGTTCTATCTGGGTACAGATCTGCTGATTCTGTTGGGCTTTCTCTGGAGTCCCAGTCCTCTTCACATTCCTCAATCCCTCCCTCAACTCTTCCATAAGACTCCCGAGGCTTTGTCTAATATTTGGCTGTGGGTCTCTTCATCTTTTTTGGTCAGCTTCTGGGTGGAGTTTATAAAAAGACAGTTATGCTAGGTTACAGTTGGTAAACTGCACTGAGAATCATTAATAGTGCCAGGGATTGGTTCTTGCCCATAGGGTGGATTTCAAGTTGGGTGATTCATTGGTTAACCATTGCTTCGGTCTCTTCAACAACTTTCTCTCTGAATGTCCTATAGGTAGGACAAATTTTGGGTCAAAGGTTTTTTCTGGTGGTTTGATGTCCATATCCCTCCACTGGGAGTCCTGCCTCAGTAAAGGAAGTGACCTCTTCACACTCTATATCCCCCGCTGCTAGGAGTCCCAGATAGAGTAATTTTTCTAGATTCCCTGGTTCTTAGTCATTAAGGGAATGCAAATAAAACGGAGTCTGAGATTTCATCTTACACCTCTCAGAATGGCTAAGATAGAAAACTCAAGTTACAACACGTGATGATGAGGATGTGGAGGTAGGCAAGTACTCCTTCATTGCTGATGGGAGGACAAACTAATACAATCATCTTGAAAATCAGTATAACAGTTTCTCAGAAAACTGTGAATAGTTCTAATTTCAAACAGTTATATCACTCCAGTGTGTGTGTGTTTGGGGGGGGTATCATACCACAAGGACATTTCCTCTACTATATTCATAGCAGCTTTATTCATAAAAGCCAGAAGCTGTACACAACACAAATACCCCTCAACTGAAGAATGAATAAAGAAAATGTGGTTCATTTATATAATGGAATACTACACAAGTATTTAAAGTAAGGACAACATGAAATTCACAGGCACATGAGTAAAACTAGAAAACAACATCCTGAGTGTGGTAACCCATACTCAAAAGGAAATTAATGGTATATACACAGTTATAAATAGATATAGCCACAGGGTACAGGATACCCATGTTAAAATATACAAACTCAAAGAAGCTAAATAGCAAAGGGTTCTCAGGGGAGGATGTATGAATCTCATTCAGAAGGTGAAATAAAATGGTCATCTGAGGTGGATGGAGGGAGTGAACTGGATAGGAAAAGGGATGAGATGAGGAGAGGAACAGGGGAATGGGGAGGATCAAATGTAGGGAGAACACAGGAGAGACTACAAAGAGAATGAATGAAAATCAGCAGGGGTCGGGAGGCATCTTTGTGAAGTACCAGAGACCTAGGATGTGGGAGGCTCACTTCCTCTCTTATAAACTATATCAAAAAAGTGTGAACCCCATCAATGTCTCTTTAGGAATGCTAGCCCTAAGGAAATGCAAAATAATGAAACTATTTTACTGTGCGCACCACTGGTTTCCTGCAATGAGAAGTTTATATAGTTCAACTAATCCTACATGAATAAGAATTGTACTCCATTAGATTTCTGGGTACATATTAGGAAGCTTAGATGAACAGGGAGGATAATCCCCTCTTTCCTATTTCCCCAGTAACACTAAAAATAGAAAACTGTGATTATCTCCTTAAACTTTAAAATAGCATAAAAAGATTGAAGTGTCAGAATGTTGTTGGATTTCCATAACATAAAGCTACATCCTTTTGGTCATGGAATGGAACCTGGGCTCTATCTCTGTCTCAGATTTCAGGGATTGAAGGCAATGCAGTTTTATGATTGCCTCTGCCTTGAAGATATTACATACTCTTTCTCTTCTCTCAGAAGTTGATTCAACTACACCTGTCAGTCACCTAGAAAAACTGTTTCACAAGAAGTTGCCTAGGAAACTTCAATAAACATATTAAAACTCTATTTTATAATATAAATCTGGACAATGGCCCCTCCAGACATCGCCTGCTGTCTCCCTTGTACGTGCTTTACTTTAATATTTTGTTTTCTTTACCAAGATCTATAATAAAATCTATAATCTGCACTGTACATCATGTTTATTTTCAAATTCATTTGATAGAGACCTTAGAAATTGTATTTAGGATGCAATAAGGTCCCAGGGACTGTTTTACAATTTATACTTTTATTGAGTTATTAATATCATTCCATCATTTTCCATTCTCCTTGCCTGTTCAAAAACCTCTCTACGTTCTTCCTTGCTCTTTTTAAAATTTATGACCTCTGTTTTATTGTTTGACGAGCCTGGCTTGGCCATTGTAGGGATGACACGTCATGGTTCCTGTCCCCTGAACAGCAGGATGTGGCCCTCCATGTATGTTGATGGTTGCTGTGGGTATAAGGCTTGTTTGTATAATAATGTACATATTTTCATGTTGCTCCTTCCAGGAATGTCCTCTGCCAAGGTTAATGACTCCATTATAATCAGAGACAGTAAGAATCTGGGAGGCAAGGGTGTGGCTAATATCTCAGCAAAATGATAAATGCTGACACCTTCACAACAGACCTTAAGGCTGTGGGAAAGAAGACTGAAAACATGACTTGAAAAATATATCTTCAACTATGCAAAGTATATGGATGCAATATGTATTGCATAAGGAACTTCAAATATCTAGAAGAACTGAGGCAGCTGTGCTGTGAGCCAGCTTGTCAGAAAGATATTGAGGAAGGAGATAGAGAGATTTGGGGAGTGGTGATTGCAGGGTAAGATACCACCCAGCTAAAGTTTTTTGTTTGTGTTTAAAAAGGCAGGCAGATTCCCAAGTTCAAGATCTGCCTGGGACAGAGGGAGTTTAGGTTCAGGACCCAGGCATGGCAGAAATGGTAATTTCAGGGCAGAGTCACAACCAACTAGCTTATTATTTGTTCTTAACAAAGGCAGTCACATCTCTGAATTCAGCCTAGTAACAGTGGATAAATATACAATACACCCTCCCACACACATTCTTAACTCAGGGTCATTGCAGAAGAGGAAGCAGAAAGATTATGAATCGGAAAAAGAGGGAGTTCTTAAAAGAGTATCAAAGTTATACTCATAAAGTCTCACCAATATCACTGAACAAGGATGACAATAGAAATGCCAACACAAAGAAGGAAAGGCCCAGGAAACTTCAACCTTTTACAAGGAAATGTAGGCTGCTAAGGAATATCAATAAGGAATATTGAAGCGATTTTCCACTGTAACTTACTCTATAAAACAGTGGTTTTCAGTCTGTGTCTTTCCCTAGGAGACTACATTTCCCAGCAAAATTAGGACTTCATAGTACGGAAGTAGGATGACTGCATCCCATCATCTGGATGTGTCCACAAACTGCCTTCTCTCAGGCACCTTTAGTAGGTAAATTATCAGGAGTAGAAAGTTTATTGTGTGCTTTGATACTATATGGGCATATTGGCATATAAAAAGGAAAACAAGGCCTAAGAATTTATCGTTCATGCCTATCACACAAAGCTGTCACCAGGATCAGGTAAACTGATGGATACATAATAATGCAATGGTACAACTTCATATCAACCTGTCTTCTGATCTGTTATGTGTTTCTCAAGAACTGACTGAGGAGTCCTAGACTGTTGCTGAAGCTTAAGTTGAGCTAGGTCCTTCCTTATTCATCCACCTTTTGCACTGAAGTATAGAGTTCATTGAATAGCCAAGTTTAAATTTTTGGTATGTCTTATGAAGGGTATGTCTCTTTCTTAAGCTGCCTTTCTTGAGCTGTATGAGTCAGAGGCCACCCAAGAAACTGCTCAGTGATATCGTGTGTGTCACTTCATTGTTGGCCCAGTCATAATCCCTTGCTTTTCACAATGATGCACTTGTATTAAGTTTCTTCTCACAACACTACAGTTAAAGAAGAGCTTCACAAGGTAATATGTGATTGGAATTTCAAGAGCTGTTTCCAAGGGATTGAAGGAAATATCAGAGGAAAGGCATCAAAGGAATACATGAATAATTCTGAAATGGTATTAGGCAAATGGTGATTAGCATAGGTACCCTGCAGCCAATGATGTGTACAGAAGAGTGGGAGAAAAGAAGTATGCTTTAGTTTGCAAAGTTTTAGCTTCATTGATCTTAATTTTATAATTGTAAAATTAAAAAAAAATAAAAATTCAATGTAGGGTTCTTTTTTTTTACAAAAATTGGATGAGTTTTGAAAGACTTTTGTGCATTTCAGCAACATGTATGAATTTAACATATTTTCACACACTTTACTGCAACCTTTTCAATGCTCAGCAGAGTGAAAATTTTTATGCATATGTTTTACATGCCTGAAATATCCTCCATAGTATGTACAAACTTACCACCACTAAGTATTAATTCTCATTCATTTTACACCCCAGGTGTTTCTGAATATTCTGTGTAGATTATATGTTAATTTCTCTATACATAGAGGTGTAACCTGATTCCCTATGTAAATTTAAATGGCAAAACTCTAAACTCTGAGAGGAATTTGCAAAAAAAGTTTTTCTGTAGAATTTTATAAGGTGTAAATTTGCCCATAATCAATTTATGAGCAATAATAGCTTAATGAGTCTTCTGACTGTTGAAAACAATGAATGCTTGGGTAGTGATGTAATTCTAATGATAGCCTTTCCCTCTTATATTCAGTTATGTTATGCTAACCTAAAAATCTCTTCT
Organism: Mus caroli; assembly: GCF_978045245.1. Lineage (NCBI taxonomy): Eukaryota > Metazoa > Chordata > Mammalia > Rodentia > Muridae > Mus > Mus caroli. The sequence continues at coordinate 142,104,759 of NW_028227256.1, forward strand.
CTGAGCCTGAGAAGGCACTTGTTCCTTGAGGTTATTGTTAGCTGGCAGAATAGGGAGTCAGCACAGTTCTCAGTGTGTGTCCTTTTCTTCATTATAATGTTGAAAGTTCATGAGTCGAATAGTTATAATCTAAACAATCATATTTCCTGTATTTTTCTTTTTAAAAGCTATTTAAAAAAGGACCCAAGAACACCATATTCATTGTGTAAACTGTCTTCATTAACAGTGCTAACTTCTTCCTTTGTATGATCACTGCCACATCTACTAGGTTTAATTTTGTTAACTAGAAAACAGGGATGATTTTTTTAAGCAACAAGAGCAAGTATGATCTTATTTGAATCAAGGTAGGGAGAATCGAGAACTGAATTAGGGATCAATGTTACTCTTTGTTGTTGGATTTTGTCCTGTACGTAGGTAATCTTACTAGTATATGTTCTCTCATCAGACTTTAGATCAGAATCCTAGTTTCTTATGGACTGTGTCTGTTGCTTCTATATTACATTTACACAGAGACAACACTCAGGGGCTGGATCAGAAGAATCCATTGTGGAGAAGCTTTCTGCTTGACAGTAATGCCTAAAGGCTGTGAACAGCTTGAGACAAAACCACTGAAGCACTTGTGCCAGCAGTAGTCATCATTCTAACACTTGAAGCTATTGTAAAAGGAATTCAAGATAAGGACATGATTCTGCAGTCTTTTTATTATGCTCATTTCCGGAGTGCCAGTTATTTAAGTTGTTTTATGTTTGATTAGTTTGGAATTGCATGCCTTTTATATGTGTTGGTCAATTTATCTGCAGGAAACTGATGTTTCCCCAAGGTCATAGTAAATATATGCTGTTTTGTTTGTAAGTATGTATTGCCGAGAGCAAAATGTGAACATCAGTCAGAGATCACCCCATCAGGGTTTATTCGGTATCTCCATGCTAGCTGCACTAATAGCAATAACAATATGTTATTTTCTTATATAACCACAATAAAATGCTACTTAGTACAACATTATACAAGCCTACTTGGTTTATAGAGTCTTCTGTAATATCCCCAATAGCACTGTATGTTTCAAGCTGAAGTTCTGGTCTATTGCAAATATTAATAGAAAGTAATTACACACAACTATGTCTGATAGACCATTACTTTCAATTTCCTATGAGTCACTTAATCCAAGTAGAATGGGTCTTTCTTGATCATTTAATTATTGGGCATAATTACTTGGAAGTTTGTAAGAGGATGTCTGGTGTTCATTTAAATAGGTCATAAATTAAAGACTATATCTTTAATATTGAGTCTTTTCTGAAGTGAAAACAGAGTAGACAAAAAGTTCCTATTATAACATACAATTTCTAAAAATTGTTTAAAAAACCACATGTAAGGAGGAAATATGAAATGTTTCATTAGGAGTAATACTTACATGATATGCACTCATTGATAAGTGGATATTAGTCCAGAAACTTAGAATACCCAAGATAAAATTTGCAAAACACATGAAACTCAAGAAGAAGGAAGACCAAAGTGTGGATACTTCGCCCCTTCTTAGAATTGGGAACAAAATACCCATGGAAGAAGTTACAGAGACAAAGTTTGGAGCTGAGACAAAAGGATGGACCATCCAGAGACTGCCCCACCCAGGGGGGCCATCCCATAATCAGCCACCAAATGCAGACACTATTGCATATACCAGCAAGAATTTGCCTAAAGGACCCTGATATAGCTGTCTTGTGTGAGGTTATGCCAGTGCCTGGCAAATACAGAAGTGGATGATCACAGTCATCTATAGGATGGAACACAGGGCCCCCAATGTAGGAGCTAAAGAAAGTACCCAAGGAGCTGAAGGGGTCTGCAATCCTTTAGGTGGAACTACAATACAAACTAATGAGTTTCCCCAGAGCTCCTGTCTCTAGGTGCATAAGTGGCAGAAGATGGCCCAGTCGGCCAACATTGGGAAAAGAGGCCCCTTGGTCTAGCAAACTTTATATGCCCCAGTACAGGAGAACACCATGGCCAAGAAGTGTGAGTGGGTGGGTAGGGGAGCAGGGTGGGGGGAGGCTAGAGGGGATGTATGGGATAGCATTTGAAATGTAAACGAAGAAAATACCTAACAAAAAATTGGAAAAAGTTAAAAAAAATAAAGGAGTAATACTTAAAACATCCAACACGTAGTGGAAATTCAAGAAGTACCTGTTGAATAACTATACAATACTGAGTTTCACCAAAACTTAAACTTACATGTTACAGAATTCAGACTCTTTAATGTGAAACAAGGATGGAAATATAGTTGTAGATTTTTTTTAGTCCCCTTTGGCCTTGCTTTTGACTTAAGTCTAAAAGACAAACTAAGTTGTATACCAAACAGGACAGTTTCTTGAGTATCTTTCATATTTGTGTTTTGTGTTCAATGTGCCCATAACAACTAGAGAAACCACTTATGATATCATGTGATCAGTTAAAAAAAAAAGCAGAGTATATACTGTATGTTTATTTCTGAGATAGAAAAAAAAAATGCTCAGAAGTATGAAGTCATTTCTACCATCAGGAAGTCTGTAATCCAGTGAGAGAAGAGTGAGGCAGGCATGAGTCACCTCAAAACTTCATGAAACAGCATGATCCAAGCTTTTGAAACATATAAACATTATTCTTTTAAAAAATTTGCAGATAAAATAAACACTACACATCTCTTTGACTATCCCTGCAGTCTAAAATCTAAATATACTTCTGGACAGAAGAGTAGCAGTTGTGAAGCTGTGGAGCTTCACATTGGCAATTATACCTTCATGAAATACTGAGCATCTTAATGAATTAAAACCCCCATCTAAAAACACCTCACCCTGTATTTGTCTTCTTATTCAAGCAGAATATCAAGGACTTTCAGAAACAGAGGTGGGAAGCTGGATGATCCTACAAAAGACTCAGAATTGTGGTGCTTGATTACTTTAATTTTTATGAAAGAATAAATCAACTTGAGAATATTGAAGAAATTAGATTAAATCTATTTAAATCACATTGATCCAAAAAAATTTTTAGAAATCTTGGCATTATTATACCGCCCTTCATTCTTGGGAGAGGCTTAGTGATAGTCCACTCTCCAGATACAGGTCTTCTTTGATCAAACCAAAAAGGCATGCTTTTACTTCGACAAAAGAATATAAATTTTCTACACTAGCATTGACCCACAGGAAGTGTCCCTGACCTAAGACGTTTCATTTTAAGTTTCTAATACATAAGCTTCAGCAACACTTGGAATGAAGCAGACCTATAGCCAGTGCTAATCTAGGGTTTTTGCATTTTGGGACATTTATTGTTGCACTAGTTTTAGTTTTATGTCAGTTTTCCATGGCTATGAAAAACTTTCTGTGGGGTTAGAAAATAATGTTCTTTAAACTGGCTTTTCTGTATCGTTTGATGGTAATGTTCTGAGTGGTTTCTGATGTAAACCAGAGGACCAATTATTTAATCTGATCACATAAGCTTCTTTGTCAAAGCCAGATAACTGTAAGCAGCATCATAACCTCATTGTCCTGCTATTCAGCCCATTGCACTTCCGTACTCTGCTAGTTACAGAAAACTTTACTGAAACAGAACCATTTGTAAAAAGCCAAACCTGTTTGGTCTTTGGTTAACCTATGACATTTTCTTATCGAATGGGATACTTATATTTACTTGCCTTGTCTTGTTTCCATTAAGAAGTGTTTGCATTTTCTGATGGAGAAAGAAAAACTGAGAAAGGTGTGTAGCAGTTCAGATCATTGCTGTTTCACATACCAAAGGACTCACAAAGCTAACTTCCTATATCCTGCTCTCAAGAATGCAGAAACTTGAGACAGTCACACACCCAACCATTGGACTGAAGTTGGGGGTTCCTGAAGTTAAATTAAGGAAAGGCTGGAAGAAGCTGAGGAGGAGGGCGAACCCAAAGGAAGACCAGCAGTCTCAACTAACCTGGACACTGAGCCACCAACCAGGCAGCACACACAAACTGGTATGTGGTCTCTGTAGCATACACAGCAGAGAACTGCCTGGTCTGGCCTCAGTGGGAGCAGAGCTGCCTAAGACTTGAGAGATATGATGCACAAGGAATTTGGGAGGCCTGGTTAGGGCTAGGGAGGATCCTCATGGAGACAGGAAGAGGAGGAATGGGAAGAGGAAATGTGGGAAGGCAGACCAGGAGAGGTTCAATGACTGAATTGTAGAAGAATCAATGATATAAAAAATATAACACTTGAAGTTTGGGAAATCCTGACATTCAGATTAAACTATGGGTTTAGTAAATAGATGTATAATTCCACTTTTTATAAAATTATATATTCTCATTTACTTTGAAATTTCTTTCATGGATACACTATATTTTTTCCTATTTACCCACTAACTCCCCTTCCCCCATCGAACACTTACACACCCTTTTCCAACACAGCTTCATTCCAATTTCATATACCGTTTCTACATGGGAAACATTAATTGGACATAATGGGTCAATAAATGAATATGAAAGGAACATTTTTAAAGATCTCTCTTTTTCTCTCTAAGTGCATTGTGCTATTTGAAAGAATCCCCCAAAATATTGTAATATCTCTCAGTTACTCAACAGATATAGTGAATCATATTTGCAATGACTATCTTAAATGTTTTATGTGGAATTTAAACTCTATTTACTTTTAGCTCATAACTCAGGGCATATACTACTCAGAACAAAACAAGGAATTTGAAAACAAGTACCCTCAATAATACCACACATACAAAGGGAGAATGGTTGAAGCCTGTGTAACTAGATATTGATGTGGGTAAGGAAAGATTAGTAGAACAGAAGAATATCTGCACATTTTTTTATTAACGTAAAGGCTGATGTATTCAATTTGTATTTGATAATGAAAACTCAAGCATATTGTAACAATTAAAATCTTATATTTAAGTTTTGATGGCTTCTTGAATACATTATGCAGTGGGAAAATTGATTCATTGGAGTTCATTGTTTTATGTGGGTTTTGTAAAGTAAGGTTGGAAGAATCTATGGAAGAATGTGCGTTAATAGCAGAAAAGATAATATATCTGTTACCATAGGAGATAATAGTAGAATAACAAGTAGATACATTTAGCAGTACATCTAAAGTTTTGTCAAGAATTCATAACAAAAGGTTAATATTAAAGAGGCAGAATGTAACGCCATCAGCAGAGAGGTGATATATGTAAATTCACTCATTTGCAGATGTCCAGGGAGGGGAATAGAGTAAATGAGTATTGAGGTTTGAATGTGAATTATCACTCCTATGTGCATGTGTTTGAACATGTGGTCTCTAGCTGACTTCACGGTGGCTTTATAAGGTTGTAGAAATGCAATGGATTATTGGCATTCGTCTTGACACTTCATAGCCAGGGCCACTCATTCATTAACCCCTGCTCCCTGACAGTATACACCAAGACCACCTAGCCCCCTGTTTCTGTAAAACTACTTTCTCTGCCTATTGCCATGTCTTTTCTGCTATATACCCCTGGAACAAAGCACAGATAAACCTTCTATCTTTTAATTTGGTTTGGTTAGAACATTTAATCACAGCAGCAGGAAAAACAAAACAAAACAAACAAAGACGAAATATAAATCTTGAAACTCACAATATCTAAACAAAATATCCAGAAAATATTCCATACTAGTGAATATAGATAAGGTAATTAATAAAATTAAAAGCTGAAATGTTTAAAGGTAGAGTTTTGAACATCATGTAATGAAACAAAAACTAGGATATTAATTCATGATTTCCTTTTTTCCCCTTTTTGGTTTCATTTAATTGGATATTTTATTTAATTACATTTCAAATGTTATTCCTTTTCCAAGTTTCCCCTATGAAAACCCCCTATCCCATCTTTACTTCTATGAGGGTGCTTTCCACCTACCCACCTATTCCTGTCTCTCTGTCCTAGCATTCATCTCCACTGGGGCATCAAGCCTTCACAGGACCAAGGGCCCCCCATCCCACTGATGCCAGATAAGGCCTCTTCAGCTCCTTCAGTTCTTCCACTAACTCCTCCACTGGGGTCCCTGTGCTCATCCCGATTGTTGGCTGCGAGCATCCACATCTGTATTGGTCAGGATCTGACAGAGCCTCTCAGGAGACAGCTGTATCAAGCTCCTATCAGCAAACACTTCTTGGCATCAGCAATAGTGTCTGGGTTTGGTGTGGGTTTGGTGTCTGCATGTGGGATGGATACCAAGGTAGGGCAGTCACTGGATGGCCTTTTCTTCAGTCTCTGCTCTACTCTTTGTTCCTGTATTTCCTTTAGACAGGAGCAATTCTGGGTTAAAATTTTGAAGATGGGTAGGTGGTGGCCCCATCCCTCAACCTGGGGAGGAGTCATGCCTAACCTCTGGATATGATCTTAACAGGTTGTCCCTCCCCTTCTTGGGGTATTTCAGCTAATGTCATCCCCGTTGGGTCCTGTGAGGCTCTTGCTTTCCTGGCATCTGGGACTTTCTGAGTGCCCCCAGTTCTCTATCCCCCATCACTACACACCTCATGATTTTCAAGGAAGTGTTTTCTGCAAAGTGGTGATCAACACATTAGATGCTCCTACTAGAAGGAATTAACATAAATCAGTAGAGTTGAAAACAAGAAAACCTGCTTATTTATTTAGAACGCCTTCATCCTAAAGACAAAACAAAACAATGAGGAGGAAGGAAAGAACTGCTGGAATAAAGGGAACACTCATGGAGACAGTGGGTGTGTGTAACTGGTGGTTGACTTCTGCTGGTCTCTGTGGAACTGACACTCATATTCTGGTCTTACTGTATAAAGTAACACAAACTATTAGGCTCCACACCCCAAAACTCTCTGCTTCTCTCAAAACTCTAGAAGCTTAAGGCCTAAATTGGTCTATTGATAAGACCAGTTCTTTTTGGAAGGACTGAGAGAACATTCTGCATTGTGCTCTTCTTTGCTGCCCGATGGCACTGGCAATCTTTGGCATTCTCTGGCATGCATAAGGCCTTCTCCCTATTAGTTTTAGTGGCAAAGTTCCCCTTATTTGTAATGATAGTGGATTACAGTCTCATTTTATCTACAGTTTTACTCAGTGAAAACCCCTCCTAATTATATCTGCAATGAAGGTTATTTCTAAAAACTTACTACTCTAGGTTAAAATTTCATAGTGATAATTACAGCTGATACTCTGATATTTTTAAAAAAGATTTCTGTATTTATTATATGTAATTACACTGCAGCTGTCTTCAGACACTCCTGAAGAGGGTGTCAGATCTCACTACGGATGGTTGTGAGCCACCATGTGGTTGCTGGGATCTGAACTCAGGACCTTTGGAAGAGCAGTCAGTGCTCTTAACCACTGAGCCATCTTTCCAGCCCGATATGCTGATTTATGACCTTCTTTTTTTCTCTAATTGACAAGGAGGAAGTGCAAAGCACTGTGTATAATAACTTGACTCAGACTCAAGGTCCTTCTGTTTTAGCATACTTACTGCTAAGGTTATAGCCTGGTACCATCCCATCTAGAACATATAATCTTAGTTATCAAAATCTTGTAATTCTTTACTGTGATTTCTCCAAGCAACTTTTGCATGTAGCCCTAACTAATCAACTCCTCCACTATGCAGAAATAATGGGAATTATCTGAACTAACTAATCATGTCCATGTCTCCAGTGTGGGTTATTCAGATAACTACCCCCTCTTTTATCCCTGCTGTATATGTGGATACTCTCAGAGACATTAGGGAGTTATTTGACCAATTTGTCTTCCTGCACACTGCAAAAATCTTTTCTAACCCCAACAGTGCAATTGAATATCAGTCTATCAGTTCATATCTGCACCTCATTTTCTAACTTGTCCTATTTGTAAAGCATTTAAACAAGATGCATATGCTTGGTAGTTTTATTTTAAACTCCCTTTTATACGTTCCTAAAAGTTGTTGTTTAGTTTGAAATTTCTCATTCACATGCCCACTCTGGGTCTTGTCTTGTCTTGTCTTTTCTTTCTTTCTTTCTTTCTTTCTTTCTTTCTTTCTTTCTTTCTTTCTTTCTTTCTTTCTTTCTTTCTTTCTTCTTTTTTTTAAAAAGATTTATCCATTTATTATATGTAAGTACACTGTAGCTGTCCTCAGACACTACAGAAGAGGGCATCAGATTTCGTTACGGATGGTTGTGAACCACCATGTGGCTGCTGGGACTTGAACTCGGGACCTTCGGAAGAGCAATTGGCACTCCCAACCACTGAGCCATCTTGCTAGCCCTGGGTCTTTTCTTATAAAAGAAAAATTGTTAGATGAGAGAAATAAATTCAGCTACTTTGTTGCACAGAGGGTGACTATGATACTGATGATGCATTTCATATTTTCAAAATGCTAAAGAAAACAGTTTGTATATTTTCATCCTACAAAAATGATAAATGAGGAAATTTATATAAATTAAAACAGGTATATTTAACCTTACATTGAAATATATATATATATATATATATATATATCCTTCATGTGGCAATACATACATATGCATGAATTATGTCTGTTAAATATAAATGAAAAATGAAATAAAAGCAATAATACTCACTAATTGTTTATGCAAAGGTCATTACTAAATCAGACTCTGTGTTTCTCTGCATTACAGGATCATTCATTATTTATGTGTTATGTACTTTTTGATGCAAGGTGAACACAATGACTCATTTATTCTCTTATCTATGTATTTATTCAGTAGCTATTTGTTGATTCTCTATGTTGTAGACATGATCATTCTTTGGGCCATCTACTTCTGAGAAATTTGCTAACTTATGTATCTAGGAGGAAAGGCATCTATTTGCTTCCTCTGCTCCCTAAGAAATGAGGCAGACATACAAGATCTGTGAAAGTTTTCTCAGGTGTGTCTTCTGAGATTTTCAACCCGCAGGAATAGACTTACAATTAACAGAATGAAGAATTATTGTAGTTGTGTGCCGAATGGCTTCTGTGACTGAGACAATAATGTCAGCGATGTTAGTTTTATGTTGTGATGGTAGTGACGTCTTAGAACTAGTACCTTGGCATGATTTGGACCTTGTTCTGGGTCTTAAGCTTTTCGCTTAGGATGACCTAATTTTCCAGATTTACTATAAATTTTTTTGTAAATTATTTTATACATTATCAGAACATACTATACTTCATTGCCTATTACATATTTTTGTTGCTTTTAAATAAATACCATGGTTAATATACAAAATGCTTTATAGAAATGATGTGTGGTCAACTCTGTCTTAACTACTGAACAATAACTATAACAAATTATCATCAGAAGTTTCAACAAGTTCAACCTGCTTAAAGATTCCCTCCAGAATATTTCCAAGTGCAGCATTCACAGCAAGTAAACAAGCACTAAATTAAGTGTACAATCTGGACAATGTAACCATTTAAAATGGCCTCATAAAGAGACATTAACTTTACTTGAGAGATAAGTGTCCTTTAAAGGGCTAGAAAATAATCTCTAGATTTTTTTGAAAGAGATATAGAATCCCTATTCTTCCACTAGACATAACTTCCAAAGTCCATTTACATATATTCTTACTAGATTTTCCTGGATCATTAGAAAACATTTTCATACTCAATTTCTCCAGGGTGATAGTGAGAATGCCACTGTGTTTGTTTTAGTAGCAGACTCTTCACCATGTCACCATTATATAAATGTCCTAGGCTGAATGGCAGTGCCTTCCTGGACCAACATGTGAATGTGAAAGAGCAGCTTAACAGCTTCTCTGAATCTGTATGTGCCTTAACTTGCTTACATGCCCATGGTTCTGATCACTATTCTGCATACATACTGAACACATGGTGAAATGAAAGTATGTTTGAGCATTTCATATTTTCACAGAGCAGTAATAAGCTGCATCAAAGTTCTTGAATAGCTACAATATCTATGTGAACCATCAGGAGATACAGATAGACTCAGTTACACCAACAGGTGTGACTGAATTTGTTCTCTTAATCGTTCAAACGTCTACATTACCTTCAGGCTGTGATTTAAAAAAATGTATATATTTTGATCCATAATCTGGCTGCCTAGCGGTTATGGAAAAAATCTTTTTTTTTTTCAAGCATTACACACAGACTTTTGGAAAACTAGTGAATTCATCAATGATAATATTTTGTTTCACTTGCAAGAAGAAACTTGTTGAACACAGAAGTTATCCTCAGGCAGTAAGTACACACCTGGGTAACTCTTGTCTCACAGAGAACGCTCAGTGCTTTTGCTCCTCTACACCATTAGTTTTAGAATACTTGTTCGCATTGTGTGAACACTGCAGGAATAACCCCAGGAGCTGGGCTTTTAAACTAATAAAGCTACAATTGCTCGAGAAGGATCTTATTACTGTGCCAGATTTTCCACTTTTTATATTTTGTGCTAACTCCTTGAAAAATTCTTGGCTGGATCAGGAACTCACTTTTTAAGTCAATCAACGAAGTCAAATTTAGTCGAACTAAACTTGTGCTTGTTCATTGTTTCTTCTATTTCTTTTCATTTATACGATGTCTTTATCATTCAAAATGTAAATTGCGAAGAGGTATTAATGTTCCTATTTGAAATTTTATAAGATGAAGTGAATTCCTATCACTCTCCTATTTTGCCTACAGACTGTGTGATGCTTGCTTCTAGAACAGCTTCAATCCACAAAAAACAAGAAGTGAGCAGGGAACTCTTATTGTCTCCACATGTAATCACAATGCACCTTTGTTTACTTCCAACTGACAAAGATTGCCCACTAAACAAAGCATTTTAACTGTCTATTTAGATAGGGATCCTCTAAGAAGAGATAGAATTATAGTGAAATAGTCGTAATGTTCCTTACACATAAAACTTGTATAATGGTATGGCTACCAAAATAAGCTAATTGAAGAAGAACATATCTTCTATTTTTCAGTTGAATTTGTACAATACACATTTAGTGGCATATGAGCATGAAGTTACTCAAGAAAAACTACTGTCCTCAAGTGGGGCAGTCTCTGGATGGTCATTCCTTCTGTCTCTGCTCTGAACTTCATCTCTGTAACTCCTGCCATGGTGATTTTGTTCCCCCTTCTAAGAAGGATTCTGAGCTTTTGGGCTAATATCCACTTATCAGTGAGTGCATATCATGTGAGTTCTTTTGTGACTTGGTTACCTCACTTAGGATGATATCCTCCAGATCCATCCATTTGTCTAAGAATTTCATAAATTCATTGTTTTTAATAGTTGCGTAGTACTTCATTGTGTAAATGTACAATATTTTCTGTATCCATTCCTTTGTTGATGGACATCTGTGTTCTTTACAGCTCTTGGCTATTATAAATAAGTCTGTGGAAAACATAGTGGAACATGTGTCCTTATTACATGTTGGAGCATCTTCTGTGTATATGCCCAGGAGTGGTATTGCTGGATCTTCTAGTAGAACTATGTTCAATTTTCTGAGGAAACACAAAACTGATTTCCAGAGTGGTTAGAGGGAATGCCAGGGCCAGGAATGGGAGTGGGTGGGTTGGGGAGCAGGGGGAGGTGGGAGGGGATAGGGGATATTTTTGGAGGGGAAACTAGGAAAGGGTATAACATTTAAAAAGTAAATAAAGAAAATAATAAAAGAAAAAAGAAAAACTGCTGTCTTCATATCTCTAGGATTTTCATGGAAATGGAAAAAAAATCAGTGTACTAATGAGTTATGTAGTGTCTAGAAAACAGAATACAAATCATGATAGGCAACAGCTAACAAATTCTGATAATGGGATTCAACTCACCCCTTTCATTGATTACAATTGTAAACACCAAAAGGCCTCCACCAACTTATCTTCAGGAGAATGAAAAACAACAAAAGCAGGCAGATTGTAGAGGAAAGGTTTTAAAAATTCCTGTCAAAGTAATGGACAAACATGGATCCCAGTCACATAGCCATACGTTGCTAATTGCAATACACTGGTAGAAATCATGTCATATTCTGAGCACATGGATTCAGGATATGAAAACTCTGATGGCCTGGGCAGTTTTAGAGATGTTATTAAATTAAAGATGAAGATTTGAATGAATTTGTTAAGATTTCTGGGTCAAGAGTATAACAAACCATTTTCACACATCACCTCAGAATACTTATAGGATGAGTTAAAAAATATTTTTATTTTTTGAGCATTTCATACAATGTATCTTGAGTATATTCTACATATGCTTTATTACTGCTTTTGTGCCTTTCATGATGTAAATAGCAAAGTAAATTGTAGGTTTCTTTTACAAGGTGATTGATCTTGTCTAATCTTCTCTACCCTTATCATCAATCATCCCTTAAATGAATTCTTTTTTTATTAGATATTTTCTTCATTTACATTTCAAATGCTATCCCCTTAAATGAATTCTAAATATTACTTACTACTTCACTAGTGATGCACATGAAATTTGGAAGTTGCCGTACATGAATTTTAGGAGTAGATTAATGTCATAAAAGCACCAAACTTGGCCTTAAGCTTTCATGTTAAGTATTCAGAGCAGCCTGGGCATTATAAACATGTGAGTAAGGCACCTATAAGTTTTCCTTAAGTTTATCTTGCACAAAGAATCTGCTGGTTCTCCACTCTAAACTGTTCATCATATGGATTCCAAATGACCTAACATTTATCTCATAGTAAAGCTTTGCTAATTTCAAGTATCAGATTGACTGGCTAATGATAAAGTCAGAGTTGGAAACACAGTGGGTTTTTAGTGTTTCTGTGGGAAGGTTTCCAGTAGATGCTGACATTTTCTGAGTGAAAATTTGCTCAGCAGACTGAGTAAAAAAAATCTACTGGGAATCTAAGAACGGAAACAAGAAAGAAAGAGGGCTCTCATCTCCTAATCAGAAATGGACATGTGTCACTATCTTAAGCTGGGAAGCATTAATTTTCTGCACTATTTATTGGAAATCTTGGTTCTTGGTCCTTCACACTTTAGGACTTACACCAGCCATCCTGAGCATTAGACAGCTCTGTCAGTTGTGAGATTGTCAACTTAAAAAAATGAGTGAAAGAGTTTGTTTGACTCTTAGTTCCAGGACATGATCATGGCCCTACTGCTTTGGGTCTATGATAGAATAATAGTACATCATGGTGTACTTGTGAAGCAGAGGAAGGTATTTCTCCTGTTAGAATCCAGGAAGCAAAGAAAGGTGGTAGAAGGGGCTTGGCCCCAGTATCTTCTTCAAGTTACCAAACCCTAGGGTCCTAATTTCTTCTCACTACCCCCTGTATTACCTATAAATATTCCATCTCTTCAACAATGCCATGGGTTTGGCATAATATTGTTAATAGAAGAGGATATTTTCTTTTTTTTTTTTAATATTTTTATTACATATTTTCCTCAATTACATTTCCAATACTATCCCAAAAGTCCCCCATAGCGCCCCCCACTTCCCTACCCACCCATTCCCATTCTTTTGGCCCTGGCATTCCCCTATATTGGGGCATATAAAGTTTGCAAGTCCAATGGGCCTCTCTTTCCATTGATGGCCGACTAGGCCATCTTTCGATACATATGCAGCTAGAGACAAGAGCTCCAGGGTTCTGGTTAGTACATCATGTTGTTCCAACAATAGGGTTGCAGATCCCTTTAGCTCCTTGGGTACTTTCTCTAGCTTCTCCATTGGGAGCCCTGTGATACATCCAATAGCTGACTGTGAACATCCACTCCTCTGTTTGCTAGGCCCCGGCATCGTCTCACAAGAGACAGCTATATTTGGGTCCTTTCAGCAAAATCTTGCTAGTGTATGCAATGGTGTCAGCGTTTAGAAGCTGATTATGGGACGGATCCCTGGATACAGCAGTCTCTAAATGGTCCATCCTTTCATCACAGCTACGAACTTTGTCTCTGTAACTCCTTCCATGGGTGTTTTGTTCCCAATTCTAAGAAGGTGCACAGTGTCCACACTTTGGTCTTCATTCTTCTTGAGTTTCATGCGTTTATCAAATTGTATCTTATATCTTGGGTATCCTAAGTTTTGGGCTAATATCCACTTATCAATGAATACATATTGTGTGAGTTCTTTTGTGATTGTGTTACTTCACTCAAGATGATGCCCTCCAGGTCCATCCATTTGGCTAGGAATTTCATAAATTCATTCTTTTTAATAGCTGAGTAGTACTCCATTGTGTAAATGTACCATAATTTCTGTATCCATTCCTCTGTTGAGGGACATCTGGGTTCTTTCCAGCTTCTGGCTATTATAAATAGGGCTGCTATGAACATAGTGGAGCATGTGTCCTTTTTACCGGTTGGGACATCTTCTGGATATATGCCCAGGAGAGGTATTGCTGGATCCTCCGGTAGTACTATGTCCAATTTTCTGAGGAACCGCCAGACTGATTTCCAGAGTGGTTGTACAAGCTTGCAATCCCACCAACAATGGAGGAGTGTTCCTCTTTCTCCACATCCTCGCCAGCATCTGCTGTCACCTGAATTTTTGATCTTAGCCATTCTGACTGGTGTGAGGTGGAATCTCAGGGTTGTTTTGAGTGGCATTTCCCTGATGATTAAGGATGTTGAACATTTTTTCAGGTGCTTCTTTGCCATTTGGTATTCCTCAGGTGAGAATTCTTTGTTCAGTTCTGAGCCCCATTTTTTAATGGGGTTATTTGACTTTCTGGAGTCCACCTTCTTGAGTTCTTTATATATATTGGATATTAGTCCCTTATCTGATTTAGGATAGGTGAAGATCCTTTCCCAATCTGTTGGTGGTTTTTTTGTCTTATTGATGGTGTCTTTAGCCTTGCAGAAGCTTTGTAGTTTCATGAGGTCCCACTTGCCAATTCTCGATCTTACAGCACAAGCCATTACTGTTCTATTCAGGAATTTTTCCCCTGTGCCCATATCTTCAAGGCTTTTCCCCACTTTCTCCTCTATAAGTTTCAGTGTCTCTGGTTTTATGTGAAGTTCCTTGATCCACTTAGACTTGACCTTAGTACAAGGAGATAGGAATGGATCGATTCGCATTCTTCTACATGTTAACAACCAGTTGTGCCAGCACCATTTGTTGAAAATGCTGTCTTTCTTCCACTGGATGTTTTTAGCTCCCTTGTCGAAGATCAAGTGACCATAGGTGTGTGGGTTCATTTCTGGGTCTTCAATTCTATTCCATTGGTCTATTTGTCTGTCACTATACCAGTACCATGCAGTTTTTATCACAATTGCTCTGTAGTAGAGCTTTAGGTCCTGCATGGTGATTCCACCAGAGGTTCTTTTATCCTTGAGAAGAGTTTTTGCTATCCTAGGTTTTTTGTTATTCCAGATGAATTTGCAGATTGCACTTTCTAATTCGTTGAAGAATTGATTTGGAATTTTGATGGGGATTGCATTGAATCTGTAGATTGCTTTTGGCAAGATAGCCATTTTTACAATGTTGATCCTGCCAATCCATGAGCATGGGAGATCTTTCCATCTTCTGAGATCTTCTATAATTTCTTTCTTCAGAGACTTGAAGTTTTTATTATACAGATCTTTCACTTCCTTAGTTAGAGTCACGCCAAGATATTTTATATTATTTGTGACTATTGAGAAGGGTGTTGTTTCCCTAATTTCTTTCTCAGCCTGTTTATTCTTTGTGTAGAGAAAGGCCATTGATTTGTTTGAGTTAATTTTATATCCAGCTACTTCACCGAAGCTGTTTATCAGGCTTAGGAGTTCTCTGGTGGAATTTTTAGGGTCACTTATATATACTATCATATCATCTGCAAAAAGTGATATTTTGACTTCATCTTTTCCAATTTGTATCCCTTTGATCTCCTTTTGTTGTCGAATTGCTCTGGCTAGGACTTCAAGTACAATGTTGAATAGGTATGGAGAAAGTGGACAGCCTTGTCTAGTCCCTGATTTTAGAGGGATTGCTTCAAGCTTCTCACCATTTACTTTGATGTTGGCTACTGGTTTGCTGTAGATTGCTTTTATCATGTTTAGGTATGGGCCTTGAATTCCTGATCTTTCCAAGACTTTTATCATGAATGGGTGTTGGATCTTGTCAAATGCTTTTTCCGCATCTAAGGAGATGACCATGTGGTTTTTGTCTTTGAGTTTGTTTATATACTGGATTACGTTGATGGATTTCCGTATATTGAACCATCCCTGCATCCCTGGGATGAAACCTACTTGGTCAGCATGGATGATTGTTTTGATGTGTTCTTGGATTCGGTTAGCAAGAACTTTATTGAGGATTTTTGCATCAATATTCATAAGGGATATTGGTCTGAAGTTTTCTATCTTTGTTGGGTCTTTTTGTGGTTTATGTATCAGAGTAATTGTGGCTTCATAGAATGAGTTGGGTAGAGTACCTTCTGTTTCTATTTTGTGGAATAGTTTGTGAAGAACTGGGATTAGATCTTCTTTGAAGGTCTGATAGAACTCTGCACTAAACCCATCTGGTCCTGGGCTTTTTTTAGTTGGGAGACTATTAATGACTGCTTCTATTTCTTTGGGGGATATAGGGCTGTTTAGATCATTAACCTGATCTTGATTCAACTTTGGTACCTGGTATCTGTCTAGGAACTTCTCCATTTCATCCAGGTTCTCCAGTTTTGTTGGGTATAGCCTTTGGTAGAAGGATCTGATGGTGTTTTGGATGTCTTCAGGATCTGTTGTTATGTCTCCTTTTTCATTTCTGATTTTGTTAATTAGGATGCTTTCCCTGTGCCCTCTAGTGAGTCTGGCTAAGGGTTTATCTATCTTGTTGATTTTCTCAAAGAACCAGCTCCTTGATTGGGTGATTCTTTGAATAGTTTTTCTTGTTTCCACTTGGTTGATTTCACCCCTGAGTTTGATTATTTCCTGCTGTCTACTCCTCTTGGGTGAATTTGCTTCCTTTTGTTCTAGTGCTTTTAGGTCTGTTGTCAAGCTGCTAATGTGTGCTCTCTCTAGTTTCCTTTTGGAGGCACTCAGAGCTATGAGTTTTCCTCTTAGAAATGCTTTCATTGCATCCCATAAGTTTGGGTATGTTGTGGCTTCATTTTCATTGAACTCTAAAAAGTCCTTAATTTCTTTCTTTATTCCTTCCTTGACCAAGGTATCATTGAGAAGAGTGTTGTTCAGTTTCCACGTGAAGGTTGGCTTTCTATTATTTATTTTGTTATTGAAGATCAGCCTTAGTCCATGGTGATCTGATAGGATGCATGGGACAATTTCAATATTTTTGTATCTGTTGAGGCCTGCTTTGTGACCAATTATGTGGTCAATTTTGGAGAAGGTACCATGAGGTGCTGAGAAGAAGGTATATCCTTTAGTTTTAGGATAGAATGTTCTGTAGATATCTGCCAGATCCATTTGATTCATAATTTCTCTTAGTTTCACTGTGTCCCTGTTTAGTTTCTGTTTCCATGATCTGTCCATTGGTGAAAGTGGTGTGTTGAAGTCTCCCACTATTATTGTATGAGGTGCAATGTGTGCTTTGAGTTTACTAAAGTTTCTTTAATGAATGTGGCTGCCTTTGTATTTGGAGCATAGATATTCAGGATTGATAGTTCCTCTTGGAGGATTTTACCTTTGATGAGTATGAAGTGTCCCTCCCTGTCTTTTTTAATGACTTTGGGTTGGAAGTCAATCTTATCAGATATTAGAATGGCTACTCCAGCTTGTTTCTTCATGCCATTTGCTTGGAAAATTGTTTTCCAGCCTTTCATTCTGAGGTAGTGTCTATCCTTTTCTCTGAGATGAGTTTCCTGTAAGCAGCAAAATGTTGGGTCTTGTTTGTGTAGCCAGTTTGTTAGTCTATGTCTTTTTATCGGGGAGTTGATTCCATTGATATTAAGAGATATTAAGGAAAAGTAATTGTTGTTTCCTGTTATTTTTGTTGTTAAAGTTGGCATTTTGTTCTTGTGGCTGTCTTCTTTTAGGTTTGTTGAGGGATTACCTTCTTGTTGTTTCTAGGGCGTGGTTCCTGTCCTTGTATTGGTTTTTTTCTGTTATTATCCTTTGAAGGGCTGGATTCGTGGAGAGATAATGTGTGAATTTGGTTTTGTCGTGGAATACTTTGGTTTCTCCATCTATGTTAATTGAGAGTTTGGCTGGGTATAGTAGCCTGGGCTGGAATTTGTGTTCTTTTAGTGTCTGTATAACATCCGTCCAGGATCTTCTGGCTTTCATAGTCTCTGGTGAAAAATCTGGTGTAATTCTGATAGGCTTGCCTTTTTATGTTACTTGGCCTTTTTCTCTTACTGCTTTTAGTATTCTATCTTTATTTAGAGCATTTGTTGCTCTGATTATTATGTGTCGGGAGGTGTTTCTTTTCTGGTCCAGTCTATTTGGAGTTCTGTAGGCTTCTTGTATGTTCATGGGCATCTCCTTCTTTAGATTTGGGAAGTTTTCTTCTATTATTTTGTTGAAGATGTTTGCTGGTCCTTTGAGTTGAAAATCTTCATTCTCATCCACTCCTATTATCCGTAGGTTTGGTCTTCTCATTGTGTCCTGTATTTCTTGGATGTTTTGAGTTAGGATCTTTTTGTATTTTACATTTTCCTTGATTGTTGTGCAGATGTTCTCTAAGGAATCTTCTGCACCTGAGATTCTCTCTTCCATCTCTTGTATTCTGTTGCTGATGCTCGTATCTATGGTTCCAGATTTCTTTCCTAGGGTTTCTATCTCCAGTGTTGCCTCATTTTGGGTTTTCTTTATTATGTCTACTTCCCTTTTTAGGTCTAGTATGGTTTTGTTCATTTCCATCATCTGTTTGGATGTGTTTTCCTGTTTTTCTGTAAGGTCTTCTACCTGTTTGATTATGTTATAGTGTTTTTCTTTAAGGATTTGTAACTCTTTAGCAGTGTTCTCCTGCAATTCTTTAAGGGATTTTTGTGCTTCCTCTTTATTGTCTTCTGCCTGTTTAGCAGTGTTCTCCTGCATTTCTTTAAGTGTGTTATTAAAGTTTTTCTTGAAGTCCTCTATCATCATCAGGAGATATGCTTTTAAATCCGTGTCTAGCTTTTCCGGTGTGTTGGGGTGCCCTGGACTGGGCGAAGTGGGGGTGCTGGGTTCTGATGATGGTGAGTGGTCTTGGTTTCTGTTAGTAAGATTATTACGTTTACCTTTCGCCATCTGGTAATCTCTGGGGTTAGTTGTTATCGTTGTCACTGTTTAAAGATTGGAGCAGAAGCTGTGTTCCACTCACCAGCAGTCTCTAAATCCTGCTGCGGGGGTCGTGGGTAGGTGATGGTACCCCGGTGCTGGTCCAGCCGGAAGAGGCCTGTGGTCCTACTCAGGCCGTTTTTTTCTGCTTCCCTAACTAATGCAGTCTCTGGTCCCGCGTGCAATTGGATTGGAGCAGAAGCTGTGTTCCACTCTCCAGAAGTCTTAAGATCCTGTGGTGGGTGTTGTGGGTAGCTGGTGAGTGTCAGCTGACCCTGCGCCCCAGCTGCCCTGGTGCTTTTCTGACCGGAAGAGGGTTGTGGCCCTATGTAGGCCGGATTTCTCTCTCCCCAACCAGAGCAGTCTCAGGTCCCGCATGATTGGACTGGAGCAGAAGCTGTGTTCCACTCACCAGCAGTCCCAAAATCCTGAGGCGGGGGTCGTGGGTAGCTGGCGGGTGTCAGGCAACCCTGCGCTCCCGCTACCCCGGCGCTGATCCGGCCGGATGAGGCCTGTGGCCCTACTCAGGCCTGTTTCTGCTTCCCTAACTAATGCAGTCTCAGGTCCCGCGCAATTGGATTGGAGCAGAAGCTGTGTTCCACTCACCAGCAGTCCCAAAATCCTGTGGCGGGGGTCGTGGGTAGCTGGCGGGTGTCAGGCAACCCTGCGCTCCTGCTACCCCGGCGCTGATCCAGCCGGATGAGCAAGAGGATATTTTCAATCAAAACTATAGCACTTCACTTCCTTCTCTAGTATTTTGCCTCAAATTGAATAGCATCTCGCAGCTTTTCTGGTTCTTCAGTTTTTATTGAGTTTTTTGTTGTTGTTGTTGTTTTGTTTTTTGTTTGTTTGTTTTGTTTTTTTTAACAGTACATCATGAGTGTATTGAGGAGTGTATGAGCCAATATCCATGAAATAGCTTCTCGCATTTATCCATGCTACTGGTTTTGATCCTCTGAACAATGTTTACTACCACCAGCACTGCTACCACCAGCAGCAGCAGCACCAGCAGCAGCACTATCACTAGTTCCAGCACCAGCACCACCAGCACTACCATCAGCACCACCAGGTCTACCACCACCACCAGCAGCTCCACTAACAACCTCACCACCACCAACAACAACAACAAAAAATCAGATCTTTTCCCCTAGTGGTTTCTCATTCATACACGATTTCATAGATATACAAGACAACTTGATTGTCATAATCAAAAGAAATACTCATCTTTTATAATCTTATTCAAGAATCACTAACAGTTCTAAGTAAATAGAACTTGCAGCTACTATGTCTAAGATGTATTTTCATGAAGGTTGAATTTTGCTTAAGAATGTTAGAAGAAGAGAGAGTTTTAAAACTTTATTATAAAAGAAATGTGAAATTATTCACTATTTTCAGTATCATTTCACATAATATAATAAATAAAATCTCTGTTGATATAATTAGTAATATATCCATGCTTTCTGATTGACACCAATGCTAGGAAACAGTGTGGGTGAAATTGTGACGAGGTAAGAAGCAAAATGATAGAATCTTCAGTAAACTTTTCAACTCAGTGGCTCAATGACAATCGTGACAGCTTTTGCAATTAGTTTAGGCCCTTTGTTTCTTGAGGCAAATGTAAAATCTACATTCATGTATTCATTTTCCAATGCAATTGGTACACATCATAAAAACTCTAGTTGAGCTAATTGGTGCATTGGCTGACAGATTCAGAAAGGAGGCCAAGCCCTAAGCCATCCAGTTATTGCTTAAACTGCCTTGTTGTAACTGTGCTGGCTGGGATCACTGAGAAGGCTGCTCTTCCCCAAGGCTCATATAAGACACAAATTGAGAACTCTGGTATCTAGGGATACCAGTCTGACACGTTTTATAAGCATCAAATCCTTACATATTATGAAAAATAAAAATACAAGTTCTACTTGCAGATATTTTATAAATATCAAGCACTGGTGTGATGCTCAGACTGCTATGCTGAGAAAATTCTCCAGTAACTAAATGGGAAAAAAAAGAGATAGTTGACATACATTTTGTCCAATTTTTTTACATTTAACTTGGTATATGCTGACAGTACCTCAGGAGACTTCTTGCCTTTCTGAGAAATTTGTCTCCTTTTTATATATTGATCCTAAAAGTCCTTTCCTTCCCTCAGTGAAATAAAATTTGTACTCATTTTATAAAAACGTGCATTGTTTATACTGAAAACTTTGCTAAATTTATGATTTATTAGACAATTTTCACAAGATATACAATGATTATATATATTCTGCATATTGCAAATGTATTCAAAATAATATTCTTTTAAGTTTTGATATATATTTTGCGTAAAACTACTTATTTTGTTTTGAGTTCTTTTGTAAAACACTGGTTCATGGTGTATCTAGATAAAAAGTACTTCTCAAAGAACAAATATTCTACGGTCATCATTCTTAAAATTAGAATCAATAGGAAAGAACAGGCAATGGCCACTGGATTCTTCAAGCGTTTTCCAGATGATTGGTAGTAAAGGGAAGAAATATTTACCAAACCCAGTTTAGGGGAATGCTAGGACAGGGAAGCAAGAGTGGGTGGGCTGGTGAGAAGGGGGAGGGGGTGGGATAGGGGGTTTTCGGAGGTAGAAACCAGGAAAGGGGATAGCATTTGAAATGTAAATAAAGAAAATATCATATGTGTGTGTGTATGTATGTATGTGTATATATATATATATATATATATATATATATATATATATATATATATATATATATATACAAACTCAGGATATTTAAGAAAATTGATGTTAACTCAAAATAAGGTGGATTAAAGTTTTTACACTAAAAAAATAATAAAAACTTTTAAATTCATGTTATAAACCCTTGGGTATAAAATAAACATCTACAATGCTATCTATCATAAGAGCTACACATACGTATAACTATTAATTTTAATTTCATACCCACTAACTTTTAGAATAATTTTATTCTTGATGTTTTTGATTGCTTCTGATATAAAGCTTTGTGAAGACACTGGGATTTTCAGCTTCTTTTTTGGAGATTTGGGTTTTTGTATCTGGAGGCTGAGATTAGTTCTACAGTAGTACTCATGAAGTCTTCACATAGCCTCTAATGCCTTAAGAATGCAGTCTATTGATGAATTTACTTGGTTCTATTCTTGGTAAGATTTAGCAAAATAATTTTTTTTTACATTTATCCATGACTCAGGTTATTTCAGTTCAGCCTTTCTTCTTCCATGATTTCTTTCTTCCCATTAATTAATTAATTCACTTTACATCCTGATCACAGTCTCCCCTATCCTCCCAATACACCCTCACATGCTCCCTTGCCCCCCACCCCCCACTACTTGTCCCCTTCACCTCTGAGAAGAGGGAGATTACCCCCTGGGTACCAACACTGCCTGGCACCCAAAGCCACCGCAGCATGAGGCACATCCTTTTCCACTGAGGCCAGAAAAGGCAGCCCAGTTAGGGGAACAGGATCCACAGGAAGGCAACATTGTCAGGGTAAGCCTCCACTCCAGCTGTTGGGGGACCTGCATAAAGGTCAAGCTGCACATCTTCTAGATGTGTGTGGGGGTCTGGGGTTGGGTTATGTCTGGTCCTTGTACCCTCTTAGGTCAATGGTTCAGTCTCTGGGAGCCCTTAAGAGTCCAAGTAAGGTAACTCTGATGGTCTTCTAGTGGAGTTTCCATTCCCTCCAAGTTCCTTAATCCTTCCCCCAACTCTTCCACAAGAATTCTCCAGTTTGGTCTAACATTTGGCTGTGGGTTTCTGCACCTGTTTCAGTTACCTGCTGGATGGAGCCTCTCAGAGTACAGTGATGCCAGGCTCCTGCCTGTGAATCCAGGCTGACTGATACAAACATAACCTGAGGCTTCTAAGATGTTGAAGGAGGATTGACGGCCTGCGATATGTCCCTATTGATCCTTTGAGGACAGCTTAGCACTCCCGACCCCTCCAAATTGGCATGGGTTGATACTGCATGATTACTTTTGAGAGATCCTGAACTCCAAAAGACTTGTTAAAGACTTTTGCAAAAGACTCTGCTTAAGGAGAAAGCTCAATTTGGGATACATTCAATTTTAATGTTTTCTCTGTTCTAAATAAACATTTGTGTTTACTATTAATTTTATTTCTTAATGTATCATTTCTTAATACATTTAATACACAATTTAATTAAACAAGAAACTCCAGCTCTCCACCAATTCATGGAACTACAGGTAATAGAAACCCTCTTTTGATCTTAGAGACTTAAACCCTTTCGTCTTCTTGCAATTTTCATGGTGACCTGTTTATATTTCTAGACTTTATGACCATATGCTACTTGTGGTTTGTTTTTTGAATTGATAATACATCTTTGTCTATTGTATTATACAATACATCTTGACCACAGTTCCCCCTCATTCTTCCCAGCTCCCCTCTACCTCCCCACACCCCCAGATCCATATCTCCTCTTTCTTATTCAGAAAAGAGCAGGTCTCCAAGAAACGACCCAAACAATAAAATAAGATACAATAAGACAAGGCAAAATCCCCAATATCAGTGCTGGACAAGGTAACCCAATAGGAGTCCCAAGAGTAGGCAAGAGTCAGATAAATGTCTCTCTCACTGTTAGAAGTCCCACAAACAGGAAGCTAACAGATATAACATATATGTAGAAGTCTACAGACTCATGCAGGCACAGTACTTGCTGTTTCAGTTTCTGTGAGCCCATGTGAGCCCTGATAAGTTGACTAGGTGGACCATGCTCTCCTGATGTCTTCATCCCATCTGACTCCTAAAATCTTTCCTCTTCCTTTTTCATGGTGTTCTACTATTTCCTAGGGTAGAGATCCTATGAAGAGCTCCAATTAAATTCTCTGCATAATGCCTGGCTGTGGATCTCAGCATCTGCTCCAATATATGAATATAACAGAATAATTTTAAAAAGTCTTTCATTTATTTTGTATCATCATCATCATCATCATCATCAATCAGTTTGTTTGTTTTTTTCCCAATTGTATTTGTGTCTATCCTAGGTTCCTGGGTAACCAGCTGTAAAGAGCATGGGTCCCCTGTCATGGCATAGGCCTCAAGTTAAAACAAACCTTAGTTGGTCACTCCCAAAAGTTTGATGCCACCATTTCTCCAGCATATCTTAAAAGCAGAACAATTTGTAGGTAGAAGGTTTTGTGACTGGTTTGGTGTCCAGATTTCTCATTCTATAGTCTACAGAGTACCATCTTGAGTCAACAAGAGGCTAATTCTAGGAGATAAGGTCACTAAAGGTGATGTTTAGCTTGTCTGGTTACATTCCTATATTAGATACCAAACCATTGAAATACTCTTTCTATTAGATGTATATTCTATCAGGAAAAAAAAATGTGCTTCTGCTTACAAAACTCTACTTTTCATAGCCTAGTAACAAACTCCAAAGTCCTTGTTCTACTTTGCATCCTGGTGGCTATGATATCTGCCATAGTCTACTCCCCTCCTTCCCTACCCAAGCTAAGGTGCTTTATGTTCTTGCTATAATGATATTCCTTTATTGATCACCTTTAAGTAACATTTCACTCAGCTTTGATGACAATCCCTCAATCATATTCTGTCCATAACCTCTTTAGACAAGAGTTGGGTTTTGGATGGACATTTGCATTGAGGTCACTGTGCTCAGTCCAATGGTTGGCTGCATGCAGCTACATCTGCATTTGTCAGTCTCTGGCAAAGGCTCTCAGGGGACAGCTATACCAGGCTCCTATCAGCAAGCACTTCTTAGCATTAACAATAATGTCTGGGTTTGGTGTCTGCAGATGGGATGGATCCCTAGGTGGGACAGTCTCTGAATGGCCTTTCCTTCCATCTCTTCTCCACAATTTGTTCCCTGCATTCCTTTAGACAGGAGCAATTCTGTATTAATATTTTTGAGATGGGTGGGTGGCCTCATCTCTCAACCAGGGGCCATGTCTAACCTCTAGATATGGTATCTTCACATTCTCTCTCCCCTTTTTGGGGAATGGACATCTGATCCCATTAGAATTTGTATCCATGATACAATAGATTATTAAACAAGGCCCCTGAATGGGCTTTTCTGGGCCTCTGAAATTGAGTCATATAGGTAGGAAGTTAGGAATGTGATATTTCCATTATATGTAATGAAATGTAGACCAAGTGCACAAACATTAGGCAATGTAGAAAAATACTACAGGGATGACAACTATATGGAGAAAAATACATACTCTGTGGAATGGAGAACAGGAATATGTTGTTCAAGAAAATAATCTCCCCATCTACCTGAACTTTTACAAAAAAAATCCTAATTATATACATTGGGTGACAGGAATAGAAGACAAGAGTATAGAATGGCAAGGTCTTTGAAAGAAGAAAGTGTTTGCTGTAAGAGTAAGTGGAATAAGTGAGAATAAAGGAAGATATGACTAAAGTACCTTAAATAATTTTATGTGTGTGAGATTGTGTATGTGTTTGAGAATATGTGTATAAGTATGAAAAGGATTAATGGAAATTAGAGTAAATTTTTATTTTTTGACTGAGATATCTAAGTAATTTGAAGAAATTGAATAATTTGTTTTGGTGACTTATGATAATATCTTCAAAGTCCACTTCAAAATATAAATATCTGTAGGTATGTTTTTAAAATACTGTGCAATGCTTTCTGTTTGTGACTTCCAGGTGACAGCAAATATAAAGTCTTATGGAATTTTCTTTTACTTCTTTATGATCTGTTCTTATTTTGTATTAGATATTTTCTTCATTTATATTTCAAATGTTATCCCCAAAGTCCCCTATATCCTCCCCACACCCTTGCTCCCCTACCACCTACTCCTGCTTCCTGGCCCTGGCATTCCCCTGTACTGGGGCATATAATCTTCGCAAGACAAAGGGCCTCTCCTCCCATTGATGGCCAACTAGGCCATCCTCTGCTACATATGCAACTAGAGACACAAGCTCTGGAGGATACTGGTTAGTTCATATTGCTGTTCCTCCTATAGGGTTGCAGACCCCTTCAGCTCCTTGGGTACTTTCTCTAGCTCCTTCATTGGAGGACCTGTGTTCCACTCAGTAGATGACTGTGAGCATCCACTTCTCTATTTGCCAGGCGCTGGCATAGCCTCACAAGAGACAGCTTTATCAGGGTCCTGTCAACAAAATCTTGCCGGCATATGCAATAGTATGGATCGCTGGGTGGGGCAGTCTCTGGATGGTCTTTCCTTCAACCTCAGCTCCGAACTTTGTCTCTGTAACTCCTTCCATGGGTATTTTGTTCCCCATTCTAAGAAGGAATGAAGTATCTGTTCTTATTATCTCCTAACCAATGGGTAATAGTTCTAATGGATGTATCAATATAATTACTTGTTACCATAACTTTAAGACATTGGATTTTGTCCATTTATAATAGATAAAATTGAAGAATAAACAGCTTATTTGTTTTGCTTCAGGCAGGACTGGTGAACTTGAATTTTGAGCCATTTTAAATTATAAATTATATATATATATATATATAACATCAGGACATCAGTGGATTTTCCCCCTTCTTTGAATTATTTACCAATGTAAGAATGTTAACCATATTACTTCCTCACCAAACTTATTCAATAATTACATTTGTTTGTGAAGCCCTCAAATGTTAGTTTTAAGCAGGAAAAGAACAGAGAAAGATAAATTATTAGCATCTTACTCATTTGAAATCCTCACAAAATTTATTTATAATTCAAAATCTCATTATTGTATTAGTTGTGTTCATTGTATGGTTTCTATAATGTCTTCAAAAACATAAAATTTACCAATTTTCCCAAATATATAAGCATGTGAACACATTGCACAGATGGATTTCAGGTTCCTGTCAGCCAGAAAAGCTCATTAAGGATCAAATACAAAGAAAGTTGCATGGTTAACCACGAATTCATTTTTCATGTTTATTGCTTGGCAAACATTATAAACCACCTAAAGTGTCAGTTTGGGAAAATTTTTCCTTAATTAGCAGTAGTTTGTCCTAAGCTTTCTATCTTGTTTCATAACACTGTGGATATTAAGTCAGAGTTATATATATATATATATATATATATATATATATATATATATCAAATATGCTTTTATCATTCTTAAATTTCTAGACCCTAGCATAGTGCCTGGATTTTTATAGATGTTTATTGGAGAAGAAAGAAATTAGCTAAAGCAATAACAGGGCACAACTAATTGAGTTCTCATGAACCAAGTTAATGATAGTGTTTATAGTTTTTAATACTATAGTGTGATACACTTACGAACCCAATGTAGAAATAACTTGTTCTATTAACAATGTGCACAGAAACTAATGGATATTCAGTTGCATAAATATCATTAACTGAGGGGAGACATATATTTTTAACATTTTTTAGAGGAAATAAATTACCTTCAAGCTTACATTTCTAGCTATATTACTTGGCATTTGTTTCTGGCATCTTTAAACACAATGATAACTAGCATGGTTGCTTGAATCTGGGAACACAGCTCTAAAAATAGTTGGCTTTTTGCTGTTTCTATAGTAACAATGAAAATGGCTTCTGACTCTAGTACTGATCCTACGGTGTTTAATGTTCTCTCCTGATTTCCTATATACTATGCTACCATTTATTCACAGGAAAAACTATCGTTATTTTTTCCATTGTACATTTGAAGCCTCATAGCAATGGGATCACTTGAGTAACTATGTACATGTTCATCTGACAGAGATAAATAAACTTACTAGTCATTTTTAGTGAAAGTGAGTTTTATCTTATTAAAAAATAAAAAAATGCGAGGATCCAGGACAGATTTTATATAGTGTGATTTCAACTGTACTGCACTTCTAACACCCCATCTGATTTTGCATCTGACATTGTCCTGGTGAGAAATGGTTTGTTTTTAATGAGCTGATCACCACTTACTGTCTGGAAATTCCCATAAATGTATTAATTTGATGAAAATTTAATTTGATGCAAATTCCTAATACATTTATTAATTTGGTGCATAGCTGTTTGTTACATTCATATCACTCAAGGAAACATTTTCCATCGTAGAAAAAACTTGATATAACTGGAATTTTTCTTATCTTGTTGCTTAACTAGTTCTTGATATTGCATATAGAGCAGATACTTAATAAATGTTGGGTAAAGAAAATGCAAAAACTCTGAAAGTGTTAACTTCCCTTCAGTGTCATTTACACTTGAGGAGGCTATTTAATTATAACATATCCCTGAAGACACAGTGTAATAGCACACCAGTGAGGTTATGTAAGGAACACCACGATTCCTCAAGTATGTCCAAATTTCTGGGCCTATAACTATATTAGATTATATGGAAAGGAAGGATTAAGATACAAGAGGAGTTTACATTACTATTCAGCTGAATTTAAGTCAGAGAGAATAACCATGTTTATGATTCTGACTTGCTGGGGAGATGAGGACAAAGCATCTTGGGTTGAACTTTACCAATTGGCACAGGTGCAAACATGGACAAAAGCTGGCCCTACAGGCCAATAGGCCAATGTTTATTTGTTTTCTCTCTCTCTCTCTCTCTCTCTCTCTCTCTCTCTCTCTCTCTGTCTCTCCCTCTCTCCTACTTTGTTTGCCAAGTTGTTTTTTTTTTAAATTATCTTTAAACTTATTTATTGCAGTCTAGTTGTTATCTCCCTCCGGTTTCTCTGACAGTTCCTCATACCATTCTTCCTCCCCTTGTCTCCAAGAGGATGCCCTTCCCCAAGCCTCCTCACTCTCTGAGGCATCAAGTCACCTGTTAGGTGCATCTTAGGTCACTGAGGACAGAACAGGCAGTCCTCTGTTGTATATGAGTCAGAGGACCTCGAACTAGCTCATGTGTGCTGCCTGGTTGGTGGCTGAGAGATCGTGGAGGTCCAGGTTAGTTGAGACTGCATGTCTTCCTATGGGGTCACCCTCCTCCTCAGGTTCTTACAGGATTTCCCTAATTTAATCACAGGTGTCCCCAGCTTCTTTCCATTGGTTGGGTGTAAGTATCTGCATCTGTCTCAGTCAGCTGCTGTTGGGCCTCTCTGAGGAGAGCCATGCTACCCTCTTGTCTGTAAGGATACCATAGCGTCTGTAATAATGTCAGGCTTTGGAACCTTCCTTTGAGGTGGATCGTAATATGGGCCAGTCACTGGTCCTCCTTTCCCCTAAGTCTCTTCTCCATTTTTGTCCCTGTAGTTCTTTTAGACAGGAACAACTCTGGGTTGTGGAATGGCAATCCCCATCCTCCACTGGATGTCCTTTCTTTCTACTGGAGTTGACGCTACAAGTTCTTTCTCCCAACTCTTAGGCATTTCATCTAGGGCCCCTTCCTTTGAGTCCTGAGAGTCTCTCACTTCCCAGGTCTCTGGTATATTCTAGAGGATCCTCCCCCCCCACCTACTACTTCCCAAAGTTGCCAGTTTGCATTCATTCTGCTGGCTCTCAGGGCTTCAGTCCTGTTCCCCCTATCCCCAAATACCTGATCATGTTCCCCCTTTCTCCTCTCTCTTCCCTCTCTCACACATGTTCCCTCCCTCCCTCTGTCCCCCTCACCCCATAATTACTTTCTTCTCCCTCCCAAGTGGAATTGAGACATCCTCACTTGGGCCCTTTGGCTTGTTAACCTTTTTGAGTTCTGTGGATTGCATCCTGGGTATTTTGTACATTTTTGGCTAAAATCCACTTATTCATGAGTACACCATGCATGTCCTTTTGGGTTTGAGTTACCTCTCTCGGGATGATATTTTCTAGTTCCATCAATTTGCCTGCAAAACTCATGATGTTCACTTTCTCAATAGCTGAATAGTATTCCATTGTGTAAATGAACCACATTTTCTGTATCCATTCTTCCATTGTGGCACATCTGGGTTGTTTCCAGTTTCTGGCTATAACAAAGAAGGCCTCTATTAACATAGTGGAACATGTACCCCTGTGGCATGGTGGGGAATCTTTTGTACTTATTATATTTAGGAATGGGCCTTGAATTCCTAATCTCTTCAAGAGTTTTAACATGAAGAGGCATTGTGTTTGTCAAATGCTTTTACAGCATTTAGTGAGATAATCATGTGATTTTTTTCTTTGAGTTTATTTGTATAGTGGATTATCTTAATGTAATTTCATATTTTGTACAAATCTTGCATCCCAGGGATGATGCATACCTGATTGTGGTGAATGATTGTTTCCATTTGTGTTTTCTTTATTGTTTTTACTTCTACTTTTAGGTCTTGGACTGTTTTGTTCAATCCATTCACCTGTTTGATTGTGTTTTCCTGTACTTATTTAAGGGATTTATTTATTTCCTCTTTAAAGGCATCTACCTGTTTCACCTGTGTTTTCCTATATTTCTTTCAGTGAGTTATTTATATTCTCCTTAATGGACTCTATTATCTTCATGAGATAGAATATTAGGTAAGCATCCTAGTTTTCAGGTATTTTGGTATATCCAGGACTTGCTATGGTAGGAGAACTGTGTTCTGATGATCTTAAAGTATATTGTTTTCTGTTGCTTATTGTCTTGTGCTTCTCTCTGATCATCTGATTATTTCTGATGTTAGCTGACCTGCGTGTTTCTGTCTAAAGCCTGCTTTCTGTCTCCCTGAGTTGCTGCAGGTCTCCTGGGAGGCCTGTGGCCCTATCTTTGGCAGACCTCCTGTGATTCCTGCAGACTGCGGGGTCTTCTGAGGAGAAGACAAGCTGTTGATCTGTTGCTGAGCATGCAGCAGGTCTCTTAGGAGACCTTCAGACTGTGGGGTCTTTAGAGGAGCAAAAAAGCTAATGATCTGCCCCAGCAGAACGTGCAGGCCTGAAGGGCATGGAGTACTCTGGATGGGAGTAAAGGGGATGGGTTCCAAGTCTGCTGGGCTTCTTGGGGTTCCCAGCTGCTTTGGCTGTTGGGGGGGTTCTGTTACCTCTTGCCCTGCATGCAACTGTTTTCCTTGGAGGCCTTCAGATTGTGGGGTTTTCAATGGAGCAGACAAGCTGATGATCTGCCCTGGTGGAAACGTGTAGGCTCCCAGATGTTTCTTATTGTTTTAATCCACTAAGTGTATTTTTCTCATTAATAGTGGCCAATTAGTAAGAATTCCTCCTAGTGTGTGAGAGCCAGTTTTTTGTTCAAGGTCTTCAGATGAAGATTTAGAATTCTCAGCTCCTCCTCCACCCAGCCTGCCTGGATGCTGGCATGCTCTCACCTTGATGATAATGGGCTGTACCTTTAAATCTGTAAGCCAGCCCCAATTAAATGTTGTTCTTATTTTTTTTATTAAAAAAAAAGCATGTTTTAAATAGTGGGGAAGACTCTACAAACAGTAATTGGATGACTGTATTTAATGGATAACTTTGATTACTTCAGGAAATAGTGTGCTAATTTGGCTCTACAACACACATTGTGTCACAGCACAGCTATCTCTTGTATGAAATAAAACGATATGTTTGTGTGTGTGTGTGTGCGCACGTGCACATGTTTCTTTAACTTTATCATTTTTTATTGAAGAAATTCCTTTTATTGGTTATTTTATTGAGAGATTCAGACAGCAATATTTAATACAATATTTGAATTTAAAATAAATGAATAAATCAGAAAGAAGTCCAAATAATAATTTCATTTATTATTTGCCATGAAACAAGTATTTTTGTTATATTGGAAGATTTAATAATATGAATCAGTTTCTTAGGGTATTGTACTATAATTCGCCAACTTTTGTTGGAGTAATTGAAAATAGTTTTTTATAAATGCATATTGACGTTTATATGGAACTTTTCATCTTTTTATTACTCAGTTGTATAGTGTTTCTTATTTTCCTTCGATCTAAACCACAACATTAATAAAATACAATTTATATTAATTTAAAGGCAACCAAATTTTAATACTGTTAACTTTTGAAGGTCTCTGAATAATTCCTTACTCTATAAAATGTAATGTTGATATATTTATACAGAACAATCTATTGTGTGTCTACTGTGTTTAACTTGTATGGATCAATATTTCAAGGTGATGATATTTAAATTCTATATTATGTGCTTCAGAAATCAAGGAAATATGACATCAGAATGAAATTTTGCTGAAGCATAAACCAACCTAAAGCCTACTTACTACAACTATTATTCACTTAAATTATTTCATGAACAATTTCTAATTTGAAATATTTCTGAAACTTCAGTTTTTAGTACAAGGGGAAATCTGCCTTTACACTTAAAGCTATAACTTTATTTTACATATGATAAAAGGCTTACAAGTGTTCTCAGGGGAAAAAAAAGAGATGTCAGCTTAGCTTGTAATGATCATAGATTACTTGCATTTTCCAAAACTAGATGTGTGAATATGTTTGTTTAATTTACTAGAGAGATTAAATGTATATGATGAGTGATGTACACAAGGAACATAATATAAATTTTTGTATGGTCTAAGGCATGTATCCTCACTAAACAGACTTTTGGAAATAAGAGAATGTTGTTAAATGGACTGAAGTTCCTGCATGGCAGTACCATGCTTTGGAACATACTGCAGTTGTGATGTCTAGTAGATACTCCCAAGTAGCGTACATGTACAATGCATTTGCAAATATGAAATTTCAGAAAGGATGCAGGTATAAATTAATTTGGAAAATAGGTGTTTATAAATAATTAAAAAACACAAGAAATTCCCATAAATGGCCAGATCAGAGGCCAAACCCAGGTTACCCCATCACTGAGGCTTTAGTAGAGAATCTATGCTTTGGCCTGAGAAGACTGTGAAGCAGAAGAAAACAAGAAAGTGATGAAATAGAGTCAAAGAAGGGCAGCACTGCCTTTATCATCAACAGAGAAAAAATCATATTACATATAAGCAAGCTATCTTCTCATCAAATTCACAATTATGTAGCTATTATCTTTACTTCAATCTTTACTTCATGTCTTTAAATATTGAATTAATTGTGTATGAAATTGAAGTCTTCTAATGCATTATTTTAACATTTCATAAGATGTTATCACACAAAACTTTTGTTGACTTTTCAAGATACCTGAAATTCATCTAGTAGTATCATTTGACAAGCTTCAAGTTGATATTTTTTGTTAATGTTACAAACTTGAACTTATTATCTAAAATTATTTCATAAGGGTTAATTTATTAAACTTGTTGGACAAATATTTCACTATCTCTTTATAAAAGGAAACAAATATATTTTTCATTTCAATGTTGTTTTCAGTAAGTGAACAATGACTGAAAAAATGCTACTTTTCATATTTCTTTCATTTTGGGGGAATTTAAATCATAAAAATCTCATATTAAATATTAAAATAACTGTCAAATAAATTAGATGTTTATTATTTATTCATGTTAAAGATCAAAGTAATGATAGATACTGAGCTGGTGATTTAGCTTACTAGTTGAGTACATTTTTCCATCCATAAGATCCTAGTTTCAATCTTTAGCATATAAGACAATGTCTTAGAAACTATGAATGTAGTTAGTCCAAAGCCCATAAAGAAAATGATTCCTTAGTACACAGCCAGTCATGGCATCCTCTGTGCTTGCTTCTACCATATGGTACTAGTTGCCTCTGAGTTTTATAATCTCACAGTAGTTTACAGGAAGGAGGAAGGGTAAGGACAGAACCATTCTTTCAGGAATTATGCTTCTCGAAAATCTACTATACATGATTCCTACATAGAACAGGTAGATAAAAAGTCAATCACATATAGCATGAGAACTCACAAAGTCAGCAAAATTGCAACTTTTTATCAAGTGAAGCACTAATGGATGTGTGAATATGACTTTCTTACTATTGCTGGGAAAAGAAAGAGTTATTAGTGACATTTTACACTGTAGAAATCCATAGAGATTACATTTAATTTTCTTTATTTAAAAATATTTTATTTGGGCTGGTGAGATGGCTCAGTGGGTAAGAGCACCGGACTGCTCTTCCGAAGGTCCAGAGTTCTAATCCCAGCAACCACATGGTGGCTCACAACCATCCGTAACGAGATCTGGCGCCCTCTTCTGGAGTGTCTGAAGACAGTGTACTTACATGTAATAAATAAATAAATCTTTAAAAAAATATTTTATTTAATGTTATGTATGTTTTATGGTGGAAAAATGCCCACAGAATCCATGTATTTGTAGTCTGTGTTATGAGCTGCCTGATGTAGATGTTGTGATTTGAGTTTGGTCCTTTGGAAGATCCATAAGTGCTCTTAACCTCTTAACCATTTAGCCAGGCTTCAGCTCTTGAAATAGATTTCTTTTTATAGAATAACAAACTTTTATGAAAAGTAATTTATTGAATGTTTGAACAAAACACGCGCACACACACACACACACACACATGCTGTACAGCATAGAACAAGATCAAATTCAATTGTAAGATTTAAGACATAGTGAACTCTGAAATAGAAGAATGTATTTACCCATTACAGATGCTAGCCACTGAAAAATAGACTGCATTTTGGTTAAATACTGATAGTCTCAGATGTAAGGCTAAGAACCTACCTGAAAAATCTCTTCAGAACTATACAGCAGAGTACTGTATAATGGGAATCTGAAGAAACATGGCATACCTTCTATTAAACCAACTTTTGTTGTACCTGAGAGGAGCACGTCACCTGTAAGTTTGGGATAGGTAGACAATCTATGGAGAGAAACATTTTGATCAGTTAGAGAATATGGTCAAATATGGTCTCTATAGAATTGTAGTTAGGGTTTTAACACATATTAATGATTATAAAACAGCATCTTACATTTTTCTGAGCCTGCATATTAACTCATTAACTTGATCACCATTTATCATGCTGTCCATTCTTTGGTACCATGAATTAAATTTAGGACATCTGGACTGTTCTCTTACCATTACCCAATCAGGGTACACAAGGAATATTTATTTCATCTAAGCTGCATCTGAAATTATAATATCCTATTTGAGGAGTGGTAAGGAAAGGTTGTCTATGAAGATATAAGTAAGTAATAGTAGCCAAAAGATAAATGTCTGTTATATTAGTAGGAATGTATAATTACATAGATTTGTGTGTGTGTGTTTTTTTAATGGAAACAATAAGTAAACTGGAAGGTACATGGAAGAAGTGAGAATCTGTATATACTTCCTACAAGTCGGTGAGCTATTAAAGAAGTTTTGGAGACATCTGATTGTATCCAGGTTGAATTTTAGCTAGATTATTCTAGAAAGGCCACAGAGCCTGGATATGATTAAGAAAAATTTTGGAAGGAGGAAGGTGATTGGTGTAAAAAAAAAAAAAGTATCTATGAAGCCAGAGGATATATACTTCACATGTGAAGAAATGTAAGAGATTGAATCCAGTACATGTTCAATGATTTAACAAGATAGCAATGTCATAAACTCCCAATAAAACTTCCTTACATTAAAGTTTGTATGAGAATATTTTGGGCACTTTGTTATACTCTGGTCAAAGGAGGGTGATGTCAACGAAAGGGCAAGTGGAGATAACATTCATGCATTGATTTTCTCCTTAGTATGAGAAAGTACCAAAAAACAACTTAAACAAAGAATGGTTTATTTTGATTCATGGCTTTAAATGTGACACAAGCTACCAAGTTAAGGAAAGAGAGGCAAGCACATTAGGTAGTTGATAACAGGAAGTAGACAGAGGAATTTGAGAGGACTGTAAAAGGTTAAGTCTGATTCCCCAATGAGAAAACTCCTCTAGTGAAATCATACTTCCTAAAGTTTCATGAATATCAAACCAGATGGAGACCAAGTGTTTGATGACTGCACTGTGAGAATAGTGAGTCTATTTGAGCCAAAACAAAGATGGCCATTTGGGCAAACATGTTTATTATAGCTATTCAGAAGTGCTATGATGGCTTCTGGAAAGTCTGGTTTTATTGATAAAGGACAGGAAGGGCATTGTAACAAATTGGTTGTTACAAATATACTGAGAAAGAAGACTAATGCATCTGTATTGCTCTTTGGTTATAACTACTATAAAGATCGTTGATAAGTGTAAAATAGCCACAATTAAGATCATTTTTGTATCCATGGTGTCAGAAGATAAGTGAGGCTATGTCAGGATGACCTGGACGACAGTGGTTTTATTCCTCTTATTTCTTCAGGAATAATAATGCTGTGACCTAATTTTTGTGATGCTTTAAATTTTGTTTCTTAGAGTCCTAATTCTACAGCAAGTTCAGCATTTGATACCTTCCCAGACTGAGCATATGCTTAATTTGGTTTTTTGTTTTATTTTGCTTTGTTTGCTTTTT
Organism: Mus caroli; assembly: GCF_978045245.1. Classification (NCBI taxonomy): domain Eukaryota; kingdom Metazoa; phylum Chordata; class Mammalia; order Rodentia; family Muridae; genus Mus; species Mus caroli. The sequence continues at coordinate 142,140,987 of NW_028227256.1, forward strand.
TGTTTATCTTATTATAATTTGGCTGAAGTAAATTTATATTCACAATTAAATTATTTCTTAAATTCTGTAAACTGTCCCAGTAACTGTTGAAAGCAGGAAGGATGCTGGTAACTGTTAATGTTCATTGACACTTTGTCAAAAAGTGTACATCCAGTTGGAACCCCACAGGCTTAGAGTTAGCATCTGAAGCTATACTGACTGATTCAATACTCTTAATTTATGAGTTATAGAGCAACATTGAATACCTGAGTGATGGTTACATTGCAAAGAACAAAGAAGAGGGAGGACATATGAATATTTTAAGATTAGATTGGTTGATTAGAAATAATAAACAATAGAAACCCCAGATGGATATACTGTTAAACACTTGAGTGTATGGATATGAAGCTTTCTGCTCAACGTTGGGCATTTCTGATTTTTACCACTATGGGTGTCTGTTGGACTTTTTAAAGAAATCTTTGCATTGATTAATTTTCTGCCATGCAGATCTATGTCAGAGACTGTAGAACAAACATTATAACTGAACCCTGTTTGCTAAATCTGCTTCAAAACTCAATGATCTCTAAGCATGCCTCAACAAGCTCCCAGAAAATACCATAGCTGATGAGAACCACTGGCAGACATAAACTGAGAAAAATACAAGCTAGAAATGAATAAAGTACTGAGGAAAGTGATTTAACATAGTAGAATATTGCAAAGGCACGTGTCTGGGAGTAAATAGAAAAAAAACAAAGAAAATATAACATGGATGACAATGAAGTCTGTTTTAGAAACAAAATAATAAATTGAGAGTATTTCTGAAAAGGAAGATAAAACGTTTTTTACATTACTTTTTAATGAGCTAAATTTCTTTACTTTATAAGTTAACTTGTCTATTTTAGGATGAGAAACTTTGTATATAGAATCTATAAATTTGGATAAAATGACAACTACTGCCTAGAAATGTATATATCCTTGTATATAAAATTATAAATCTGATAGGAATGATAAATTAAAAGGAGGAATTATTTACTTGGGGACATGGGCTGAGGGTAGAAGCTGTTGAGAGCCATGGCAGTTGGAGCTACTGCACATCTGGGCAAATGTGGAACTATAAAAAGACAAATGCTGACACACAGCTGGCAAACTTTTATTTTTATTTTTTTAAGTTTTTATTCAGTCAGACCCTTAGCCATGGACTGTCATGAACCAATCACATTCAGGATGAGTATTCTCTCTTTCTTCAAATCCCTCCTAAAATGCCCTCTTATACACACCCAAAAATATGTCTACTAGGTGATTTCAAATCCAAGGAGAATTATTCATCAAAATGAGTAAACATGTGATTGGCCTTATTATTTCTCACTGTCAAGCCCAATGCATAGTTTTACAAAACATTAAAGTATATTTACAATTTATTATGAATAGAAGATAATAATTCCTGGTGTCTATGTATGATTTAAGTCATAATAAGAATTTCTCTAATTAGTTTTATTACCTTTGAAATGTCTGTTTATCCTTTACTGCTATTGATATTAGGTGATAAGGCTGCCACTACTTATAATTCTTTTCTTATTAGATATTTTCTTCATTTACATTTCAAATGCTATCCCCAAAACTACCTATACCCTCCTCCCACACTGCTCTCCAACCCACCCACTCCTGCTTCCTGGCCCTAGTATTCACCTGCACTGGGGCATATGATCTTCACAATACCAAGGGCCTCTCCTCCCACTGATGGCTGACTAGGCCATCCTCTGCTACATATGCAACTAGAGACACAGCTCTGGGGGGTTTATAATTCTTACAAGCCTTAATTTTTCTTTTGATTTTGTCTTACATTTGTGAACATGGGATTAGGCAAATCTCCTACTGAGACTAGACAAGGCAGCCCAGTTAGGGGAGGGATCTAAAGGTAGGCAATAGAGAAAAAGACAACCCCTGTTCCTGCTGCTAGGGTCCTAAATGAAGGCTAAATTGTTACATATGGGCAGAGGACCTAGGTCTGCCACTTGCCTGCTCTCTGGTTGGTGGTTCAGTCTCTGTGAGCCCCTATCGGCCCAGGTTAGTTGACTCTAGTCTTTGTTGTGGGGTCCTTGGCCTCTCTGGCTCCTTCAATTCTTCCTACTCCTCAACCAAAAGAATCCCAGAATTCTGCATAATGTTTGGCTATGGGTTTTTGCATCTATTTCTATCAGTTGCTGGGTAAAGCCTCTCTGATGACAGTTATGCTAGACTCCTTTCTGCAGGTAAAGCAGAAGAATATCATTAGTGGTGTCATGAAGTGGACTCTCTATCATGGCATGGCTCTCAAGTTGGGCAAGTCATTGGTTGGCCATCTCCTAATTTTTTACTCCATCTTTTCCCCTGTACTTCTTGTTGACAGAACAAATTGTGGGACAAAGGTTTTGTGAATGGACTAGTGTCCCCATCCCTCTATTAGAAGACTCGGCTGGTTACAGGAGGTGTCCATTCCAGGCTCAATAGTTACTATTCCTAGTTGTTTTATCAAGGGTCACCCTCATAGGATCCTGAGTGCTTCTATTTTTCTAGATTTCTAGATAGTCCCAGAGTTGCCCCCTCTTCTAGTGATTTCAGTTTTCACTCCCAGCTCTCTCTTCCTACATTCTCCCCATACTGGATCTCACTTATTCCCATCCTCACCACTGCTCCCACACATTTTCCTTCCTCTATCTACCCTAGATGTATACTCTATTTCTCCTCAGTGAGATTCAAACATTCTCCTTTTGTCCTTCCTTGTTACTTAGTTTCTTAGATTCTGTGGATTGTAGCATGGTTATTCTGTACTTTATGTGTAATATCTACTTAAAATGAGTACTTAAAACTTACTATGAAGAGACTGAAAACAAAAAACCCCACAAAATGGAATTAGGCAGATGGAATAACAGTATTATAATCAGACATTTATTATACATCATGAAGACTTTCTCTTATTCATCCCCTTCTTGATGATTCCTTTAAAGAGTCCAGAAGGAAAAAAAAAGAGCATTAAGTGAATTTTACTGTTAGTGGAATTTATCCACAGATTATACTGGTAATCAATGTCCTGTAAATGTTTTAAATTTATTCTACTAAATGTTTTTCCTTTTTTGTGGATATTGAAAGTTTGCCTGAATGTATATCTATGTATCTTATATGAGCCTGGTGCAATTAGAAACCAGGAGAAAGCATCAGATTCCCAAGAACTGCAGTTACAGATGGCTTTCGGTTGCCATGTAGGTGCTAGGAATTGAATCTAATACTTCTAGATGAACATCCAGTGCTCTTCTCAGCTCCTTCTAAATGACCCATGAATAATTAAAATACAAATTTTAAAAATGATTTGATACAGTTTGCATATTCTCTATCCACAGTCTTCATATCAACAATAAAATTCACAACACAAGGTTTGAGGCGTAGTTAGAAAGTCAGTGTTTGTGGAACACATCAAAAAGAAAAGACTTCTCCTTGCTGTCTTTCTGCCCTAGTGAAGCTGTGCAGACCTTAACCCATCTTTCTGCAGAAAGAACAAAAGTCTATATAGAAAGCCACACCCACACACAATGTAGATTTTCTTTCCTTGATACTATCTCTTCTAATAATTTATTTTTTACATTATATTAATACATTTTAATTTATATTTAATTTATTATTTATTAATTTATTATATATTAATTTAATTTATATTAGTTACATTTTTTACATTATATTAATAGCTCTCTTCAACTGAAACCTAAATTTGTCTATCAGAAAAAAAGTTAATGATCAAATGCACTGATCAATAAGGTAACATTGGCAATGAAGATGCCTCATTTCTGTGGATAAACAAAAGTGGGATGGGAAGATCAATTGCCCTACCTGTTCAATTTAGTATTGATACGAGGTTCTCTCTCTCTCTCTCTCTCTCTCTCTCTCTCTCTCTCTCTCTCTCTCTCTCTCTCTCTCTCTCTCTCTCTCTCTCCGCTCTCTATTCTCTTTCTTGGTCTCTCTGTCTTTGTCTCTCTCAGTTTTTTCTATCCCTCTCTCCATTCTTCCATTCATTCTTTTTTTGTTTCTTTTACTTTTTATGGTGTGAGTGTGTGTGTGTGTGTGTGTGTGAGAGAGAGAGAGAGAGAGAGAGAGAGAGAGAGAGAGAGAGAGAGAGAGAGAGAGAGAGATGTGTATGTGTGTTCATTTGTGTGTATGAATGAGAGTGCTGGAATGTCTCCATGTGCATTAAGAAGTCAGAGGACAACTATGTTGATTGTTGCATTTTACCTAGTTAGGAAGATAAGACTTTTTTTTTTTTCACCATGTAGGTCAAGTTATACATATTGTTAAGTTGAAGATACTCTCCTTTCTCCACATCCTATCTTACCTATGGAAATCTAAGATTGTTGTCCTGACCTGCCATGCACAATATATATGGGTTCTGGGAATTCAAAATCAAGGTTTCAGACATTTTTCTCACACACCTTACCTACAAGGTCATCTTCCTTACCTCCTCATCCCAGTTTGATATATTTTTTAAATTACTCTCAGTTTATAATACCCTGGGTCAAAAGAATGGAAGATAATGTCTGGTTAGAGCGTTCTTAGCATGTTTCGATCATATTTTTCAGATTGTTTCACTCCTGTCTTTGCCATGAATTTCATGTTCACCTCCTGGACTTGTCTTAGGTAAAAATTATCTCCCTCAGTCAATCATTCCTAACAGTACCTAGTTCCCTTATAAACCTTGGCCCGTTTTTCTCCTCTGAAAACATGGTATCACCATTTGCTCATTGACTAACTCTAAAGTCTGAATTCTTATTCAAAAAGTTTCTTCTTGGGCTGGATAAAACAGCAATAAATTAAAAAAAAAATTAAGATCAGATTTGAGTAGAAAACAGGAGAATAGAACAAGTTCTTGTAGGCTTCAGGAGCTTTTGTACACATATGGACTTTATTGATATAATATGAAATGAAAGCTAAAAACCCAAACGCTATATGGTTTTGTAGGTATTTTCCCCAGAGTTCTTGTCCATTTTAAGACTACAGAACTGTATCCTTGGAACCTTTAGTGTATGTCTAATCCACTTCTGATATTTCTTTTCACAATAGACTTAAAACCACTAATCACTTCTATTTTACATGGAAGAAAATGAAGGAGATGAACTTTGAAGGGTTTTATATATATATATACAATATATATATATATTTAATATATATATTAAATAATTTGGTTTAGATAGAGAATCATAATATTGAAAGAAATTACGTTTCTCAAAACAATTAACCCATGAGTTTCTATTTTTATGTAAGTTGGTAACAGTACAGAAAAATATATTATTCTAGACAAGTTTCTTAAAGATGCCTGTCTTATCAGTAAATCACATGGAACATGCTTTCCTTTTCACATATAAAATATTTTATCAATTAGGCAAACATCTATGGATTTGCAAAAAAATAAAAAATAAAAAAAAGGAAAGGAAAGAAAAGAGAAAAAGAAAAAAGACTATACTTTAGAAATTATATATAAATTTAATGAGTGTAGTACTGCTATGATGAAATTCATGACCAAAGCAACATGGGGAGAAAGTGAAGGGTTTATTCAGCTTCAGGGTGTCCACTTCATAATTCATCCTCAGAGGAAGTCAGTCAAGGAACTTAAGGAAGCACAGAACCTGGAGGAGAAGCTGATGCAGTGGTCATAGAGGAGTCATGCTTCCTGGCTTGCTTCCCATACCATGCTCTACTCGCTTCCTTATAGCACTCAGGACTACAGGTCCAGGAACAGCCATCAAGGGGCAGTACCATCAATCCCCATCAATAAGTAATTAAGAAAATGTCTTACAATTTTTTACAACCTGCCTACAACCTGATCTCGTGGAAGCATTTCTTAATTGAAGTTTTTCTTCTCTCAGATGACTCCAGCTTGTATCAAGTTAATATAAAACTATCCAGCATAAGCATTTAGGTTTGGAACAATATAGTACAGACCTTACATTAGAGATATATTAAAATTTGTGTCCTTCCACTTGATTTAGGCAACTCATCCAGCAATATGCTTTGTTAGTGTTCATGACATTTCAGGGTTTATCATGTTCATGGTAGATTAACAGAGACGAGATCTTGATGCCATCACTATCTTATGGTGGAATAACTGCCTTTAACTCTTATCAACTATACTCTGGCTTTATCACTAGTTTTTAATGTTTTTACTTTTTAGTACAGTAAAGATTTTACTTAAAATTTCAATTAAACTCTTGAAATTTGCTCTCTATTGAACTTGACCTGATACACCACATGGATCCTGAGAGAATTTTTTGCAGTGTATAACACTGAAAGCTAAAAATAAAATAATTTTGCTCAAATGTTGGCAAGGCATCTAAATATTTAATATCTTAAAAAATCTGTGACTTGCTGGGCGTGGTGGCGCACGCCTTTAATCCCAGCACTCGGGAGGCAGAGGCAGGCAGATTTCTGAGTTCGAGACCAGCCTGGTCTACAAAGTGAGTTCCAGGACAGCCAGGGCTACACAGAGAAACCCTGTCTCAAAAAACCAAAAAAAAAAAAAAAAAAAAAAAAAAAAAAAAAAAAAAAACAAAAAAATCTGTGACTTGAAGTCATAAATGTACTCCAATATCTGATTTGACTCTTTAATACTCTGAAATTTTTCTCTATTACCATGTGCTGGAAAATGTGATTTGAAAGTATAAGGTTATCTTTCTATCTGTCTCTCTGTCTCTTTGTCTCTCTATGGTCTCTCTGTCTTTGTCTCTCTATGCCTGTCTCTCTGTGTCTTTCTCTCTCTCCTGTCTATGTGTTCACACATCTATGTTTGTATTTGATGGTTGAGTTTATGTTCTGCATGTAAATTGCCTCAAGTAATATGTTGATTAGAAATATAATTTACAATGTAAAATTATAATATATTTAATAATGATGCCTATGTTCTTGATAACTGCTCTAAAATACAATATTTTAATGACAATTACAGATTTACTTGTTATTCTGCAGTGTTCTGTTTCTGTTGTAGCAGGTGTTATACATATTAGAAATCTTTCTTCTCTCTTGTTTTGGTCAAGCATAATTTTTTTTTTTCATGAAGCCTACATATCTCTTCTTCCAATCTCTGATATGGAGACAAAGAATTAAATTTCACTTCTTGGTTAAAACTAACTACAAAGAAAATTGGAAGGTGTAATTTCTGTGGATGTCTAGTCAAAAAATGTAAAGAATTTAGTAAAAAACTAATCAGTCTCTGTTAGCACAAGTCAATTTGTTAATTTTGTATGTTAGCCTTTCTCCATGTTCAAGAAATATTCATTTCTTTCTCAGTGAAATGATTCAGAATCATTTCCACCAGCCCAACTCAACAGGCAGTCAACACAGTCTAGAGAATATTATTGTCTACTTTTAATTTTTTTTTATTTGGAGGGGGGCTATAAACTGAAAAGAATCTTAAACACTTTTATATATCCAATGAAGTTATAAAATTTAATATAAAGTTTGCTTTATTTTATTATTTTATTTTGTCTTATTTTATTTGTCAAACATAAACTAGAGTCCCCTGAAAAGAGTAACCTCAACTGAGAAAAAAAATCTTCATCAGACTGGCCTGTAGCTTTGACTTTGGCCATTTTCTTGATTAATACTTGATATGCCAGAGTCCACCCCATTCTGGGCCACACAACCCAGGGCAGGTGACAGTGAGTCATATGAAAAAGTAAACTAAGTGGATCCTGAAGAATAATCAGTAACAGCCCTCCAAGTCCCTGCTATTTTTCCTGACATCAGGTTCCTGTCTTCAGTTCCTGTCCTGACTTCCTTTATTGACTCTGATCAGAACGTGTGAATCAAAAAATCCCTTTCTTCCCCAAGTTGCATTTGGTCCATGTTTCATCATATGGAGGTATGGTAATTATAATAACAATATTTACTTAGAAAGGACAGAAGACCCAGATATGAAGCAGTAATTAAATCCTAGAAGCATATTTTGTTAAAATTTCTTCAGCAGAGTTCATGAAAAGGTCCAGTTGAACTTAATTTTGTTTTGTGATAAAATCCCTTATGTACTATTTTGCAAGGATCCTGCCTACACTCAAAAAATACTTCCTGGTCTCTTATCCTCCACGGCCACATCTAAAGTAGGTGATAGGGACTGTGTCCTCTTTGGGGAAACATAGCTGTGGCAGCTGCCTCACGTCAAAGCCTCATCTAATACCCGTGGGTTATTTTAGTAGAGGGTTTTAAGACTCAGCAAACAGTCATAGACTATTTTTAGAGCATGCTTGCAGTTTCTTTGGCAATATAATTTCCTAAAAAAAACTTAGGAAGCATTTTTATCTGTTTGCTTCCAGATAGTTCTGTGTGCCAGTAAATACAAATTTGCACCTAAAATTAGTCCCCAAGCTTTAGATTTTCTACATATCTCTACTTACTTTTTTTCTGATTAATGGCATTCAACTTCACAATGCACAGAACAAATATCTTAGAGTAATATTTTTAATTAGATTTTTTTTCCTGCTGAACTGAGTTACTTTAATGTAAAGGCTTTTGTAGACTTGTGTTGATAGAACTTTGGTGCTATGCTCTATCCTGCTTCTTCCTCTGCCCTTATTTTTCTTGACTCATTATTCATGGCCCTGAACATTAGGTTGTTTAAACCCATAGTACCTTACTTGATAAACACTTTTTTTCTTTCTTCTCTTCCTAACAATAAATAATTCTATCATGAATTTTAAAATATATTTTAAAAATTAGCACTTCAAAACTGATGTTACCCTGGATTTGCAGGACGATAATAAATTATAGGTTCTATGTTGTACCTTACTTTGTGTTCCTGTAGGTGAAATTGTAGCAGACTTTTTCATACATAACAATGTCTCAACAGTCTTCCACATACTCTTCTATCTCTCTTTTTTTTACTATTTTAGTATATTATGTCATGTTGCCCAACCACTGCATAAATAGAATGTAAATAATCCTGTTAATTTTTGTCATAATTTTTATAAGCACAAACATTTGCATTGAGAAGGTCAGGCCTCCCTCTAGTGAGTGACTATAACTTTTTACTAGTTAAAATCAACAGATGTTCATTTCTCACTTTTTCTTAATGGGTTTGTGATTTACTGGCTGCTTGTATGGGAAGAAGTCTTTCATATCAGTGACTTGGGAACACAGATTTCCTCATATGATGTCTCTTTCGTGTTCTAATGCTACAGGATCACCTGTCTGCAGTTTGAAAATAGTAAAAGAGAGAAATATATTTAAAAAGCCCTGCTACTATAGTAAAGGATTCTGGATGATTTTAATAAGAGATCGTAATTATATAAGTTGTAACAGAAAAACTTAAACCACAACAAAGATAGACACTCCAGATTCTCAAATGTTTAGTTTGAACAACTGGGGAAAATGTATATGGTGGTATAAACAAAAATGACTCTCAGAGGGTCATGTATTTAGATGCTTAGTCAAGAGAGAATGGAACTGCTTGAGAAGGATTCAGAGGTATCATTGCCTTGCTGGAGTCAATATTGCCTCGTAGTCAGTATGTGTCAGTGGAAGTAGACTTTTAAATATCTATAGCCCATGACATGCCACTTTTTCTATCTCTGCCTGCTGCCTGTAGATCCGGATGTAAATCTCTCAGCTACTCAAGTAGCACTATTCTTGTCTGCTTCCCATGATGATGATAAAACTCTAAACAAAGCTCCAATTACATGCTTTCTCCTGTAAGAGTTGTGTTGGTCATGCTATCTCTTCATAGCAATCTAGAACAATAACTAAGACAATGTGACACATATCCTGAAATTAAAAATAAGGACAATGTCATTTGGGCAGGAGGGACTTGATGTTCACTTTGCAGAAGTATAAAATATTTAAAAAATAATGAAGTGGAAATTTTGATTAGACAGTTGCATAAGGCTCAGTTTTAGGGATACTTTCATGTTAATGATATTAACTTAAGCTATACCAGGAAATTCAAGGTATGTGAACATATAGGGCCAGATGAATTAACTCACATATTATTTGTAGCTAGGGAGGAAGTTAAGGGTTAAAGACTAATTTCTAGGAAATTCCAACATTAAGATGTATCCCAGAATAGGATATTTTTTAATGAATTAGAAAGAGAACTGGAAGACTAGTGAATTCTGGATTTCAAAAAAAAATATATTTTAAAATTGAGATGGAGAGATATTGGTCAGTAAAATGCTTATTTAAAAGAATAGAAACACATTTTTGATTTCCAGATCCCAAGTAAAAACAAGCCAAGTGCAGTGGTGGACATTAATAACCTAGGGTTGGGGAAAGGGAAACAAAAGCTCTCCTGATTAGACAGTCTAACTTACTTGGTACTTTCTAAGACAGTTAGAGACTCTGTCTCAAAATCAACTAAATAAAGGACAATATTACAGAAATGAAAACCAAGGTTGTCCTATGGCTTTCACCTGGCTATACCTACAACACACATGCATACATACTTGTCCACACTTCTACACCCATTCCCTCATAAACACACACATACACACACACACACACACACACACACACAGAGAGAGAGAGAGAGAGAGAGAGAGAGAGAGAGAGAGAGAGAGGAAGCCTAATTAAATGGAGACCATCTTAACAATGGATTTGTAACTAAATAAGAAAGCACTGTTCATTTAAGAGACAGGAAAAGTTGGTTGTAATATGGAGGAGAGTATGATAGTATGTTTTTAAACTTTCCTGTCAAGAGAGTAAATCTGGAAAGATGAGAAAAAAAAAAAAAACAAAACACTAATTACAGAACAATAGTTGGCTAAAAAGAAAAACAGAGTTTCTCTCCTGCTACCTCCATGCCATTCAGACTGAGGAGGACACAGAAACTCTGGATCCATGTGAGCCACAGTTGTATCAGTAAGCTATGCAAGCACAAAGAAGGCCACTAGAATGCTGGAGGCATATATCAGTTCAGAATCAACTTCAAGGATTATCAAATAGCCAGGTTACTTTGGGAGAGTTAGTAGGAGGCATTACCACTTAAATAGGAACCATAGCTTCTCCCCAGTTGTGAAACTGGATAAATTGTGGATATTGGTTATTGAGCAGACACTGCTTAATTCTGCAAAAATCAAGGCAAGCTGTTCTCCCTCTTGGTGTTGGGTGGTAGGGCTACTAGGAAGTTCTGGGAAAGGAAATTTTCCTTACACAGCCTAGCATAGTGAAGACCAAATTCTTGAGCAGATAAACTGAAGAAGATTAATGATATTGCAAGTGCCTATATCCTGTGACTTGAAGCCACTCATGGAGGTTCCCTAGATGCTAACATTTTCAAAACAACAAAAAGGAAAGAAAAGAAAGGAAGGGATAAAAAAATAAAAGAAAAAAAAAGAGAAGGAGAAAAGAGATCAAAACTTTTGTACCATGAAGAAAAGCTCAACAAAGACAGCACATTCCTAACTTTCTTAGTAAGTAAATTTATTCAGTTATATGTATTATATTATGCATTCTGGTGGCTATTTCTCTACTCTATCTTATACATTTCACCATTTCACACAACTGACAACTATCTCTGCTCTCTACAAATCCTTTTCTTACACATTCATATATATATATATATATATATATATATATATATATATATATATATTTTTTTTGTTCTGCTGACTCAATGAGTTTAACCCAAACACATATAACCATTACCTTCAAACTATTCATTAAAGCCAGATAGGTTGAGCAGTGAATACACAACTGAAGACAACAACCACTCCTCCCAGTGGCCACAGTTGCCATGGGTTGTTGGGTTCCTGAAAGGAAAGCTGGGGATGGGTAGGAAGGATGGTGAGAGAAATACCGAGCCAAGACAAAGTTCTCTGCTCAAGGCTCAATGTTTTAATTCTAAGGTATATAAGAAACATAAAGGGTGGACCCATCCCCCACTTTTCCAGGATCTCACTGCTTTGGCAGGATCTCTTCAGGAAGATAAGCTCAGCTGCTCAGCAGGTAGTGGCTTCTTGCAGGAAGGTGCAGACTTGGCAGAACAAAAGATTTTACCTAGGTCAGAGGACTCCACCCTAGGTGAGCTAGCCAACTGTGGCAGAGAAGGTCTGATCTAGCCCGCTCAAGGTTGGGGGAGGGCACACTCCCTCAGAACCCATCCATAGCTAATAGTTTAGTAGGGCAAGGTAGGGTCCCATGAACATCTTTTTCATCCATGACTGACTGTTGGCTCAGTGATCAGTCTTCTGCAGGTGCACTGAAGGTAAACTCAGCTGCTGTGAGTTCATGATTGTAATCTCTGTATGACTACAAGATGACATGGCATTTCATTGCCCTTCTCTCTATCTTCTATCTCTTACATTCTTTGATTTTCTTTCTTTCTTTCTTTCTTTCTTTCTTTCTTTCTTTCTTTCTTTCTTTCTTTCTTTCTTTCTTTCTTTCTTTCTTATTGAAGATATTGTTTTTAATTGGATATTTTCTTTAATTACATTTCAAATGTTATCCCCTTTCTTGGTTTCCCCTCTGCAAACCCTCTAGTCTATTCCCCCTTACTCTGTTTCTGCAATATTTCCTGAGCTTTTGAATAAGGTGCATCAATGTCCTGTTTGGTTTTAAGACCTCAGCCATCCTTTTACATTGGGATCTCTAACTGCCAGGGTTCTCTCCATTCACAGCTATTCACTGAAATGGCTGCTTCTCTAACTGAAGCTGAGAGTAGCTTTTGCTTATTCGGATAAACAGGTAGTAGAAGGCAGTATGAATCTGTGGATATGAGACAGAACATAGAAATTTCTGATGCCTTCCTCATAGAATATAGCATGTTATCAGCTTTGAACAAGGAGTGACAAAAAAAATCAAGGAAAACAAATAAGACACCAGGTACCTATCTTTCTCAGAAAAGTTGGCTGGGTTCTCATTATGATACCCAGTGTATCTGTGTTTCAGCTGAGGCTTGAAGGTCATCCATAGCCTGTCCTGGATTTAGTGTGGGGAAATATTCACTGGATGTCAATCACAGTGTGTGAAGAGAGGTGCCTTACGCAGAGGCTTGGTTTTGTCGGCCTTGAATAGCTTCAGGATACAGACTGCTGCAATTCAATCTTGAACTTCACCTGCACAGGAGAAGTGGAGTCTGCACAATAGATAATAGAGTCTTTCATTATACCAGTCTTTTGGAAATGAAGGTACAAGTATAAATCGAGTACAGCTGACTCTGACAAACTCTAGACAGCAGTGCATCTCCAGCTAACTTTGCAAAAAGAAAGCTTTTAAACTTCTAAGCCTCGATATCATTCTGGATACTTTCATAAAGTAGAATAGAAGTTACCTATTTAAAAATTGAATAAAACCTCATAGAAGATGAAAGTCTGAATAGTTTTGCCATTAGATTAAAGGAAATATAAAACATACTCGAATAAATGTAATCAAAACAGTACAACACAGGAGAAAAGTACTAATTGGGGTGTATTATTCATTGAAAGTTTTATAAATGATAGGTGGAGAGACTAACTTGTGTGGTTAGCTCTATACTCTGAAGCAATGAAGGTTGTATATACTCAGTCATGTGTGCATCTTTGATTAGAATTTTCAGGTTTCTGTGTTTCAGTGCAGTGAGAGTCAACAGAGGCTAGGAAACATGAAAAGAGCCCTGAGAAGTGTGTTTAGAGAATATTAAGAGGTCTAAATAGGGGCAAATAGCAAAACACATGTGATATAAAAGTAGAGTAGGAAAATAATTGAGGTGGAAAGGTTTATATAGGAGTCATAGCAGTAGAATGTGGAAAGGACAAGGGTCAACCCTATCTAAGGATTATGAAAGGCCACATATCTTTGGGGGAAAGTTACATGAAAAACACACTACTGTATAAGCTAAAATGTAGTTTTTTTTAAAAAAAAAGAATTAAAAATATAATTTAAAAGTATGGTACTCTGTATATATGGATGACACTGCTACCAGATGTCATGGGTTTTTACATGAAAACCCAGTACCAAGGACAGGAATCGTCCCTGAATATTGTGAGCCAGAAAATCCATGGGGTTTTACAAAGCAATACAGGGAATTATTTTTTGTGTTGGTTACTCATTAGAACTAGACAGTTATATCCTATTGCTAAAGACAATTCCACACTCTTGATTCAGTACATAGAGAAATCAAAGTGTAATGAGAAAGAAGCTTACTCTCTACTGGCTATCTTTCATTTTGTTATAAGGTATTATGAAGTACCATGGAAATAATTCATCAATGGTCTCAACTAGTTATTGATACTAGATATTGTAGTATATAGGACAGACCTACCAGGCTAGTTCTGCTTACTGGTTCAAGAGTGGCAGAATCAACCATTATCTGGTTATACTTGTGACCCACTCTAGTGTGAGAAATATTCATGTGCAAATTTAGTCAAAAGTCTTTTCTTGTGTCTGTGTGTGTTCAGGTGTACATGTATGTTTCTATGCATGCAGGAGCACTGTAATTTAATTTATAGAGGAGAAAGGGTAGCTATTTTGTCAAGGAAATACAGTGACACACATGTAAAGCCTTTCTATATCTCTAAGGACTGTTCCCTTAGATTGTCTACAGTTCTTTCCTTGCATAGCTGCACAGACTTTACTCAGGTACAATGCTTTCTTTTTTATGCCATTTTTATTAGATATTTTCTTTATTTCCATTTCAATTGTTAACCCCTTTCCTGGTTTCCCCAGTGAAAACTCCCTATCCCATCCCCCCTACTTTGGTCCTTCTTAGAAGGGGGAACAAAATACCCATGGAAGAAGATACAGAGACAAAGTGTGGAGCATAGATGATGGAAAGACCACCCAGAGACTTCATCACCTGAGGATCCATCCCATATATAGTCACCCAACCCAGATACTCTTGGTGGAACAATGGTTTCTAAAGTCATTTCCAAGGAACTCCAGGATTCCAAAAAGCAACTCTAAGGTTTGACTCCTAGGTATGATGGACAGCACAACCAAGGAGTCTGTAGCTATCCCTACACAGCCATGTGTTTGGGCTCCAGATATCAGTACAAAAACTTCCTGTTTACAGGCTTAGGTTTTTCAAAACCTACTTTCAATAAGGGTTCTTAAATGTTTTAACCTACCTTCTAGCCCACCACCCACCAAAGGTAGTGGAAAAGAAAGGTTATTAAGACTCAGGGGTATGAGTTTGCTATATATTGCTTTTACTTTGTTTAGGAATGGACCTTGAATTTCTGATCTTTCCAAGACTCTTATCGTGAAGTGGTGTTAGATTTTGTCAAATTCTTTCTCAGCATGTAATGAAATGATCATTTTTTTTTCCTTTGAGTTTGTTTATATAATGGGTTGCATTGACGGATTTCTGTATATTGAACCATCCAGACTAGACAAGGCTGCCCATTCTCTACCTACCTATTCAATATAGCACTTGAAGTCCTAGTCATAGCAATTAGACAACAAAAGGAAGGCAAAGGAATACAAATTGGAAAGGAAGAAGTCAAAATATCACTATTTGCAGATGATATGATAGTATAATTAAATCACCCCAAAATTCCACCAGAGAACTCCTAAACCTGATAAACAACTTTGGCCATGTGGCTGGATATAAAATTAACTCCAACAAATCAGTGGCCTTCCTATACACAAAGGATAAACAGGCTGAGAAAGAAATTAGGGAAGCAACACACTTCAAAATAGTCAAAAAATTACATAAAATACCTTAGTGTGACTCTAACTAAGCAAATGATAGATGTGTATGACAAGAACTTCAAGTCTCTGAAGAAAGACATCAAAGATCACAGAAGATGCAAAGATCTCCCATGATCATGGATTGGCAGGATTAATATAGTAAAAATGGTCATCTTGCCAAAAGCAATCTATAGATTCAATGCCATCCCCATCAAAATTCCAACTCAATTCTTCATAGAGTTATAAAGAACAATCTGCAAATTCATCTGGAATAACAAAAAACAAAAACAAAAAAACAAAAAACAAAAAACAAACAAACAAACAAAAAAACAGGATAGTGAAAACTATTCTCAACAATAAAAGAACTTCTGGGGGAATCACCATCCCTGACCTTGAAAGACCCCCGGACTCCCAAAGGGAGACACACACTCAAACCTCGGGTCAGCCGCGCACCCAAGAAGACACTGAGACCGAACTCAAGGCGTAGAGAGTAAGATTTTTATAAAGCAACAGCAAGCAAGCACATGTACAAGCACATGTACCAGAGCTCTGGGGTCGAAACTCATACACCAAGCAAGGTGCAGAGGAGAATCGACGCCCGGCCCAAATTTTTCACAAGCTTTTATAGGAGAAAGGCAGGGTGGGGGAAAGTACAAATTTGCGTCACTAAGGTGTTCTGCCAAGGGTTATTCCCAGGGACTTTCCAAGGGGCTTTTCGTAACCAAGGGGTCGTGTCCTATATTTTGGCAATGTACTTGATCTATTGGAACATTCTGAGGTTTGTTCAAACCCTTATCTCAAAAATGTTCCTGGCACAGTCCTTAGTTGGGAGGGGTTGGACTGGGTTTGTTCCAGGAGACCCTTATCTAAAAAATGTTCTTGGAACAGTTTTCAATTGGGAGGGGGTCGGACTCTGGGGTGAAGAGTTCAGGAATGTACTCTGGGGTGAGAAGTTTAGGAGTGTTCCGGGAACAATCTCCAGATGGGAGGGGTAAGAGGACTCTGAGCTGAAGAGTTCATGGAAAGTTCAGTTTTTCCTCTTTCATTCCCCCCTTCTTCTAGTGAAAAGCTCTAATCCTAGAGCGGGGTTTCGGCCTCCTGGAGGACCCGATATTGTTGCCTTAGTACCATAACTTGCATTGCATTTATTCTTTCTCTAACAAAAGCTACTAACTTATTAAGTATGCAAGGGCCAAAAGTAAGCAAAAGCATAAGTGTAATTAAGGGTCCTGCTATGGTGGAGAGGAGAGTGGTGAGCCAAGGGGACTTATTAAACCAGCTTTCGAACCATCCTTGTTGGCTTTCTCTTTCTCTTTTACGCATATCTAGGCGTTCTCTAAGTTTGGCCATAGAGTCTTTGATTACTCCTGAATGATCAACATAAAAACAACATTCTTCTTTTAGGGCAGCACAAAGTCCTCCTTCTTTAAGGAATAATAAGT
Source organism: Mus caroli (assembly GCF_978045245.1). Classification (NCBI taxonomy): domain Eukaryota; kingdom Metazoa; phylum Chordata; class Mammalia; order Rodentia; family Muridae; genus Mus; species Mus caroli. Next base: position 142,158,020 of record NW_028227256.1, read on the forward strand.
CTAATCCCCTCCTATTTTGCAGCACTACTTCAGACAGGGAAGTTAAAGATTCTTCTAATTTAGTTATAGACTGTTCTATAGTTCTAAGATCAACATCCATAGCTGTACGTAATTCTTCATAGTATTGGGGGGTCTGAATTAAGGCAGCGGTCCCTGTACCTACTCCCGCTGCTACTCCCAATCCTAAAAGTACTGCCAGAGTTAGGGTAATGGGTTCTCTTTTCCAGCGGATTCGATGATCAAACTTATCTAAAAAGGAGCTATCATCATGATACAGGAGTCTAGGAATAAGTTGAACTAAAATGCAGAAATCTTTGGAACTATTAAAAACAGACATAGATACGCAAGGAGTGAGACCGGTATTGCAAGCCCATACTGTGTCTATGGGGGGCACCAGATACTGACCACTTTTGCTAGGCTGGATGTTCTGGGTCTGATTACAAAGGTGCCGTTTATCCTGAGGCACCTGGCCTAAACAAAGCCCACTTCCTGAAACTGCTGCCAGAGTCAGCTTTCTGTTTTCCCCCCAAAGGCATTGAGAATGATCTGAAGTAGTATTATAAGTCCTGATCTGAGCAATTCCTTCATAATAAGGGGGCCTAGAGGCATAGCATAACCAACATGATTGAGTCATTTTAGGATTAGTCCTATTCAACACCAAAAAAGCTCCTTGGACTAGACTGACCAGACGGCTCTCTGTGTCTAGGGGCGATGGGGAAGCTAAGGTCGTCCTCATGAGGGAAGTATTAGTCCCTAGGGAAGGTCTTGCTGTGTTGGGCTGTGGAGTTGGTGGAGCTGGTACAGCCAGGACTTGTGGGGGAGCTGGTACTATTGGGGGGCCCTGTTCTGTAAGGACTTTGTTGGGCCCTATGGGGGTTACCGCTAGGTCTCTCACTGTTAATCTGATCGTGAAAATGAACCCAGGGTCTCTTGGTGGAATGTATATGCGCAAACCCCACCTATTTCCTTTAAACCAACTCAAACGATTTTGTTTCCCTTTTTCAGTGAATTTTATAAATAAGGGGTTGCAATATTTACCCTTGCATGGTCCTGGGGGGCTGTTTTTAAGAGCGCACCCACTCTCTGGATATTTATAGGAGTTCCTTTCTCCTTGGTCTGGCCTATCATAACCACTTCCTCGTTTTACCGTGATTAGGTCCCAGTCAGAGGAAGGTTTCCAGTAGGCTTCCCCTGTCGTTTCACATGTCCATTTACCACAAAAATAATCTGATGCCCCTCCACACTCTTGTTGAAGCCTTCCGCTCCGACCCTGACCAGGGCAAACATAAAAATGTGCAGCTCTAAGATTAGCTCAGTAGAACTGCCCTGAACATCCATAGTTGCTCCCTATCCCACTCGGAACACACTGCTGTTCAGGGGGAGGTTTAACAAGATCAGTATGATCGGGGAGGTCCCAATTGGGAGATCCTGCTGCTAATCTACAGATGTCAGGTGTGAGATCAGGCCACCAAGTCCAAAGGGGAAGGACTGCAGTGATTGCCCACACAATGTTTCCCTTTTCATTAAGCACTTCCCAAGACTGCTGAACTGGGGCATGAGGGTTGTGGTTCCCTAGGCTTAGGGTGGCGCCCGCGACACAAGCGAAGTTTAAGAGGATTGTCAGTAGTTGCCACCGTCCAGTTGTCTTCATGGTTGCCTCTACCCTGGCTAGGAGCCTTCTTGACGTGGGAGGCGTGGATCCAGGCGGCGATTCCGTCTACTTTTACTGCCGTTGGAGTTGTTAACAGTAACAGATATGGTCCTTTCCACCGAGGCTCAAGAGTGCCGGTGCGATGTCGTCTGACGAGGACCGAATCTCCAACCTGGAACCCGTGGGGCACTGCCGTGGTCCCTGGTGCATAAGCTTCCTTGATCTGGTCCCAGATCTGTGTTCTGACAACCTCTAAGGCCTTTAAATGGGTAAACAGAGCAGAGGGTGAGGAAGAGTCAACACAGGGATCCAATATCCAGCCAGACTCAGTCAAGGGGGGCGGTCCCCCATGCAGGATTTCATAAGGAGTGAGACCGAAACGTCCAGGTGTGTTTCGGACTCTAAGGAGCGCAAAGGGAAGGAGGGTTACCCAGTCTTTACCGCCGGTCTCAATAGCTAATTTAGTTAGGGTCTCTTTTAGAGTCCTATTCATTCTTTCTACCTGTCCTGAGCTTTGGGGTCTATAAGCACAGTGTAATTTCCAATCAGTCCCCAATTGTGTGGCCAATCCCTGACTTACCTGGGCAACAAATGCGGGCCCGTTGTCTGAGCCAATTACCTTAGGGATCCCAAACCGGGGTAGGATTTCTTCAAGGATCTTCTTGGTTACTACCTGAGCAGTTTCAGACTTAGTGGGAAAGGCCTCTACCCACCCTGAAAAAGTGTCTATAAATACCAGCAGGTACTTGTTACCATACATTCCTGGTTTAATTTCAATGAAATCCACTTCCCAGTAAACTCCGGGGTGATCCCCTCGTTGTCTCTTTCCTTGTTCTTTATAAGGTCGGGCAGCGTTAGTGAGCGCACAAGCCCGGCAGGACTCCATTACCTGTTGTACCACCGTATTTAATCCTTGGATCTGATATCTGGAATTTCTAATAAGTTTCAAGAGTTTGTCAACCCCTAGATGGGTGAATTGATGCAGTTTCCGGACAAACTCTCTTCCCTCTTTAGCAGGTAGCTTGATATGCTCTTGGGAAAAATAGGGGAGCCGGTCCGCAGTCCAGATGAGCTCCCTGATATCATATTCTTCTTTTTGGTCTTGGCGTGCTACTTGATGGGGTCCTGGCGTGGGCTCGCCTCCCTCCACCAAGACTGCTGTTTCTAGAGCAGCTTGCTTTTGGCAAAGTATACAATTAGGATGAGTCACTGGTGAGGGTCCTGACGAGGGCCCACTCTTTCCTGTCAAAGCCATCACCCCCTGGGCTGCCTGCTTTGCTGCTACATCAGCCATCTGATTTCCTTGGGCCACAGGATCCTGACCTTTTTGGTGGCCCGGACAATGAATAATAGCCACTTTCTTTGGCATATGTATAGCCTCTAAAAGGGCTAGAATTTCTTCTTTGTTTTTAATGTCTTTTCCCGCCGAGGTAAGTAGCCCCCTCTGTTGGTAGATGGCCCCATGGATATGGGCTGTAGCGAAAGCATAACGGCTGTCAGTGTAAATGTTAATTGCCTTACCTTCAGCCAACCGCAGGGCTTGGGTTAGTGCCATAAGTTCAGCCTTCTGAGCCGAAGTCCCTTCTGGAAGACCACTCGCCCAAATTACCTGTTTTCCATCTACTACCGCCGCTCCTGCTTTCCTTTTTCCCTCCACCACAAACCTGCTGCCATCTGTGTACCAGGCAGGCACACCCGGCCAAGGCTGATCAGTTAGATCTCTCCTCGTTCCAGTTTCTTCAGCCAGGACATCAGCACATTGATGTATAGGAGTGGAGTCATCCGCCAAGGGGAGGAGGGTAGCAGGATTGAGGATGGCAGGTGGAGCAAAAGTTACTCGATCATTTAGCAACAAACTCTGGTAGTGGGTCATCCGGGCATTAGTCATCCACCGGTCAGGGGGCTGTCGTACAATACTCTCCAGAGCATGGGGGGCGATTACAGTCACATGCTGACCCAGAGTAAGCTTGTCAGCGTCTTTAACAAGCAGGGCTACTGCAGCAATGGCTTTCAGGCAGGAGGGCCAGCCGCTGGCAACTGGGTCGAGCTTTTTAGATAGGTAGTCCACTGGCCGCTTCCAGGGCCCCAGAGTCTGAGTCAAGACCCCACGGGCTATTCCAGCCCGCTCATCAACATATAGGGTAAAAGGCTTAGTCAAATCTGGCAAGGCCAGGGCGGGGGCTGCAAGCAAGGCTGCCTTTATGCTGTCAAAGGCTTTTTGGTGTTCCTCAGTCCAGGTGAATGGGACTTTTTCCTTAGTAAGTGGATATAGAGGGGCCGCCATTGTGCCCGCCATCCCCAGAAACTCACGTACTTGGCGCGGGGTGGTAGGGGTTGGGATCAGCATTACAGTCTGTTTTCTGGCCTCGGTGAGCCACTGCTTTCCTTCCCGGAGGGTGTACCCTAAGTAGGTCACCTCGGTGCAACATAGCTGGGCTTTCTTAGCCGATACCCGATACCCCAACTCACCCAGTTCATTCAGGAGCCTCTTGGTTCCTTCAAGGCACAGTTCCTGAGTTGAGGCTGCAACCAGCAAGTCATCTACATACTGTAAGAGAGAAATCTGAGGGTTCTGCGCCCTAAAAGGCGCAAGGTCACGGTGGAGTGCTTCATCAAAAAGAGTAGGAGAGTTCTTGAATCCTTGGGGCAATCTTGTCCAGGTTAGCTGGCCCGTATATCCTCCTTCTGGGTCCCTCCACTCAAAAGCGAACAGTGGCTGGCTATTAGGGTGTAATCGAAGGCAGAAAAAGGCATCTTTTAAGTCCAAAACAGTGTACCAAGTCCGCTCTGGCGGGAGGGAACTTAGTAGGTTGTAAGGATTTGGAACAGTAGGGTGAATGTCCTGCACTCTCTTGTTAACCTCTCTTAAATCTTGCACTGGTCGATAATCATTAGTCCCAGGCTTCCGCACTGGCAGGAGAGGAGTGTTCCAAGGGGATTGGCAAGGCACCAGAATTCCTTGCTCTATCAGTCTCTGAATATGTGGCCGGATGCCTTCTTTAGCTTCCCTACTCATAGGGTACTGTCTGACCGAGACTGGGGAGGCATCGGCTTTTAATTCTACCACGACCGGAGGCACTTGTTTAGCTAATCCCATCCCTGCCTGCTCAGCCCATACTCCAGAAAAAGCGGATAGCCATTCAGGGTCTGGCAATCGTTTGGGACCCTGCTCATGGAGGCGATACTCTTCCTCTAAATTTAAAACCAAACATGCTATGGGGGTCTCTCCCCAGGTGATTTCTGGTCCCTTTGAGGTGAACTGGACTTGAGCTTTAAGTTTGGTCAACAAGTCTCGTCCCAGAAGGGGCGCAGGGCATTCAGGAATCACAAGAAAAGAGTGAGTTACTTGATTTTTTCCTACTTCCAAAACTCTCTTAGTAGTCCAGGGGTAAAATTTACTGCCAGTAGCTCCTATTACCATAGTCTTTTTACTTCCTAATTGTCCTAACAGTTTAGTCAAAACTGAGTGTTCTGCTCCTGTGTCTATTAAAAAATTAACAGGAGTCCCCTCCACAGAAAGTGTTACCCTAGGCTCAGGGAGGGGATCCGAGCCCCGACTTCCCTAGTCTTCCTTCATAGTCAACAACTTGGGTTCTTTTAGCTTCCTTTTGGGGCAGTTTCTGGCCCAATGTCCTTTCTCTTTACAGTATGCACACTGGTCTCTTTCAAGTAGAGGTTTCTGTTCTCCTGGAGGTCTTCTTGCCCTGTTGCCCAAATACCCTGACTGTCCTTTTTCTAACCTTCTTTCTCCTACTACTGTGGCCAAAATTCTAGTTAAGTTTTTCTCCTGGCGGCGATCACGCCGATTTTCCCTCTCTTCCATTTCTTTCTTTTCTCTCTCTTGCTTTTCCTCTTCTGTCTCTCTCTTGTGATACACTTTTTCAGCTTCCTTTACTAAATCCTGCAAAGTATAATCTTGGAGCCCCTCTAGTCTCTGTAACCTTTTCTTGATATCAGAGGCAGACTGACCAATGAAAGCCATAGCCACGGCTGCTTTTTGACCCTCTGAAGAGGGATCAAACGGTGTATATCTCCTGTAAGCCTCCATTAGTCGTTCTAGGAAAACAGAGGGCGGCTCCACTGGTCCCTGAAGGACCTCTCTTACCTTAGCCAAATTAGTAGGTCGCCGTGCGGCCCCTTTGAGCCCCGCCACTAGAGTCCGGCGGTAGACCATGAGACGCTCCCTACCTTCCGCAGTGTTATAGTCCCAGTTAGGGCGAGTCAAGGGGAAGGATTCATCTATGAGATTCGGGAGATTAGTGGGGGTCCCATCTTGTCCCAGGACATTCTTTCTGGCTTCCAGCAGAATTCTTTCTCTCTCCTCCGTGGTGAAGAGGACCTGCAAAAGCTGCTGACAATCATCCCAAGTGGGTTGATGGGAGAACATAAGTGATTCAAGGAGCCCAATAAGCCCAGAGGGGTTTTCTGAGAAAGGAGGGTGGTTAGTTTTCCAATTATATAAATCAGAAGAGGAAAAAGGCCAGTACTGCAAAGGAATGAGGTCATTAGGTCCTGGCGCTGGCCCTCCCACATGTGCTCTAAGTGGCAAGGCGACTGTTGAATCCGGTCCCCCCTCCTCCCCGGGGCTTCGGCCTCGGAGGCTCCTAGTTCCCCCCGCCGGTCCCTGAGCTCCTCTCGCTATTGGTACCTGCGGCGGGGCAGCCGCAGGCGGCTGCTGGGGTGGGGGGTAAGGGGGAGGTTGGGAGTCCATCCAGAGGAGGTCGTCAACCTCCGGATAAATCTTGGGGGGTGCTGAGGGACTGGATTTTTCGGCTGCATCGGACTGGACAACCGCGACCGTCAGTTTCGAAGAATTTGGAATCCAAGGCTTGACCCACGGAGGTGGGAACTGAACAAGATTCTGCCAAGTCACAATGTAGGGGATCTGATCAGGGTGACCTCCTTCTTCCTGGAAAACAATTTTCCTGACGGCGGAGATTAGTGACAAGTCAAAAGCACCCTCTGGTGGCCAGCCCACTCCAAATGTCGGCCACTCGGAGGTACAGAAGGTCTGCCAAGGACCCTTTCTAACCTCCACCGACTGGTTGTGAGCCCTGTCTCTCACCTCTCCCCAATGCTCCAGGGTTAGAGACAGGGGAGAGGAGGCAGATTGTCCCATTTCTAGAATAATAGCAGACACAACAAGAGCAGACACGAGACTAAGACAACAAAGAAACCAAAAACAGCTGCGACCTCGCGTTGCTCACAGGCAACTTACAGAATCAGATGGCCTTCCAAAGGCCAACAGATTGAGACCTACCTGGTCTCCAGAGGGGTCCACCAAGCGTCCTTGGTCCTCCCCTTGTCTTCCTGGGGCGTCCCCCAGGGCGAGCGGACGGTGGACACCTGGACACGTCTACCCTTACCCACCCCGCGCTCCTACCCGGAGCACGGTCTCAGGTACTCGTACCGAGCACTGAGCGTCGCACAAAACCGAAACTGCGATCGCACCAGATACAGAACAGCCTACCTGGCCTCCAGATTGAGACCTACCTGGTCTCCAGAAACAGAACACAGACACCAGACCAAGACAGAACAGAAAATCCTACCTCTGAGTGAGTCCAGGACTTCTGGGTGGTCGCGCTGATTCCCGGCCAATGCACCAAATGAAAGATCCCCGGACTCCCAAAGGGAGACACACACTCAAACCTCGGGTCAGCCTCGCACCCAAGAAGACACTGAGACCGAACTCAAGGCGTAGAGAGTAAGATTTTATAAAGCAACAGCAAGCAAGCACATGTACAAGCACATGTACCAGAGCTCTGGGGTTGAAACTCATACACCAAGCAAGGTGCAGAGGAGAATCTACGACCGGCCCAAATTTTTCACAAGCTTTTATAGGAGAAAGGCAGGGTGGGGGAAAGTACAAATTTGCGTCACTAAGGGGTTCTACCAAGGGTTATTCCCAGGGACTTTCCAAGGGACTTTTCGTAACCAAGGGGTTGTGTCCTATATTTTGGCAATGTACTTGATCTATTGGAACATTCTGAGGTTTGTTCAAACCCTTATCTCAAAAATGTTCCTGGCACAGTCCTTAGTTGGGAGGGGTTGGACTGGGTTTGTTCCAGGAGACCCTAATCTAAAAAATGTTCTTGGAACAGTTTTCAATTGGGAGGGGGTCGGACTCTGGGGTGAAGAGTTCAGGAATGTACTCTGGGGTGAGAAGTTCAGGAGTGTTCCGGGAACAATCTCCAGATGGGAGGGGTAAGAGGACTTTGAGCTGAAGAGTTCATGGAAAGTTCAGTTTTTCCTCTTTCAACCTCAAGCTGTACTACAGAGCAATTGTTAAAAACTGTATGGTACTGGTACAGTGACAGGCAGGCAAATTAATGAAATAGAATTGAAGATCCAGAAATGAGACCACATACCTATGGTCACGTGATCTATGACAAAGGGGCTAAAACCACCCAGTAGAAAAAAGACAGCATTTTCAATAAAAAGTGCTGGTTCAACTGGAGGTTATCATGTAAAGGAATACAAATAGATGCATTCTTATCTCCCTGTTCAAAGCTCAAGTCCAAGTAGATCGAAGACTTCCAATTAAAACCCAGATACACTGAGACTAGTAGAAAAGAAAGTGGGAAAGAGCCTTGAGCACATGGTCACAGGAGAAAATTTCCTGAACAGAACACCGATGGCTGGTGCTATAAGATCAAGAATTGACTAATGGGACTTCATAAAAGTGCAAAGCTTCTGTAGGGCAAAGGACACTGTCAATAGGACAAAATGGCAACCAACAGTTTGGGAAAAGATCTTTACATCCAATAGAGGGCTAATGTCCAAAGAACTCAAGAAGTTAGATTACACCCTTATTTGTGATAGACAGAAACTGGAAACAACACAGATGCCCCATGACAGAATTATGGAAACAGAAAATGTGATTCATTTACATAATGGAATACTACTCAGCTATGAAGAATGAGGACATCCTGAGTTTTGCAGGCAAATGGATGAAACTAGAAAATATCATCTTGAGTGAGGCAACTCAGACCCAAAAAGATATGCATGGTATGTACTCACTAATAAGTGGATTGAGCCAAAAAAATAAAAAGTACAGAATACCGAAGGTACAGTTCACATAATTCAAAAAAGGTCAACAAGCTGTAGTGCCCAAGTGAGGATGCCTCAGTCCCACTTGGAAGGGAGAAGAAAGCAATCTCAAGAGGGGAAGGAGGGAGGGACCTGGAAGAAAGTAGATGGGGGGAAGGAAAGAGTGAGGAGGAGAGGGGAACCTGATGTGGTATTTGTTGAGGGAAAAGAACTGAAGCCCTGAGGGCAAGAAGAAAGAATGGAAACAACCAATCTCAGGAGATAGGAGGTTGGGGAAAGCCTCCAGAATGCACGAGAAACCTGGGAGGTGAGAGACCCTCAGCAGTCAAAGGGAGGGACCTTAAATGATATGCTGACAGTAAGGAGAGGCAACTTATAGAGCCCACCTCCAGCATAAATACAGGGCATCAAATGTGGGAGGAGGGGCCATCCCACAGTCATAACTCTGAACCATAATTTTTCCTGTCTGACAGAATTATGGGAGTGGAAATGGAGAGAAACCTGAAGAAAAGAAGGTCCAGAGACAGGCCCAAAGTGGAATCCAGCTCAAGGGGAGATCCCAAGGCCTGAGACTATTACTGAGGATATGGAATGCTCACAAAAGGGACCTAGCATTACTGCCCTCCAGAAAACCCAACAAGCGGCTGAAAAAGCCTGATGCAGATGTTTGCACCCAACCAAAGGACAGAAGCAGCTGACCCCTGTTGTTGAATTATGGAAAGATGAAAGAAGCTGAGAAGGAGGACCAGCATTCTCAATTATTTTGGACCCCCGAGGTCTCTCAAATACTGGACCACCAAAAAGACAGGATAAACCAACTGATATGAGGTCCCAAACTCCCATGCAATAGAGGACTTCTGGGTCTGTGTTCATTTAGAGTTGATGCACCTAACCCTCAAGAGACTGGATGCCCCAAGTAGTTTAGAAGTCAAGTTGGGTGGGGTGTGGGAACATCCATGTGAGACAGGGGGTGGGGAGGAGATGTGGAATGTGGAACAGTTTGAGTGTGGATTGGGGGAGGGATAAAATATGGAGTATAAATAAATATATTAATTAATTAAAAAATAGGGTAGAGAGCTAAAGAAGGAATTCTCAACTGAGGAATATTAAAGGATAGAGAAGCACCTAAGAAATGTTCACCATCCTTAGTCATCAGGGAAGTGAAAATCAAAACAACCCTGAGATTCCACCTCATAACAGTCAGAATGGCTAAGATAAAAAACTCAACTGACAGCAGATGCTGGCAAGGATGTGGAGAAAGAGGAACACTCCTCTATTGCTAGTGGAATTGAAAGCTGATACAATCACTCTGAAAATTAGTTTGGCGGTTCCTCAAAAAACTTGACATAATACTACCTGAGGACCTAGCAATACCACTCCTGGGCACATATACAGAAGATGCTCCAACATGTAATAAGGGCACATACTTTCCAATGTTGATAGTAGCCTTATTTATAATAACCAGAACCTGGAAAGAACCCAGATCTCCCTCAGCAGAGGAATGGATACAGAAAATGTGGTACATTTACACAATGGAGTACTACTCAGCTATTAAAAACAATGAATTCATTAAATTCTTAGGCAAATGGATGGAGTTAGAAAATATCATCCTGGGTGCGGCAACCTTGTCACAAAAGAACTCACAATGTATTCACTCACTGATAAGTTGATATTAGCCCAAAAACTCAGAATATCCAAGATACAATTCACAGATCACACAACACTCAAGAAGAAGGAAGACCAAAGTGTGGATACTTCGATCCTTCTTAGAAGGGGGAACAAAATTCCTATTGAAGGAGATATAGAGACAAAGTGTGAAGCAAAGATTGAAGGCAAGGCCATCCAGAGACTGCTCCCCACGACCCCCACAATGCATTCCATGTACAGAAACCAAACCCAGACACTATTGTGGATGCCAAAAAGTGCATGCTGACAGGAGCCTGATATAGCAGTCTACCACGAGGCTGTGCCAGTGTCTGATAAATACAACAGTGGATGCTTTCAGGCAACTATTGGACTGAGCACGGGGTCCCCAATGGAGGAGTTAGAGAAATGACTGAAGGAGCTGAAGGGGTTTGAAAATCCATAGAAAGAACAACATTATTAACCAACCAGACCCCCTGAGCTCCCAGGGACCAAACCACCAACCAAAGAGTACACATGAAGTGACCCATGCTTCCAGCTGCATATGTAGCAGAGGATGGCCTTGTCAGACATCAATGGGAAGAGAGGCCCTTGGTCCTGTGAAGGCTAGATGCCCCAGTGTAGAGGAATGCCAGGACAGGGAAGTGGGAATGGGTGGGTTGGTGAGCAGGGGAAGGGGGTATAGGATAGGGTGTTTTTGGAGGGGAAATGAGGAAAGAGGATAGCATTTGAAATGTAAATAAATAAAATATATAATTTTAAAAAAGATTCAGGGGAAGTGCATCTGTTTAGAAAGAGAAGTTCTGTGTAGCAAATCCAAACTGCATTCTCAAGATATCAGTAGTTCAGTTCAGTAATGTCAGGATGGCATATTTGAATGAACCAGCAGTAGTAGAATGACCCCGGAGAAACAGCCATCCCTGCATGAAGTAAAGATAGTGAGGATGAACACTTGAGGCCAATGAAGTTTTGCACAGCTAGCTATGCAAGGTAGCCTTCACTCACCATTGAGTCCTATTTATACTCCCCCCAAATATCACATGTCCTCCCATGGGTCCTGCCACAGCAAAACACCTCTTGAGTCTTAGCAAACCTCCACTTGAGTCTGTATCTACTGACATATCTGTACGGGGCCTGCCTGTACAAAGTTGAACAATCTTCTGAGGGGGCAGTGAGAATTATATAGGAAAGACAGAAAGAAGGGTCAGAGACAAAAGTTAGGAATCAGGAGAAGTGTCCTGTGGAGACTGCAGCAGTTTTATTTCTCATAGGCTTTTTATATGATACAGTGCCATGGGAAACAATGTCACAAGCCAGCAGAGAAAATGGCTGACATACATAGGATAGTTATTCTCATCTGGAAGCCTCCTTGTTCTTTTCACCAAGATTAGTAGACCGTTCAGCCCCTAGCCTTGAGCTTCAAGTGCATCCCCTCAGCAGGCCTGGAAATCTGCCTTAAGACCTTGACATGTTTGATGCTGCCTGACAGGAAGGCTTTCACTGTCAAGCAAAAATGGCAGGCACAAACCGCTCCCGACGCATATCCAGAAACTTCCATTTCACTCTGCCAATTTCTCTGAGTTAGAGGAAGTGGTAAATGCTGCCCGAACACCACTGGAAGTTTTATGATATGTTTCTTTCTATGAAGTTATAACAAACCATGACCAGTAAGGAATGCCAAGGTGTATTAATATCATCCCATGTCAGTCACCATCTGTTGTGTCATGTTCATATTCTTTGTTAACTTCAGGTGTTAACTCTCTTACATGTGTTTACTACAGCAAAACATCCTTTCACCTGTGTGCCCCAGCAAAACATCCTTTAATGTAGTTAAATTTCGAGAGAAATCAGAAGTTTGCACATCACTTATTAATCATGCAGTCTTTTCTGGAGGTTCTTCAGAACCCACACTGACATGCATATAGCTGAATGTACCTAGGTTTGTCTGTAGTTGAAGGACTGAGTATTGCCTAACTCCATAAGGAGTAGCTGCCTTCCAGGAACTTAAAACACTGGAAATGCCAGTTTGTACTCTGTTTTGTTTTGTTTTGGTTTTTCTTCCTTTCTTCCCCTTTACAGAACAATTATGGGCCTTAATCCAAGAAAAGTTCCACCAAGCTCAGAGCTATTATGAATCAAAGTTACAAGTGAGCTGCTGTTTACGTAAATACGTTAATAATTCCCAGGAAAAGCATTAGCCTGTACTCCTTTTGCAACTTACTTCTTGATAGTTAATTCCTCTGATTCCGCTGGAATTTACAACTTGTCACTGACTTCAGATAAAAGACTCCAAATGATGACATCAGTCCAGTACAATGGCCCTGGGAAAACAATGCTACCATCAAATGAAGGTTGAATGGTCAGTCTCAAGTGCTTCTACTCTTAACATTCCACAAGTTTCTTCAACTACAAGACTCTAGATTTTCTAAGTTTCTCTTGTTGATGCAGATCTTAAAATGAAAATGAAGAGTTAACAGTGGTCTCCTGGATCAACAGCAGCCCTGCTATTAACCAATTGTTAGTGAGAGGTTGGGCAGGGATATCACAGATCTTTCAAAGTAAAATTATCACCTACATCATGCATAGTTATGATGATTTCCTCAATTGTGGCCCTTAATCTAGAAAAAGTTCCACCAAGCCCAGAGCCATTGTGCATACAGGTGGCATGTGACCCACTGCTTACTTAACACATTAATAATTCCCAGGAAAAGACTTTCCTGCATTCCCTTTGCGACTTACTTCTTCTTATTTAATTAATTCTTTATAACTAATTGCTCTGAGTCTGTTGGCATTCCCAATTTATAAAATGTCATGTCAATAGTCACCAGAAACTATGCACTTTCAAGATTCCAAACTAAGTCCACCATTTTGGTTGATGCTCCGAATATTTACATCATGTCAACCCTATCAGATTCCTTTGATACTAAATCTGTCTGCTACAATAGCTCACAAATGTCCAATTTGAGCCACGTATGCTGCAGAATATCTATTTCCTCCAAATTAAGTCTAGGCCAACTAAATGTATAGCCATGCCTACCTTCCTTTCCTAGTGGACTCTGAATGCCCAGTCCATATCGGCAGAAAACAAAACCTAAATAAATCATGCAGAGAGAACCCACATCTCAGACTTCACTTATAGAAATTTTATTAAATAACTTATGACAATATTAAACATTACTGAAATTCTATAAATTAAACTTAGTAAGAAATTGGTAACATTGATTTGCTTGGGAAAAAAGTTGTAAAAATAGATTTTGCTCTCAGAAAAGGTTATTGCATATTGGCATAATTAAAATTCTGCTTGGATGTTTCTCCCTGTTGAGTTTAACTTTATATGCATCCTAGTTTGAAAATGTCTTGGAAAGAATTGGTTTGATATTTTATTCTCTGAACCCTCTTTTCCTCAGTGTTTAGGGTCTCTGCCATGATTTTAGCAATGCTAACTACTAGATTAAAAGATGAGACTTTTGTGAAGTGAGGAAAGTTGTTGGCTTGATTTTAAATTAGTGAGTGCAGAATTGTTTTGCTGTTAAATTTTATATCACTTTTCCCCTTTAAAGCTTATTTGAAAGCTAATAACGTGTATCTACACAATTTAATACTATGCACAGTCCATGTAATCACTATACAATGCTTTGGTCTGGCCATTCAATATGTACATTATCTCTCATACTTACCCATTGCGCTAACAACATTCAAAATCTGTTCTTTTAGCAACTTGAAGCAGAAACTGTAATAGTTAATTGAATTTGTTTAAATTTCTCTTTTTGCTAATGTGATAATACATCTGAGATAATTAATTCATAAGAAGATATTCTGTCTCTGGGTTCAAAGGTTTTAAATAACTCTTGGCTCTGTAACCTTTATGGATATCACAGTACAAAACATGATGAGAAGGGTGTGGCCCCAAAATTTCTTAGTATATGTTAGCTAGGAAGCAAAGAATTAAGAAGATTTCAGGATGTCAGTATCCTCTTTAAGAGGCCAACTCCAAAGACTTAAATGAACACCCCTATTACCTAAGTTCCCTCTCAATACAGTATATCACCCCAACATCACCATAGGCTTAAGACCAAAGTTACAAACATTGACCTTTGTGAAGCATTGTGATACTTGCTGTACAGTGGGTTACCAGAAGTAATCATTCTTGTCTCACTGAGATTTTAGATTTTTGGCCATCATTTTCCTTTCCCTACCCCTAAATCTAGATGCTGCTAACTACAATTAACCTCTTTACATCTGAATGTTTGAATATTTAGATTCTACACACAATTGCAATGGTGTGAGATTTATATTTGTGAACCTAGTTAATTCAACTATCATAATGTAAACATTTTATATACATTTTACTAAATTACATATTTTAATTATTTTTAAAGGCTAAGTAGAATTTTATTGCATTATTTGACAACAATACAATTGTTTTCCAGATGTTGAGATTGCTCCCAAATCTTGTCTATTGTGACTGATATGGCAATGAAGGTAAGAAGTAGTCACATTTCTGAGTGAGAACAGCATGGTAGAACTCGATTTGGGAGAGAGGTAATGGGAACATAGTAGTAAACTAAACTGAGCAAAGATATAGATTTGATTGGAAAATCATTCAAATTATTGAGATAAGTTTATATGTATTATATATAATTATATATAAATTTTATAAATATTTTATAAATAAAATATTATCACAAAGTTTTTACTGTTATTGTATAAATTAGGTATATATTTATTATATGTGTTTATATATATTTCTGTGTGTCCTTGTGTGTATGTGTACAAGACTCAGGACTAAAGTGGAGATTTCTGGTTTCTTTGGAAACTCAGTTCTGTCATGAGATGTTTTCCTGGAAGCTGTCTTGTGGGAGGAAGTTTGACTGAAGCAGGCACATGAGATGGCAGATGATGTTTTGCTGGAGAGGATGTTTGAGAGGGCAGGCAATGGAATATAAATTTAACCACACAGAGAGTGAGAGGATGCTCTTGCAATGTTATGTTTGCAGTGCTTCACCACTGGTCTTTAGTGCTTTTCACTTCGTAGAAAGAAAGGTCCCAAAGAACTTCCTGTGGTATTCCAACTGATTGTGTGTGTGTCTGTCTGTGTGTGTGTGTGTGTATTTTACCATTGGAAGTTTATTAAGAAAACAGACAAATATAAGACATGACAGAATAAATATGGAAAGTCTACATGAGATCACTCAATCTAGTCTTTTGCTGAATAACATTCACAAAGATAGATGGTTCTAATCCCGATAGGCAGTAGTGCTGCCTTTTGAATGTAGGGGTAGTTTTTTAGCCTTATTCCTAAAATATCTGAGAGATGCATCTGAGGTAAAGGTTTCTCTGGTTCCTAGACTGAGGCTACAGTTCACCATGACATGGCCACGGGATCCAGAGGCAGCTTGTCACATTGCATTGCTAGATAACAGTCAGAAAACAGAGAAGATGATATATGCTTCTCCATATGCTTTCTCCCTCTTCCAGGACTCTAGTCCAGGTGATAGTGCTGTCCATATTTGGGGTGGGTTTTCCTTCTTAAGTTAAAGCTTTCTAGAACTCCTAAGCATACACTCAGAGGTGTGTTTTCATGATGATAAATCCGGTTGCGTTGACAATGAAGATTAACCTTCACAAGGTCTTTGCAGATGTGATTAAATTAAAAATGTTGAATTGGGTCTATTATTTTCTATGATTAGGTGAATCCCAAATGTTTATATGATGCTTACAAGAGACAAAGATTGACAGGCAGAAAGATGAATGTGGACAGACAGAAAAGGAGATTCTACAGAGTAATAGCTTTGAAGACTGGAGCAGAGTAGGAATAAATTCAGAAATGCCTGCAGTCACCAGAAGCTGGAAGAGAGAAGGCATAGAGCCCCTGAAGGAAGTATGGCCCTCCCAACATCCAGAGTTAGCCTAGTTATTTGGTCTTTTTAGATGGCAGAACCATAAGCAAATAGCTTGTGGAACTTTGTATACAAGCCTTAGGACACTAATATGGGGGACTAGTTCCTTCAAGTTATTTGTGACTATGTGGCTGCTTTGGGGTAATTTCTATGTGTAAGTGGTCTTTTTTCTTAAGGCACTGCTTTTTTCTATTTAGAGATGAACAGATTTATAGACAGTAGCTTCCTCCTTATTCTAGTTTCTTATAGTTCTCCATAGAGACAGGAAAATACTTAGTTTATTTGATTTTTCGAAGCCAAAATCTTCTGAATTATTATTTTGACTGATTCTTGATGCTTCTGCTGACTCCTGCCAATTCCAACAAGTCTCCTGACTTTGTTTTATGTTTGCTATTGTTTGATATTTGCTATTGGCCTGAGCTGGTGGTATACTGACAATGAAGATTAGAATTATCCCAAAGAACTGCTTCCACACAACCCCTTTTCTCTTTTCTTTTTAAAATTCGAAACAATTAAAGTAAATAAAATTTATAGAAGGAAGCAGCTGTGTTTGAAAGTGATGTATATTGGAAGGGGAGAGAAAATGATGAATCAGAGAAAGATACGATTGAATGAATCAGAGGATATGCGCAACTCACAAGAGAACAGGACAGGAAGAGAGTCAACTTAAAAGTCAATACACACAACACACACACACAGACAGAGAGAGAGAGAAAGAGAGAGAGAGAGAGAGAGAGAGAGAGAGAGAGAGAGAGAGAGAAGTGGGTTTTTTTGTTTGTTTGTTTTTTTATACCAGACAGTTTTACACAGACAGGTTACAAGGAAATCAAGCTTGATACAGGTGAAGACCGAACAAGAGATTGAGAAGGAACCAGAAGATTAAAATCAATTGACAGACTTAGTTTCAGGCCAAGCAGATCAATTCAGTAAGCAGCTGAGTGAAGCCAGTTTGAATCAGTATGCTTGGAAAGAGGTTTTGAGCCAGAACAACTGAATTGAAACAGCCAACTAATGTTCAGAAAGAGCTAGAAAGGGTAAGCTTATTCATCAGAAAGTCTCAGAAGTCTAGGTTAGCAGATGAAGGCTAGATGATTAGATTCTCTGGAGGCCCCTTTTTTCTATTAATCTTCTTCCTCTGCTTCCTCTGGTTGGTAAGCTAGAAGTGGGTTTGAAGCATTTAAGAACCCTATTTAAAGTAGGCTTTGAAAAATCAGAGTAGAGCCAAGACTACCAGCCCAGAGATGGTCCCACCCACAAGGGGCCTTTCCCCCTTGATCACTAATTGAGGAAATGCCTTACAGTTGGATCTCATGGAGGCATTTCCTTAACTAAAGCTCCTTTTTCTGTGATAACTCCAGCTGTGTCAAATTGACACAAAACTACCCAGTGGTTCTATAAGAAAGCAGGCTGAGCAAGCCAGGGGAAGCAAGCCAGTAAGGAACATCCCTCCATTGCCTCTGCATCAGCTCCTGCTTCCTGACCTGCTTGAGGTCCAGTCCTGAATTCCTTGATGATGAACAGCAGTATGGAAGTGTAAGCTGAATAAACCCTTTCCTCCCCGCCCCTCCAAAAAGAAAAGAAAAATCAGAGTAAAGGAAAACAATATCTATAGTGAAATGCTATTGTTCCTGGCCTGAACAAATAGAATTAAAAAGAACTATATGCTAAAACATTAGCTATGACAAGAACAACCAACTATATCTCCATTATTGATGGAAAGCCATTGTGACATATGACTTTGGACAGCTATTATGATATATATATATACATATATATGTATATATATATATATATATATATATATATCTACAGTTACATGAGTGAATTATTATTTACCCCTGAGCCCCTAGTGCTCAGTGAATGCTAAGTGAATCACTATGTGTGTTTGTACAAGGGAATGGTCATTGTACCAGTAAGGAACATATACACACCATCATAAGGCAGATCCTGAAAATGAAAGTAGCCAAATACAATGTATTGCATGCTAACTGGTTCTTTTTATGGCGTATTTAATATAAGCAATGTAAACCTGTGGTGACAGAAAGGAAACTCTGAGTTGGACATTGAGTGTGTCAACTGAATGGAGGTGTTACAGTAGCGAAAAGGTGATCAGGATGGTTATGACTTCTGGAAATAATGGTCAAATTAAAACATACGACTTTCACTATGAATCAATTTTTCTCACTATTATTCACTATGTTCACTTGGTATATTCTTGGAGTATAGTTAGGACTAAAATATCGGAAAGCAAATTTGATGACCACTTAAGAAAAAATGACAATTCTCATTATTCAACAACTTTCCAAGTTAGTTAAAGATGATTTTCAGCCTAGTATGTGCCTATGGTCACTGGGGAAATGGGAAATCTACAATGAACATGAGACATAAAAGATATCATTTTAGATATCATATGAGATTGGTTGGTAAAATGAAGCTACACTTCCTTAGGAAGGATACATTTCAAAATGATTTTTTCTTCTCCTCCTTGAAAAAAGGCCCATGTTTTATACTGTATTAGCTAAACATCAATTTACTATGGATGAAATTAAAAATCAGTCATGATATTTAAAATGAAACTGTCAAAAACTCTTTAATCCCCAAACTGGGTAAATCTAAAAGTTTATGTATATTAAGATTCCCACATCTGCAGCAAGGAATAGTACATTACAGATAAGCTTTAGTATTATAACTTGCATTATTATCAGCTATTTAATCCTTTCTTCCATACTGTCTGGAGGCGTATTTGCTCTTTGTGTGTGACTTCTGTAATTCTGCCTGCTTGGTAATAATTATCCACTTAGATGGTGATACTGTGGTGGACCTGTGCAATCCCAGACTATACCTCTAAGGAGAGTTATTGATTTTTTTTTAACCAGACAGCCTTAGCTGAATGGGACCAGTGTCACAGAATTCCTTGCTGGCATATAGCTTATTTCTGTCAGGTGAATCTTTGAAAATACGTTCTTGGTTAGTTCATCATGTTGTTCCAACTATAGGGTTGCAGATCCCTTTAGCTCCTTGGGTACTTTCTCTAGCTTCTCCATTGAGAGCCCTGTGGTCCATCCAATAGCTGACTGTGATCATCCACTCCTGTGTTTGCTAGGCCCCTGCATAGTCTCACAAGAGACAGCTATATTTGGGTCCTTTCAGGAAAATCTTGCTAGTGTATGCAATGGTGTCCGCGTTTAGAAGCTGATTATGGGATGGATCCCTGGATACGGCAGTCTCTAGATGGTCCATCCTTTCATCACAGCTCCAAACTTTGTCTCTGTAACTCCTTCCATGGGTGTTTTGTTCCCAATTCTAAGAAGGGGCACAGTGTCCACATTTTGGTCTTCATTCTTCTTGAGTTTCATGCGTTTAGCAAATTGTATCTTATATCTTGGGTATCCTAAGTTTTGGGCTAATATCCACTTATCAGTGAATACATATTGTGTGAGTTCCTTTGTGATTGTGTTACCTCACTCAAGATGATGCCCTCCAGGTCCATCCATTTGGCTAGGAATTTCATAAATTCATTCTTTTTAATAGCTGAGTAGTACTCCATTGTGTAAATGTACCATAATTTCTGTATCCATTCCTCTGTTGAGGGACATCTGGGTTCTTTCCAGCTTCTGGCTATTATAAATAGGGCTGCTATGAACATAGTGGAGCATGTGTCCTTCTTACCGGTTGGGACATCTTCTGGATATATGCCCAGGAGAGGTATTGCGGGATCCTCTAGTAGTACTATGTCCAATTTTCTGAGGAACCGCCAGACTGATTTCCAGAGTGGTTGTATAAGCTTGCAATCCCACCAACAATGGAGGAGTGTTCCTCTTTCTCCACATCCTCGCCAGCATCTGCTGTCACCTGAATTTTTGATCTTAGCCATTCTGATTGGTGTGAGGTGGAATCTCAGGGTTGTTTTGATTTGCATTTCCCTGATGATTAAGGATGTTGAACATTTTTTCAGGTGCTTCTCTGCCATTTGGTATTCTTCAGGTGAGAATTCTTTGTTCAGTTCTGAGCCCCATTTTTTAATGGGGTTATTTGACTTTCTGGAGTCCACCTTCTTGAGTTCTTTATATATATTGGATATTATTAGTCCCTTATCTGATTTAGGATAGGTGAAGATCCTTTCCCAATCTGTTGGTGGTTTTTTTGTCTTATTGATGGTGTCTTTTGCCTTGCAGAAGCTTTGCAGTTTCATGAGGTCCCACTTGTCAATTCTCGATCTTACAGCACAAGCCATTGCTGTTCTATTCAAGAATTTTTCCCCTGTGCCCATATCTTCAAGGCTTTTCCCCACTTTCTCCTCTATAAGTTTCAGTGTCTCTGGTTTTATGTGAAGTTCCTTGATCCACTTAGACTTGACCTTAGTACAAGGAGATAGGAATGGATCGATTTGCATTCTTCTACATGTTAACAACCAGTTGTGCCAGCACCATTTGTTGAAAATGCTGTCTTTCTTGCACTGGATGTTTTTAGCTCCCTTGTCGAAGATCAACCAGTACCCCAGAGCTCTTGTCTCTAGCTGCATATGTATCGAAAGATGGCCTAGTCGGCCATCAATGGAAAGAGAGGCCCATTGGACTTGCAAACTTTATATGCCCCAATATAGGGGAATGCCAGGGCCAAAAGAATGGGAATGGGTGGGTAGGGAAGTGGGGGGCGCTATGGGGGACTTTTGGGATAGCATTGGAAATGTAATTGAGGAAAATATGTAATAAAAAATATTAAAAATTTAAAAAAAATCATAAGACCAGACATTGGTGAAACTGATTACAGGTGAGGTCCAGAGTATTGTGAACAGACAAAGTTGGCTTTCAAATCCAGGACATTGTCTAAATTTATATGGAAGTCTCAGTGGTATGGAGTTGGTGTGAGGACACCATTACTTCTTCCTCTTCAGGATTCTAAGTAACCAGAAAGATAGTCTTTAATTTAGATGTTTTCTTCTTCTCTCCTGTCCTAAGTCACAATAACTCACACAATAGACTGATACTACAAATTGGATTTAAAATTTTATGAAAAAAAATGAATGATGAAAAGAAAATGAAATGAACTCCAGATGACGCAAAATGCCTAGCTTCTCGGGCTCTCCTTTTCCAGAGCTGAGATCCTCACATGGCACTGGAGGAAACCTTGGAATAGAGGATATCTACCCTTGCCCAGAAGAGCTATGTAGGCTCACTACCATGAATGGTACATCAATGACTGTGCTTCTAAGTCACAATCATATTTCACCACTGAAGAAAGACTCCTGTCAGTGGAAGAACTTACAGATAGATTTACAAATGCTATGGATGGTTATGATCATAAATGGCTGTTTGATACCTCATGGCTGAAACTTTGTAGCTTCTTTTTAAATGTATATGCAATTGATACTTGTCATTTTAATAAAGTTCTTATGTAATAAATGAAATACAATATTATAAATGAAATGTAATATAGTTGTATACTCCAGAGTGGCTATAAAAGTATGCATTCCTACCAGTAATGGAGAAGTGTTCACCTTGCTCCACATTGTCATCAGCATTATCTGTCAAATTGTGACTTTGTACTTAGCCATTCTGACATTTGTAAGACACAATCCTAGACTTATTTTGATTAGCATTTCATGGTCAGCTAAGGATGCTGACCACTCCTTTAAGTGCTTCCTTTTTCAACTATTATTCCTTTGTTAAGAATTCTGTTTAGGGCTACAATTCATTTTTAAGTTGGATTTTTTTTGTTGATGTCTACTTTCTTAGGTATGTATTTAAAATATCAGACTTCTGTTACATCTGGTGTTGGTGAACACATTTTTCCATCCTGTAGACCAGTTTGTCCTCTTGATAGTGGTCTTTGTCTTACAGAACTTTCTCAATATCATGAAGTCAAATTCATTGATTATTATTCTTAGTCCCTGTTCTTTGGTGTTCTCTTCACGATGTTGTCTCCTGTGCCAAAGAGTTCTAAGCCCTTCCCCACACTCTCTTCTTTTGGCTCAAGATATCTGATTTCATATTGAGGTTTTGATCATCTTGGTTTTGAGTATTGTGAATGGATACCGAAATGGATCTATTTGCATTCTTTTAAATGCAGATTTAATTAGACAAGAAAAAAAAAAGAAAATACGTTCTTCAGTATAAAGATAACTGGAAAATTGTAAGGAAATATTTGGAACATTCTCTTGCTATCTTCATGTTTTGTTCTTTAGACTTCAAAATTAATATGGGAGAAAAAGTACCATGGTCACCATACTGAAATATGCTTGGGGGCATTATAGGAAAAATACTTTTTCTGCTTCTAACTCATTATATGAGTCTAAACAAGCTTTAAAATCACCTGCCAATGGTCATTAAGCTAAACCACATTTGAAAGAAATAGTTGAGTGGGAATGTGGGTCGATGTGCCAAGCCTATTCTTTTTTAAATACCATTTAGGATATTAACCGGTATCTGCATTTAGGGGGGATTTGTTTTTTATAGCGGCATTGGTTCCTGAAGCTTGCCAAATATCCCTCATACCTCTTCATTTTTAAAAAGCTACTTAGCATTCCAGCCTTCCATTATGTATACAATGTGGATATGGCAAGCAAATTAATGATAATAGATTTCTTTGCTGCTCTATGACTCTGGAGGAGAAATCCCATACCAAGGTGGGAAGAGGGTCATCTGTTCTACCTGAAAGCAGTAGGAGGCTGAGTTTTTACACAATGATATTTGTTGAATGTAATGCATATCTGTGACAGTGTTTAGCCAGTTTTTCTTCCACTCCCAGCTCTGCAGGCATCGGCATCTTCACGTAGTTGTGTGAGTTGACAAGCACACACTCCTAACTCAATGTAAACAGTTGATAAAATTGAGTTAATACTGAGATACAATCTGCTTGGATGACTCCACACCTGCTCAGGAATCAAAAAGTCGCCAGGAGTGGAATGAAACAAGAAGTTTGCCTGGCCCCACCATGTGTCCTTTTCTTCACTGTCACTGGCACCTCACACAAATTTGATTTATTCAGGTTTAAGTCTGCATTCTTCAGCACTATTTACATTGGGAAAATATAATTTGCATGTCGCCATCTGCGAAGGAAGATTATTAAACAATAAAGGATTAAGAGATAAACTGCAAAGCCTCGAAGCAATTCACTGAGTCCAAAATATAAATGCTACGATTCTGAAAGATTTGTTTAAGGGCTCCCACACTGTTTTGAGGTGCTGACTGATGCTCTTCTAGAAATAGAGGGCAGGATAAAAATATGAAAAATGAATTGTTATATTATTAAGCATGGTTTATTATGCTTTTCGATTAATTTGGTTTTTTTTTCAAACTTTCTGTCATGCTGATTTGATTTCTCTCTACACTTTAATAGTGTAATTATTACAAATTCTATCTTTTATATGGGACAATTTGTACCCTTGATAATGCTTACAAAGAAGTTGTGTCTCCATTTAACATTTATTCTCAGGATAATGATTGCTCTCTGGCTAATACTTCCCACTAAAAATAATATACATTAAGCATTACGGCCAGTAATTTTGTTTCATTTCAAATTTCCTTTTCAATGTTAATTTGTCTGCCTAATGATGAGTGTTTAGTTTCAGAAAAGCATTTATTAAAGAAAAAATAGTTGCTTTGCATTTAGACATGCATTAGGATAAAGGCAGCAGTGGTTTAATATTTCAGTGTCATTGCTAACACATTGAAGTGAACCAAGCGTTCCTGAGGTATTTCAAGACAGGGCAAGAGTAGGGCATCTTTGAAGTTCAGAAAAGCTCCTGCCGTAGTTTATTAGGAGAGCGCTATTAGTTATAATCACATTCTCATTCTGATTTTCTGAGTAAGCTCAGTAAAAGTAATTTTGTAATGGAAAATTGATTAAAAATCAAGACAAAATGAGGAAGTTAAAAGAACAACAACATTAAAAAGCAGCTTGGTAGATGATTACACTTGTGTGTAGAACATTCCTGACATTACTCAAAAAATTAAGCCAAATTTTAGCTAATGGGAATTAACTAATAACTCCAAAATGTCAAAATCACCTTTGAGTCGCCAGTGCATAATGCTTCCATGGCTTATTAGTCTTATAGAATGACACTGACAATATTAAGAACAGATGTATCCTTCTACTCAGTACTAAAACACTCTTTGGTTGTGAAAAAGACTCACTGAGTGAATGACAGACATAACAAAGAAAATGTTATAGAGCGTGAAGCAGGGATGCATGTCTATGCTAGCATGCGGCTCACAGAAATATTGATTAAGAAAGTGTAGCCAACAGGAGCTTAGGGCTATAGATGAAGTTGCCATGCCAATAAGGCAGAACAAATGGGAAGAATACAAGTAACTAATACACTAAATAATCTTTAGACTTACTATAATCTGAGCATGAAGGGTATGTCTAATAAGGGAATGGTTAATATGGAATATTTTGTAATGGTACAGGGAGTTTTTCAAAAGTCATTTAATATTTCTTTAACACTCCAGATACATATAAAACTAGAGTAATGCATTCCAATTCTGCTAAAAATATTTCAGCCTCTCATGTATAAAAGACAATCATTATATTTAGCTCTATCTCATGTCCTCTATAATTTCTTTTTAAATATATGAATTTTGTTTCAAATAAAAAAAAAGCCTTCTAGGTTACAGAAGCACTAGTGTTTCAAATTTTGTTTCTTGTATTATCTATACCAGGGAGGCAACTAGGGAGTCCTACTTGTGGATTAGGCTTTCAGGGGTAATATTGTAAAGATTAAAGAAGCCAAGAATTTGAGAAATAGCAAAAGGGGTAAATGAGAGGATTTGCCCAGAGGAAAGAAAGGAAGAAATTATGTAATTACATTATAATTTTAAAAAGAGAAGAAAACTATTAATCAATACAACTTTAATGGGTACACATAATAAAAATTTAGTATTATCTTTGTTTTCTATATTCATAATTGTAGAGAAGAAAAGTGAAACCCATCTCTATTTTTTTCAGATAAAATCACATTAAAATATCTTATCTCTTAACAGTTTCATATTTTTTATATTCAATATTATTTTCAGAAAAATTATACTTACATATAGAATGGATATTTTCCCAATATTTTGATATATATGGATATCAAATGATATATTAAGGTTCTTGGTATAAAGGTATAAATATGGATTCTAGAAAAGTGCATGAATACATGAATGACAAACTAACAATGAAGAAATCTACTTACATAGTGGATGAGGTGGAGAGTACTGCCACCATATCCTGGGAAGCTAAGAAGCTCATTGCTGCAGCATATAAAGGTCCCTGTGTAGACTTTGAAATGAGCTCAGACAATGCAGCATCAAGCAATAGAGTCAGCTTAAAGAAGAGTTTCACTTGAATCAGACGCAGGCCTTTAATCCCAGCAATTGGGAGGCAGGGGCAGGCGGATAGGCGGATTTCTGAGTTCAAGGCCGGCTTGGTCTACAGAGTGAGTTCCAGGGCAGCCAAGGCTACACAGAGAAACCCTGTCTGGGAAAAAAAAAAAAAAAAAAGAATCATGATGAACTGGCTGCCATAGGAAGAGCTTTGTTGGGTTTTTTGTTTGTTTGTTTGTTTTTTAATAGAACCCAAGTTTATTAAAACTGTCTAGCAAGTAGGTAGCTGTTAGTGTCATACAAATCAAAACACAATCATTAATCATTATTTAAAGTCAACTTGGAATGATGTCTTAAAGGAGCATCTGTTCTTACGGATGGTAAATGTTACATATTTGTAATAACTTCAGTGATAGACAAGCTGTTATCCCATACCTAAGCATCTTAAATGGCCACTGTCCTAGAGACATTAATTCACCCACCGCTATTATTTAGTTAGGCACTGAGCAAAAGCCACTTCTTCAAATAAAATCTGTTATGGAACTTCTGTTTATAGAACAACAAAATGCAGATTTGATCTGTTTGAACTCCACATAGACTGACATGAAAAGCACTTGTCATTGCCTTACAATCCTGCTGTGGTTATTTGAGGCTTGTTAGTGTCCTATTCACTTGTTGCCTGTGGTTTTAAAATAATGACTGAGAAATTCAGTAACAGGGTGAGTCTGATAATAATCACATCTGGTCAATGAGTTGAATAACAAAAATTGTTTTATGTGTTGACAATAGCCTAACAGTGCTCCTATGGGCATAACCAGAAATTTAGTACTCTTGTAGACAAAATGCAGCCAGACATTTAATGCTGGACAATGGAACCAAGTGTATACATTTACTGAAGTTTAAATTGCTCAAATCATTGCTCAACAAACTTCATACTGTTTCAAAATTTCTTAGAGCCATACTTTAGTCATCAGTATTCAAAGTCATCAGTATTTCATAGCAGGTTAATGATCACAGCACTGTTTAGAATCAGGCAAGTTATACATTTTACTGTATTTTCTAATACACCAGTAATCTATGTTAATGTTTAAATGACAATGAATATCTTGATGCTTTATCATTGTTAATTCAGGACTTTTTTCATGATGTGGTGTTATGCAGCTTAGATGAAAGTGAATAAATATTTTTGTATCAGGCTTTTGGTTAGCTTATAAAATTAAAATTATTTTGTCATTATGATGTTTTGGAATGCTCTAAGGACAAGTCAAACTACCATTTAGTCAACTATACAATATATAGGACTTTGGGTTACCTTTCTGCTTAATGTTTTATTTATTATTTTATGTGCATTGGTGCTTTGCCTGCATATGTGTCCACATTGGACTGTGGAAACTACAATATAAGTCCTTTAATCCAAGAATATCAAAAAGGAAAGTCATATATTTAAGTTTGCAAGCTGCCTGCTTGTATTTTTCACTATTATGATTATGGAATTTAATAATAACCTCTTAATTTTACTGTTGAATAAATCAAGACATAAGATGCTAAGTATTTTTGAAGTTTATTTGGTGAAAGTGAGCTGGGCACCAAAACTTGAATTCTTTTTGTGAACTATTTTGTCCATTACTGTTTACTGAATAACTTTTCATTTAAGCTTTTTGTGTGGGTTGTTTTATATTAATTAATGGTTGTGATGATAAACAGTAATTTACTCATTTTTGACTTTTATAATGAAAAAATGTTTGGAATTGAATGCAAAAAAAAAAATCAAAACAAAACAAAAAAACCTCTTTACTTTGGCATACATCTTAGCCCCAAACAGCTGAACTGGATGTTTGTCGAACTTGGCAAGGACTCGAGTCTGACAGAGAGTAATCTCATGCCAGCTTCCATTTGAAATGCAACATTCTGCCAAAGTTATACACTACTGAAAATTGGGACTTCACATTAATCTTCCAATTCAATATATACCACCAATAAAAATTGTAATTTAAATAGGTACTATTGTGTTATTATAAAATGGGTATGCTATGCACTTTAGTACTAGCATTCCCAAGGAAAGTGACACTTGTCAGTTGAATCATTTGGAAAAGCATTGGCTCTCTCATTTATATTTTATGTTGCTTTATTATTCTCTCTTCAGAGGGAGTGCTCTCTTTCCATGGATATTGTTTCAACCCCATTTCCACATTTAAATTTCATTTTATGAGTGTTTCTGTGTTCATCTAGTTTTTATGTAAATGCTCCCAAAATATCTACGTTATTTCACTCTTCTGAGTAACCCAGTATATAGACAATTTTATGTTCTTTTCAGTGTAGGTAAAGTTTAAAAAGAATGATGTAATCTTGAACTTTCCACATACCACCATACAACATATATGCAATATTTCTAAGAAATGAAATGTCTAATCTCTCTCTTTCTCTCTCTCTCCCTCCCTCCCTCCCTATGTACCATATATGTAATGTATTGGCCAAGAATGCTATAAATAGAGTATGTTGGTTTTTGTTTAAAAGCATTAGCTGTCTAGAAAGTGCAGAGATAATTAAGTAATATTTTCCTGACACTATTCAGTGCTTCACAATTAGGGTCTCATGCTGCCATGCCATAAGCTGGGTGTTTAGCCTTTGTCCCCTTTACTCAAGCCTGTTTCATAATGCAGATCATTAATCACCAATTATGTTTCTCTTTCAGCCGACCCAGCCCATTCTTTTCTCCTAAATAATTCCAGATTTCCAATTTTTCAATTTCTAATGCCTTTCCCACTTTTAAAATCACAACCTCCATTTGAATATCCTTTTTTTCTGAATAACATGTTAATGTCTTTCAAGATGGACTTGGTAAAACTTTTAGCTCAAGTCTCTACCATGCCCAGCCTATTGCCCATATATCCATCCAAGGGCAGCTATGAATACAGCTCAGCACAAAATGAAACATTCACTCAAAATATTATGAGAAACTTTTTTTTTGCTAGTTTTTGATAACTCCGGTGTGAGGCATGATGTCTGTACCTCATGCCAATATGCTGCAGTATGGAAGGTTGAACATGCCTGACAATGATATTTGCAGCACGGGGTTTAACCTGCTGTGATAGTGCCACCATAGTTCACCCAAGGTGGAAATATAGCTCACAGATTGCTTCATATTTGATGGGTGTTCAGTGTGAGTTTGATGAATAAATGAATACGTGTACAAATATATCATTTCTTTTCCTCTTCTTTACTGTATGTGCTTGTATGATGCTCTGGGTATTGCTAATAGATCTAAGTGTCAAAACTTTATATGAATTTCTGTAAAAAAATTTAAAATATGAAGGAATAGATGATGTTATAGTCAATAATTACTTTGGAAAAATTTTATCATTATGTTTCTATAATAAAGTGCACGTGGCTGCATACTTATAAACTAGTGAGGTTAATTTTAGCTTACATTTCTAGAGACAAAAAAGCATCTGAAGTAACTGCAACAGTATCTGCTTCCTGGAGAGGCCTACCACTTCTGTCCTAACATGATAGGCAAGAGAAAGAGGAAACAGAAGCGTGAAGGAAGCAGAAGAAGCTACATTCACATTCTCACGGCTGCTTTCCCCCTTTATCATTTAGTTCCTTCCTGGTTCTCCACCCTCGTGACATAATTACCTTGCAGTAGATCCACTTTTAATGGTTTCGCCATATCTGAATAGCAGCACAGTAAAGAACAAAGGCAGAAATCACAGACACCCAAGGAGGATGCATTAAACAAACATACATCCACCAAGCAACACTGATTAAGAACTTTGCATATATCATTATACTTTACAAGTGTGTCTCATAATTCATGTATGCCAAGGACTGGACTTAGTCAGTCCCTCAACCCACAGGGAACCAGGGGCCCAATATTCAGATAAGCAAGGAGTCGGCAAAAAGTGATAAACAGACACTGACATGGAGAGAGTGCTGTATCTGGATGTAATTTCTCAAAGTAAGCATCAGACTTATATTACAGAAGAAAGCAAAGAAGTTAGATGACACATCAGCCAAGGTACATTGAGGTTATCAGATGCTTAATGACTCTTTACTCAAAACAGAAGAATGCATATATAAAGCCTGACTGAAACTAGGGAATGTAACAACTGAGACAAAGTCAGCTCTATCTAAGGTCAGCTATATTCTTAGATGCCAGGTGTGAGGTCATTAAGCTCCCAGGGCAAGAGCTTTTACACCTGACCAAGCCATAGTTCTAATTAGGGAGTTCTGATCTAGCTAACCTTCTCATGAATAATGCAATACTCTAGTTCCTCCTTAAATCACAGCCCAATCTTCTTCCTATACCATTGTAAATTCCTGTATATAGGAGTGACTCTGTTGTTATTCTCAGTGATTTTGTGGGGGACTTTCTTCTATTACATAATGTAGTCTGTAATACATAACTATAATAGGAATTCCAAACTTACTTTGCTAAGCTTGCCCTGAAACTTCTAACTCTATGTAGTAGATAGAAATGCCTGATCTCTTTCACTATCTCTCTTTCAATTAATGGAGGCAATCTGTCGGAATAGGTAACATTCTTACTGAATTCTAAGCCCAGGGTCAGCTCAAGGACATTGGTGAAGACCAGGAAGCAAAGTTCAATTTAACTTAGGTATTTGACAAATCATTTCTTGGAGGCATCTATAATAAGACAATCTGGAAAGAAAGCACACAGATCCATTCACTGACTAACACAAGGACAAGTTTTGAGCATTCATGATATGGGATGTCAAGGCTTCAGGAGACTAAGTTTCCATGAAACTTTTTGCCTCGGGACTGCGTCTAAGCTTTTGGCCCTGCCATACAGTTGTTACTGAAGTGGGTGTGGCACATGTACAATTTTAGTAATGCTTACCATTGGAGCAAAGATAAACAGTGTTTTTGAAGTCGTACAAAACTCTTCAGCTGGCTAAGAATCCACATCTGATAAGCTAAGATTACAAGGCTATGCCCATAAAAGTAGCATATATTTATTTATTTTAAAACTTTTCCTGTATTGTGTTCCTATATGTAAAATGATGTTAGTTGGCATAATTTAGAGGAGACAAAATACTAAAAATCTATTATCAATAAACACTGGGGCTGAGGATGTGGGGCAGTGAGTAGAATGTTTGCCTAACATCATGAAGATTGGGCATCTTCCCATCAGCACCTAAAATCTTCTTTGATAGATTCTGATACCTCTAGAGATATAGACAAGAAGAAGAATGAGAAGGATACAATGTGTCATCCTTATTACCTCCTGCTTTGAAAATTCAAGGCATGACTGAGATATAGCAGCCCCTGTTTAAAAGAGAAAGAGAGGCAGAGTCAGAGGGAGAGACAGGCAAATCTCTGTGTGTCTCTGTCTCTCTCTGTGTCTCTGTCTTTATCTCTCTCTCTCTCTCTCTCACACACACACACACAGACACACACAGACACACACTGACACTCATAAAGAGAGAGACAGAGCAAGAGAGACACACAGAGAGAAGCGACTTTAAACATTGACAATAACGCATATAATGTTTTACATCTTATGATTAATTTTTAAGGCCATCTGACAAGATAGCATTTGAATGAATTATTTATTCAGCTATGCTTTTCCTTCGTTAGCCTTTTTGCTTCCCTTAAATTTTCTTTGTAGATACAGAGGCGATTGCTTTAAGTCCTTTCTCCTCTCCTCCACTCACTATTTCTTTAAAGTTAAGCTATTAAAACTCTGAGAGAAAAGAAGCTGTTGAAAGCATGAAGTTGGAATCTGTTGCAGTTTTAACTTTCTATTTTTATCTTTTCTGAGTTTCAGAACCTTTTCCTTTCTCTCTTGATGGTTTGAAAGATTGCTTTTTAAGCTAGCTATATCACCACAGTGTATAATAAAACATGTTTGCAGCACTTTTATGACAACAGAATCTCTTTCGTGCTTTTCTGGCATTAACAGCTGAGACTGTTACAAGGAAACCCTAGGAGACAAGGTAAAGATGACAAAGGTGATAAACACCTACTTGGGGAACCAGGAAGACACACAGCCAATTCCTTTCATTTATAGTGACTGAGGCAGTCCTGGGGACTAAACTGGCTAGAAGGATAATGTGGTCCCAGGAATGAAGTGCAAGGAGGACATCTCTTGATCATGAAAATTTACACAGAGTGTCCACAAAGATTATCACAGTCTATTGATGGATTCTTCTGACATTATCTTGCCAAGTTAATTATCACAACTGAGAAACACATTTTTATGGTAATTTTCTGCTATATATTCAAGTTAGAGTTGCCACATAGGTCAAATAAAAATACATGGTATTAAATTAAATTTAACTTCAGATTTTAAAAAATGTGTTTATGTGTATGTTTATTGGAATAGTCTATGCCCTGTGGACTACTTATACTAAAAAATATTTTGTTAAATTTTAAATTTAATGGAAGTGACCTTTATGCAAGATTTCTATCACTGTGTTTATGTAGATTTGATTCCAGTTCATATGAATATGAGCAATACAGAAGTACAGAGTAATATAGAGTTTATTTGTAACCGAATTATATGCTCAAATTTCAATTTTAGATCTTGATATAATAGTGTAGATTTTAGCATATTAACTGTAAATTTTATTCATAAACTGAAAATAATTAATATATTTTTATTTATTTCCCTATGAACTATGTGTTTAAAGTTCCCAACAGATTATACAAAACAAATTACTAGTTATATTAGCTAAATAAAATTCAGCATATGCAGAGAACAAGTCCTGTTTCTTTTTTTTTTTTTAAGGAGTGCTTCCAATGTGGCAGTACCATCAACTATACCCATAAGGCTACTGAACGTATATTGAGTCTACTAGAGTTTACAAGTTAAATCTGAAAAACCATTGATTTACTTTCTTATTTTGAATCAAAAGCAATTATTATGTCATTGTTATAGGATTCAAAACTAATTAAAATATTTTGACAATTTTAAGAAATGTTATTATTATAATACAGGTTTATCTTTCATCCAGCCTTTAAAATACCACAATATAAAACCAAACTACAAATAGTAATGATGCTTACAATATTATTTTTGGCACATTTTAGAAATATTCTCTAGCTTGTTTTTCCTAAGTTGACTGTATCTTATCTCTATGAACTATATATCATTTGTTTCTATAATCACTTATTGGGTAGTTCATGAACACAAACCAAAATAGTCCTTGTTCTAATTAAAGAATATGTCTGGGATTAATTGTGTAAAATAAGTTTGTACCATAGCAACCAACCTAAACTGAGACTGCATCACTCTGGAATCTTTTAATTTTAGGCATTAGCTGTAGCCCTATTCTATGATACTGAAAAGCAGATGTTAAATGTTGAGAAATAATATTGGACAACAGATAATGCAGAACTTCATGTATTATACTGTGACCTGCCCAGACACCTTGATATAGGCCACTCAGTTCCTTGACTTCTAATCACTTGTAACTTCTTCAAGTTTTGAAATATGAATCCTATGGCCGTGGGGCTCCATATAAAAGGATAACAGATCGTTCTTGCTGGCTCCAATAGTCATACATTCTTGGAAGAATGTCTAGCTTTGAAGAACCTGGCTTCTCTCCTTTATTTTCCAAGTTATCTTGTTGCAGATGGAGTGATGATATTACCTTTATAGATTGATCAACCTGCATCATGCAACCTGCAGTTGCATGCTATCTGACTCCTGGAAGTTACCAATGTTCTGGATCAATCTCGTGCTCATTTATTAACAGACTGAACAATACTCTTTCTAATGAAATATTTGGAGAAGAACTCTATGGAAAAAAAATGACCCTAAGCCACCTTGTTCATTGTGCATCCTCATTCTGCATTTTCATTTCCTGTAAATTCATAAATGCTCTCTCAGACAACAGTAAAATTCCTAACTTGCTCCATTTTTGTTCAGACTGATAAAAAGGAATAATAATTTCATCCTGATTTAATTGCTTGTATTGACTTGTTAACAGCTTCTTTTAATTCTGTTACTAATTCTTCTCTTTCCTGTTAGTTTGGATTTAATTATGATATAAGTTTTAAGGAACATTAAAGTATGGATTCTGGACTAGGGGAGTGGCTTAGTGTTTAACACACTTGCCACACATATATGAGGACCAGAACGATAATTTTCAAAAGCCTACATAAATGTTGGATGGGCATAGAGGCCTGCCTGTATTTTCAGCCCTGAAAAGCAGAGATAGGGGATTCTTAGGACAATCTGGCTAGCAAGCTTAGCCATGGTTGTGAAATCTGAGTTTAAGAAAATCTGCCTCAATGAATAAGGTGGTAAAGTTAGAGAGGATTGTTGCTGACATCGACCTCATACCTGAGCATGCACACACATTCTTGCAAAGCAAGCATACCCATCCAAATCCACAACAAGCACACACATACACACACACACACACACACACACACACACACAGAGAGAGAAAGAGAGAGAGAGAGAGAGAGAGAGAGAGAGAGAGAGAGAGAGAGAGAGATGGGTAAACTAAATTATGGATTGTTTGTGATGTAAGATGTAGCTAGGCTTTTCTCAAGCATAATAAATTAAATATGGAAAATCAAAAAGGACATAAATGATTGTTCAGGCAATGATTTTACTGGTAAGATCTCTTTTCTCACATTATTTATTTTCCTTAGCAATTCCGGCAGAGTAGAAAAGAGTAAACCTGTCCCTGTCCCTTACCTTGTAACAGATGCTGTCTGGTCAGGATAGATTCTGTGACCTGATTCTTGCCCTTGGTTAGCAAGCAACAGAGACATGTAGAGGTCTTCAAATTGCTGATTTTTTTTTACAGAATTGAAGATGATATATTAAAAGATGATTATAGTTCTTGAGTGAGATTATATTTTCTCCAGAACACTATCACTTTATATATAATAGATTACTTATTAGTGTTTACTAACTTCTGACATTTTCATATATTCAGTTTTTAATGTATTTGAAATGCTATCATAACAACATTTTCTGATTTTTTAATGCATTGCTTCTACTTGTGTCTCTTGTAAGCCCTGTTCTCTGGAAATTTATATCATGACAACGGAATGTAATGCTTCCCACTTGTCTTGATTTCTAAGATATAACATGAGGAAGTAGATATTTCAATGGATATCATCAGAGATGAGTTGTATAAGAGAAACATATATCCCAATTCCTATCCATAACTTAGACATATATTAAGTCTTTAATTTTATCAAAATTCAATAAATTAAAGCTCTCTAAGTTAGCTCAACTGTTTCTGCTACTTCCATCAGTGAAGTTAAAATTATCAATATCTCCTCTAAATGTGTGGATAGTTATCATACAATTCATATCCTGGTGTCTTTGTTCATGTTGTTCAATCTATCTGGATAGTTAAATATGCATTCTATAGCTGAATGAAACTACTGAATACAAAATGAAACTTTGCATACATCTCTTGTTCCTACATATATCTCACTGAAATAACAGTAAGTTATTTGAAACTCTTTTTGCACTTACATTTTTAGCTTGTTAATTTTTTTTAGAGTTTGATTTTTTGTTTTTCATAATTAATTCAAGATGTATTTACTAAAATCACTATGCCAAGAATTGCTTCCTTTGAGATCAAATAAAATAATGTGTTGAATAAACATTGTACCAGAAAAATCTCTTTTATTTCAACTGGAAACAGGCTACCAAATGGCACAGGTTAGAGTGACGAAGGAAGAAAAAGGACAAATACAAGATTGCATAAAACATAATTTATTAAGGACTTACTGGCCATTAAGTGTCTAGGGCAAGAGAAAGACATGATCCTCTGATACTTTAGCAAAATGGAGTAATTTATATGATAAGGTAAAGAAATGAGACCCAGTGCCCAAGTGAGTTGGCATGAGTTGGTATAGTGATAATATACCAAGTATCAGAAGACACAGCACATTGCTACTTGTTACAAACATGTGATTGACATCTAATAATTTTGTCACGTGGACACATATCAGGGTTATCTTTTAGGCAAGACAGCAATTACAATTAAAATGACTATAGTCATGCCAACTTGGAAATGTACAACCATCTCTGGATAAGTAGGATTAATATTATGATAAGCAATCTTTATATTCATTGCAATTGCCAGCGAAAATTCAACAAAATCATTCACAGAAATTCAAACAAAATCTTAATCACATATGGAAATGCACACTTGTGCAAACACACTCACATAAACAGGATAACTAAAAAAATTCTAAAGTAAATGGATTTCTGGAGGTATCATGTTCCCAAATTTAAAGTTGTACTACAGAGTTATAGTAATAAAAATAGCATGCCATATTTTTTGACATAAAAGAAGAGATGTTAAACAGCTGAATCAAACTGAAGACTTAGTCATAATTGTAGACACTCATAGACACCTATCTTTTGACAAAGAAGATAAAAATATATACTGGAGGTAAGAGATCTTCAACAAAAGACACCAGTCACACTGGATGGTTGTATAGAAGAATAGAAATAGATACATATCTATCACTCTGCACAAAACTCAACTTCAAATGGTTCAAGGACCTCAACATAAGATCAGATACCATTTAACAACAATGGAAAATGGAAAGAATTAAAAGATACTTCTGAAGAATGGTGTAGAAGAGTAGGTTGATCACTAACTTGTAGTTATTAAATTCATTTTATCAATATATATTAAATTATACTTAGTATTGTAAGCTATTTAAGGATAAATTACTGATATTTATTAAATAAAGCATAAATACAGCCTTTGCA
This sequence comes from Mus caroli, assembly GCF_978045245.1. Lineage (NCBI taxonomy): Eukaryota > Metazoa > Chordata > Mammalia > Rodentia > Muridae > Mus > Mus caroli. Next base: position 142,194,299 of record NW_028227256.1, read on the forward strand.
AAACACCCTCTATGTAATGTTCTATGTGATTAATATTTTTAGATTTCAGAGATGAATGAAATCATGTGATATTTATTTTCCAGAGTCTGGCATAAGTCAATTAACATACAATTTTTATAATCAACTAGACAGCTTCAAATGGCAGGATAATTCTTTATAACTATTAAATAATACCCTAATAGATTTACTTATCATATCTTTGTCTATTTATTAGCTGTGCCACTTACATTGTTTCCATTTCTTCTAGGCTATTCTGAACACTGCTGTAGTCCACATGGCTCTGCAGATACTCTTTGACACACTACATTCATTTACTGTATCTATAGTCATTATTGAATCACACTGCACTTCTATATTCTTTTTTCTTGTTGAACTAATTTACCCCGCTCTTGATCATGGCTATACTAATTTATATTCTTATCAGTGTGGCACAGGGATACCTTTGCTGAGTATCATTCCAAAGACTCTTTATCCTTTGCCTTTTCACAATAGCTTTTCTTACTGGCATGAGGTATTGATTCATCATGGGTTTTATTTACATATTCTCAATGCTTTGAACACTTCTGAATCTGGTGATTGCTGACTTAAATGTACCTAACATTGGACAATGACTGTTTAAGGTAGTGTCCCTTTTTACTCAGGTTATTTTTATTTTATTTAATTTTTGTGAGTTCTTTATATTTTAGGATGAACACCTCTTTTCATGATATTGGTTGGTTACTTTGCTGTGGAGAATTTTCTTTATTTGATGAACCCAGTTTTTTCTTTCATTTTATTTTCTATTTTGGATTCTACCCCCAAAATCTTTAACACATTTCAAATATTTTAAAGAATTTCTCATTTTCTTCTTATACTTTCATTGTTATGTTTAATTCTTTTATCTTGGAACTCTAGAGATGGTTTAGCAGGTAGGACTGTGTGTTGTTACTGGAAAGGAACAGTGTTTCATTTGCTGCAGCCATAGAGGGTGGCTCACACTGGTCTGTAAATTCAGAATCAGTGTAATTGATACACATTTGGTCTCTCTAGACACCCACAAATGCAAGTATGAGAGCATTCACATGTCCATGCATGTGTGCATGTGTACATGTGACCACACATATACACACAAGTAAGTAAATCCATAGCTAATAAACTATTAAAAATTAATACAAAATTATTTAATCCAGTTTGGGCTTATATTGTTATACTTGTGAGAAGTAGGTTTCTAGTTTGTTTTTCTTATGTTGATAAACAATATTGCTATTTTTATTTGTTGAAGAACATTCTTATAGAATTTCTTTAAAATCAGTTTTTCTTAATATGTGCATTTATTGTATGGGGTTGTTCCATTGGTTGATGTAAGTCTGTTTTTATGCTAGTAAAATGATGATTTTGTAACTAAATTGTTGTAGTTTATTTTGGACTTAGGTGTTATAATGCCTTCTGCTCTTTTTAGGCTGCATTCCACATATTCCCCAACATAGTTTCATAGTATTTTCACGCCAATTTTCCCAGTGCCATGAAGAATGTCATAGGTTTTCAATGGGAACTGTCTTGAATCTGCAGGTGCCTTTTGAAAGTATTGACATCTTGGCAGTATTACCCCTCCATGATCACCTTTGCACTTTTAAAATGTGGGAAACTTTAATTTCTCTCATTATTGTAAGAATTTTTCTTGTAGGGATTCTTACATCATTGGTTAATTTTACTCCGATATTATTTTTTGACTAGTGTAACTAGAATATTCATCTGTAGTATTTCAAGCAGATATCCTTTGTCATATAGTGTCGTTACTGGTTTTGTGTGATGACTTTGTTACACAGAATTTTGCTAAATTTGTTTATTAATTCTAATACTTATAGAAGTTGTTTTTTCCATCTATAAAACAATGTCATATATAATCAGTGGTAGTTTGACTATTTTCTTTTCATAATAGGATGAATATATAGCTTTCTTTTTCTGATTATTCAGATAAAACTATCAATACCTAGATGAGAGGTTGTGAAAGTGAGTATAGAAATTAGAAATTTGTGTGAAGAAGATAAAGGCAGTATTGGAGTTGTATAGACCAGTTCTAGCACAAAGACTTGGACATCTCTTCTGTGTGGGAGCAGGCATCAGAAATTACTTTTCTGTCAATCTAGGAATTGATCACTATCAGAGTAAAATAGTGATGCTACCTGGAGAAGAAATGAGAAAATGGAATGAAAATTACCCAGATCTTCTCTGTGCTTAACTTATTATTCACATAGTTTGAAAGGTATACATTTCTGGTTTATAGAAAGATAACAATTTAAAATAACCAATAGTTATATATTTGTTATCATTAAAAATATGTGCGTACATGTATTCTGACACTCTGTAGACACTGCCATTTGTACTTGCCCAGAATGGACTGTAGATTCCCATATTATCTTTGAGAGAAGTTAGTGTATTGTTGCATGTAGTTTTAAAATGCTACTGCTTTAGCCCATACCAGTGTCCTTATTTTCCCACCTTAGGCTTTCAGAGGTGACTGCATGCAACAAGCCTGCTCCCAAGACCCTTGAATCTGCAAATAAAAGACACATACACAGCTTATCACTTTATAATTTGCCTTTTAAGCACAATTGCTGGGTGTAGATATCTCATATCTGGAAAATTATGCCCTTACCAATTTTTTAATCTCCACCTGACCTCAACTTAGTGACTAGTCTAACCTAGCCTTTGCCAAACATCCTTGGCCACCTGCCTGTAGTGGAGGCCACAGCCCTAGGTCCCCAGAGACCTGACATGATTGGTACATTCTACTTATTCCAAGCCATGGCAGAAAAAGTCTCTCTTCTTCCCTGTGTCTCCTTTTCCTCCTGTAGAATGTACCAGATGCCTGGAGATGAGAGACTTTCAGAACTCAAAGGGAGGGAGTCTAACAGTGGGGAGAGGGACCTTTTAGCTTCCACCTCCAGTAGGAAGACAGAGCATCAAGTGGAGGGATGGGGTTGCCATCCCACATTCAAAAGCTCTGACACAGAATTGTTCCTGTATAAAAGAACTGCAGGGACAAAAATGGAGAAGAAACCAAGGGAAAGGAGATACAGTCCAACTCGGGATACAGCACCAAGTCCTGACACTATTACTGATACTATGGTGTCCTTAAAGACAGGAGCCTACCATGGTTGCCCTCTGAGAGACCCAACAAGCATCTGACTGAGACAGATGCAGATACTTACACCCAATGAACAGACTGAAGTTGGGGACCTCTGTGTTTGAATTAGGGAAAGGACTGAAAGAAGCTGAGGAGGAAGGTGACCCCATCGGAAGACCAGCAGTCTCTCAGACACTGGGAGTTGGGAGGCCTGGCAGGGTGGGTTGGGGGTGGAGTCATGTAGGGGGATGAGGATATCCTCTTGGAGACACGGGGAGGGGGAGGGGAAAGGGATGATGAACTGTCAGTGGGTGGACCAGGAGGGTTATAATGACTGAACCGCAAAAAAAAAAAAAAAAAAAAAAAAAAAGATTAAAGATAAACATTTTTAAAATATTTATGATTAAAAATTCAACATTAATGTCAAATAGAGTTTTCAAAATTGACTTGAACGTAATAGTTTCATCAAATTCATCTATTTAAACTTGCTGGAGGTTTGAAAAAAAAAGTGGCACAATAAAAGTAATGACAAAATGTACCAGACGAATTGAAACCAATCCCATAAGGGGATCATCTATGGACAGAGTTATTTAAGGTCTGTTTTTATTCAGTATTAACTAATCTTTTGAATTGCTTCAAATGAAAGCAGTGGAAGTATTAAGACAGCACAATGCTAAAAATGTGTTAATTTTCCTGTGCAATTAGCAGAACTCTTTGTCATATTTTCAGAGCAGAGCTAATCCCTCCCATAACTGCTTAAACCCATGTCAAAATGTCAACAGAAGCAAGAATTTTTTTCTGTAACCAAAATCTTATGTAAATGTTAAACAGGAGCATTAAGCTTGCTAAGAATATGCTACCAGCTCACTCCTGAGAGATTTTGATTAGAGGAAAACTTAAATTATCAAAGTTATTTTATGCCCAACTTAATTTATATAAACTCCTGGAGAAGTGAGCAGACACCCTGCCTGTGATCAACAATACTGAGGTTAGTGAGAGCCTAAAATAGAAACAGGACAAACCTGTTTTTAGCTCTTGTTTGCTGATGAGTTGAATGGGCTCCTCCCATATTTTGGGCAGAGTTACGTCATTGGCAAATATCTTCTACCATTGTATAGATTATTTTTTCTTTTTCTTGATTGTTTCCTTTACTGTGCTATTTAGTTCAATGTTCAACACTTCTTCATTTGTTTAATCTGTAGTTGTATTTTACTGAGAGGCATTAGAAGGGTAGAATAAAAACCTAGTGCACTTCCTAAAATATATGAAAGCAATCCTAATGACACCTCCAAATAATAGGAGAGAGACAATTCCAACTGGCCATTTCTGCTCACCAAAGAAAGCTTCTTGTACTGGAACTGAGTTACCGCCAAATACAGCCAAATGGGTTTCATGGAAATACCTAAACAACCCAGGCTGTTGCCAAGATGGTAGGTTGCTCTCCACAAACTGACAAGACCCATTGCTGAATATAAAATCAACATAACTACCCACACAACTGTTACATGGAGAGATACAGCTGGCACCTACACAGAATCCTCACCCCTATGTTCAGGAAACTTTGGTACAAGAAGATATTTTGCACACTACAAAAATAGAGAAATGTAAACACAAACCCAACCACAAACCCTTTGGCCTATAGCCTGACTTTCCTAAAAATATGCTATGGCAATGGTCGCCCAAAACTTGTGGGAGTAGCCAAATAATATCTGATTTGAAATGAAGCTTCCTCCACAAGATGGAAACCATACCTAAAACTGCTTGAGTGACCCAGAACAGACAGACAGAGAACTAGGATGAAACCAAATATTTCTAGGCTTTAAAAAATAGTGATAAAATGACTCAAATTTTTTTAAAAAATAATAAAATGGCTTGTAGGGATATTATTCTATATATACAAATCAGTGCTTGATTCAGCCATTATTAGAGAAGCTTCCTCCTGTAGCAGATGGGAACAAATACTCAGAGTCAGACATTACACAAAGAGAAACCTCAAAACTTTCAGCTCTAAATGGGATTCTCCATCAAATCCTTCCCCTCAGTACTCAAGGAGTCCTGTAGATGTGGAGACAGAAAAAGTCTAAGAGCCACATGTGATGGAACACACCAAGAAAATAAGACCTTCCAAATTAATAGAGAAAAGCTCATATGAACTCATGTTTGCTCTTTTGAAGCAGCAAACACAGGAACTACATGAGTCTTTACTAGGTCCTCTGCATTCAGTTTAGTATTTATATAGTACTTGTGAGTGTGTGAACATGTGGTTCTCTGATTCTTGTGCTTTCTCTTGAGATCATTTCCTTCTATTAGTTTGGGTTGTGCAACTTCAGTGTGATGGGTTTTGTTTTATCTTATTGTATTCTATTTTGTTTTTATCCTTTTGAACCATGCTCTTTTCTAATGAGAGACAGAAAGGAAGTGGATCTTTATGGGAGAAGAGAAGAGGTAGAATTGGGAGGAATATAGGAAGAGGAAATTCTAACCAGATTATATTGTATAAGAAAAGAATCTATTTTCAACAAAGGGGAAAAATTACATACTATACTAAATAACATACGCTGGACATTGAACACAAAATCATACCTGATATCAATTATATTCAGACTCTATGAAAGTATAACTCATGAAAACAAAAATTAGAATGGTGGTAACCAGAGACTGCTGATGAACTGGGGGACACAAGGAGTTTGGTTAAAGACTATAAGGTTCAATTATAAACAAATTGGAAGTGTTAATGATGGCTGTGAGCAGTACTGAATCAGACTGAAAGTAATTGAAGAGAACATAAGGGTTCTCATCACCTACAGGTAACTAAGGTAATAGTTTTATAATTTGATTAGAGTAACCATTCCCAGATACATATCTTTATAAAGTAATCACATTCTACACTGGAGAATATATATCCATTTTGTCCATTAATTGTGCCTCAATGAGCCTGAGAGAAATAAAAAGAAAGAATTCTTGAGTGGAGCTGAAAATCACTGCATAGATTTGTGGACCACTTTATATAAACCATCTGAGCTTTCTTTATCTTAGCTTCTTTATTGTTAAAATTATGAGAACATTGACCTTATCTTGCATAGCATTTGGGAGGAATAGCTAATAATTCACAGCAAAGTTCTCAAAAGTGTGCAGTGCTTAAATCACAGGAAGAGATGAACACATACACATCCATATGTATATGTGTATAACAATGTCATATATATTGTGATGATATGTGATATATATTTGATGATATATATGATTGTGATACACATATATATATACATAAATGTGCATATATATGATGATATTTTTACTTACAATGTTTCCATTGAAGAGTAAAATGAATTATTGAAAAACAAATGTCAGGTTTTTTAGGGTTTTATCTCTTAAAAAAAAAAAAGGCTCAAATGGCTGAGAGAATGCAGCTTTGCTATTACACGTGAGAGTCTGCCTGGGGTAAGAGACTTTGTCCACTCAGTGACTCAGTGATATCATTTCAGAATGGGCTCCATGCATCCCCTCTCTATGAGTTTTTGGATGTTCTTTTTCAGAACAAGGTTGCTATTTTGTATCATGTGGAAAGAGGACAAAATTGAGCATAAAGAAACAACCCCATCCCTTCTTATCATGTTTATCATTGCATAAATATTCAGAGATGTTACTCATCTTTCATTCTTATGTTAGTCAATCATTTACAAAGTTACAAAATAATAGGAAATGATTGATTGAATATTTTTCTTTTCACTGAGGCAAGTAGATAATTAGATCTTTAGAGGTGAAAAGGTGAGATCTAGAAAAGTCATGGTCAGCTCTAAGAAGAAGCTTTGGCCAGTGGGGCAGTGGTTATGCATGCCCTTAATCCCAGCACTTGGGAGGCAGATGCAGGCAGATTTCTGAGTTCTAGCTGGTTTACAGAGAGCCTGGCTGTCTTCCAGGACAGCCAGGGCTATACAAAAATTCATGCCTCGACACCCCGCCCAACTCCCCCCCCTCCAAAAAAAAAAATTGGCCCAGGTTTCAGTAGCCAGTAAGTTCAATTGTGTTGGTTTTATATCCTCTATGGTTGATTAAAATCCAATAAAATGGCATTAAAAAATCCCATTTTTCCTGCTAAGTCATCTGAGATTACACAAAAAATAATACAAGTTTAGGGATTTCATTGTCTAAAGATATGTTGTATCACATTTTATAATTCCAGGCATGGCTGGGTTTTCAAAAAACTCCCATTTCATTTTCCATCACAACATGATGGTTTGGGGGAATTGTCCAAGTTAGCTTTTCTATGCTTACACAGCTGCCTTTCATCCCAAGTCATGTTACCCTTTGAAGTAATGTGATATGTACATGCAAGTGAATTTTGACCTCCTAAATGTATGAACTATGATAATGACAGTTGTCTGTAATCTGATTGATTATGTATTTGTTTATCACTGATTTAAAATAATTTTGTTCCTATTTTTGTCCTTTGCTTCTACATGGCAGTGACCCATCTTCAGGGTTTCCCACCACTGATCTGTTCTCACCTCTGTATGTGCTTTCATCTTCTTTTGCTTTTCTTTCATTCACTGTTTTCCCAGCCCCTACTTTTGTATAACAGTTATCATTATAGACAATAACAGGAAACTAGTTCCCTCTGTTTTCTTGACTAACAACTCTCATTTCAATACATTGTTAAGTGGACAGTGGCTTAGAGAAACTAAATATCTAACATGTCTATTTGCAATTGACAATATTTTCTTACTATGTTAACTACTGACACAATTTTCCTACTATGATGCATATAATTAGTTTGTTGGGCTTCAGACTGTAATAGGGAGAAGAAGCAGTGAGAAGATAAAATTAAAAACTAATAGCCTGATGACTCATGCTGTAGTTCTGCCAGGCATGTAGAATATAAAAATTGTTGCCAAAGCATGCTTTAGCATCTCAGCTCAAGACCTCCAAACAGGGTTGTCATGCATTTCCATTTTTTCAGAAACTGCATCATATATTAAATCTCTTTTCTTTATATACCATTTGTATTGTACCTGTCTCTTTTGCTTACATCTGTATACATATATATGACATCAGTTTATACACAATATTATCCATAAAATAAAGTGACATTGATATAAGGTACGTTTGGTTACAGGTATTGTCTCAGCAAGTTGTTTTCACACATTTGGTAAGGCACTATACAAAGTCAATATTTTTATTTTGTTTCTTAAGAACTTATGTCTGGTTTATTTCTTCAATACTTTTCTTGCTCCAATCAAGACATCTATTTACATTTAGTTGTTCTATTAATCATATACTGATGACCAGAATTTGTTTTGAATTGAATTATGGTGGTTATCTATCTATCTGTCTATCTATCTATCTATCTATCTATCTATCTATCTATCTATCTATCTATCTATCTATCTATCTATCAATCATATATTTATTATCATGAAATATTATGATTTTGGTCATTATTTTTTCTTGTCATTCCTTTAAAATTGCATTTTAATGAAATTTCATTTTAACCATCTTTTTCTTCTGCCTCCTTGGTTGTATTCTGCAACCCATGTGTTTTATATATCATAAAACCACTGTTGACACTATAAATTAAATATAGCTTCTGGGATAGATCAATAAGATGTAATAAAATGAAGATTTTTCTGAATTCTTTTCTGAACAAAATAGACTCAGTCATCAGTAAAAGGCAAATATCTACATCATGACTCCATCTTACTCTTTTCTTAATGATATCAAGGAAACAAACTAACAAGGCTGCTTAGAGCACAGACAAGTAAGGGACTCTTCGATTATAGTAATGTATTAATAAAAACATTTCATATTGACAATAAATTAATCCTCAAACCATTAAAATTGCAGCTACATTATAATGTAGCTACCTTATGTCTAGATCTATACCCAAAATAACCAAAGTCTGCTTGAAATAGAGGACTTTATAATGGGTTTTCTCCTTAGCTACTCATAAATATTCAATTAGTTTTTCATATGTTCACTTTCTTAGATATTCCCTATCTGGGAAGTAATTTAAAGTACATATTAGGGTCACTAATATATTTCAGAATTACAAAGATACTTCTAATGTCTAGCTACATTCAAATGCACAATTGAGAAGATCTCACATGAACATGTTAGATATTTTGTTTCTGTAAGTTACTATACATTTAATGTATTAAGATGAGCGTTGTTAGTTGAGAAATGAGAGGGAACTAGTTTCTAGGAACTTCTCTTTTTGTGCATTTAAAGAATAGAGACAGCAAACACAAAGTGTGCATGAGGCTGAAGACTGAAAAGAAGCTGCAACTCCAGCGTTGTGAAATTTCCCCGGAGCTCTTGACTCTAGCTGCATATGTATCAAAAGATGGCCTAGTCGGCCATCACTGCAAAGAGAGGCCCATTGGACTTGCAAACTTTATATGCCCCAGTACAGGGGAACCCCAGGGCCAAAAAAGGTGAGTGGGTGGGTAGGGGATTGGGGGGGGTGGGTATGGGGGACTTTTGGGATAGCATTGGAAATGTAAATGAGGAAAATACCTAATAAAAAATAAATTAAAAAAAAAAAAGAATGTTGCAGGTCTGGTGTCTAATTATACTTTAATCTTGGACTAGGTTTGGCCTCCTAAATAGCCCTCCCTTGCACACCTCTGTGCCAGATCTAGCACTCTTGATTAACAGAAACTACAAATCAAACAAAGAAAAGCAAAAACAATAAAAAAAAAAAAGGAAAAGAAAATTCCCACTTTACTAAAGTGACAGAAAGAGGCCCTAGGCCTCCACTTGTCCTTATTTCCTTTTGCACTGTCCCTGATGACAGCATGAGCTTGGTCATCTGTGGACACTGCATTTGGCAGCTTATGGGAAGCTGATACACAGAGACAAGAGCTTTTTAAGGGTCAGTTTCACTGGACAACTCTACCAGCTCTTCTGTCAGTCTCACTTGGGCAGTCAAGCATCCTCAGATTAATAGATTCCCAGCAAGCCTGCCTTTATTATATATATATATATATATATATATATATATATATATATATATATATATATTTTTACTTTGTAGCAGTGTTGCAGTATACAACTATAGCTAGCCTAGAACTCACTATGTATACAAGATTGGCCTCAAATGTACAGAAACAGCCAGACCTCTGCCTACTAAATATTGGCATTCGAGGTATAATCATCACACCCACTGTGTTTTGGGTTTTGAGTCTACCTGCTCAAACCTTCACTGTTTAAACTGCTCCTATATTTGTGAACATTCAGTTTCTACAGTAATTTTCTTTACTAGTGATGCTTTTACAGGCTCAGTAATAGTTACTGATTTTCCTTTTTAAATCATAGAATATCTCATAATGTGGTAGTTTATGCCCTATAATTCCTTTTCCCACTTTCTAAAGCCCCTACAACTTTTTCCTCCTAATTTTATGTGCTTTGCTTTTAAAACTACTGAGTTCTTTTAGCACAACACTTTTGTGTAAGGCCATCTACTGGAACATAGACAGCCTCACAGAGAGGTTCCTGAAGAAAACTGAACCTCCCTCCTCTAGCAGGCAGAAACTTCCAATTGCTCCTCAGCTAATGGTGAAAGTCATTACCCTTTCTGTTCACCATTCTATGGTTTTTGTCTGGCTTGATATTGTACCATTCTTGAGCATGATATCACAGCTACTATGAGTTCATGTGTGCAATAATCCTGCTATCCTGTCACCTCCAGAAAACATTCTTCCCCTTAAAACAATCTCCCTTAATATCTCTTTCTCCATAATAACCTCTTCTAGAATGATCTCTGATTGTTGGTGGAAGAAGGTGTGATGTCCCATTTATATCTGACAAGTTTTGAGTAGCTTAACTTTTGTATACTTGTCAGTTGTTGATCTCTTTATTAATCACCATTTACTATAAAAAGAAGCGTACTGATGATTGCTGGCAGAAACACTAATCTATGGGTACAAACATAGGATCTTACTGAGCAGTTTTTCACTGTGTCCATTAATGGTATTAGGTTCTGCCCCATGGCCATTGATCTAGCCAAGCACATAATTTGGGCCCAATTATGCTATCAAGCCTGAATTACTCCTATGGCACTCCTGAACATATTCTCAAAGAACAAACTTTCTCAATCATAATGATTGCTTCTCCATTCATGACAGGCAGACTATGAATACAACCTAGATATCCATCGGCTGATTGTCAGATAATGCAACTATGGTACATAAACACCATGAAATATTATTTAGCTGTAACGTAAAATCAATTGAAGCAATTCTCATGAATGGATGGAACTGGAAATAGTCATTCTGAGTGAGGTAACCCTATCAGAAACACAAATGCTGCATGGCTTGTTGGATAGCCTTGAAAATTTAGATAGCTTTAGTTAAATTGGAATACTTGTAGAAGTGAGAAATCTAGTAAGGAGTCTGTAAACTTATATTTTTCAAAATCTATTTTTAATAAGGGTAGTTAAATGTTTAAACACCTTTCTAGCCCACAACTCACCAGAGGTAGTGGAAAGAAAAGTTTAATAGGGAAAAGGAGAATGTGGACCTGTTTAGAAAAAAAAGTTCATTGTAGCAAATCAAATCTGCATTGTAAGGATATGAGCAGTTCAGTTCACATGAATCAACCGTGGTAGCTTGATCCACTTGCAAACATCATCCGAAGGCACTGAGAGAGATTTGAAGAGAAGAGGATACTTAACAGGTAACACAAAGCCAGAAGAGGAGATAATAAATTTTGATTAATATAAATATGCAATTAATTTACTTCATAAGTTAAGGGTAACATTTAATACCAGCATTATGCAATTATTAATACACTTTATATCCATTGACAAAAATATGCTTAGAGATCAGATAGTTAGTGGATCACAGTCATACTCTTTGTGTACCTGCTTGAGTTGCTCAGTACAAATTGTAGCTTCAGTGAAACCATGAGTTTAATGCATGATTATCTGAAATGTTGCAAACAGAATGTAATATGCTTACTCATGCATTACCAGGAGTATTAGGTTTTTGGGGAACCGTGACTTTATTGATTGCTAATAATGCAAACTATGTGCTACATTACTTTATTACAGATAAGCCATGTGAGATAGAATGTGTACTATAAATGGTTGTGGTATCAAATGATAACTGTTTTAATTAATGTTTTAATGTTAACCTGTGTATTAGTTGGGCTACTTTGTCTATAATGTAAATTTTTTTGAAAAGCCTGTTGGGGAGTAAAGAATTTATTTGGCTTATACTTTCTTTTTTACATTAATTTATTTATTCATGTTACATTCCAAAAACATATCCCAGAACACCCCCCTCCCATAGCCCCTCCCTCAACCCCACCTCTCCTTCTCTGAGAAGAGTGAGAACTCTGTTGCTATCAACTCACCCAGGCATACCAAGTCACTGCAGGACTAGTTGCATCCTCCCCCACTGAGGCCAGACAAGGAAGGCCAGTTAGGGGAATAGAATCTACAGGCAGGCAACAGAGTCAGGGACAGCCATCACTCCACTTGTTGGGGGACCCATATGAAGACTAAGTTACAAATCTGCTACATATGTACGAGGGGCCTAGATCCAGCCCATGCTTGCACTTGGTTGGTGGTTCAACCTCTGGAAAGCTTCAAGGTTCCAGGTTAGTTGACTCTGTTGTGTGGAGTTCCTATCCCCTTCAGGCCCCTGAATCATTCCCTCAACTTTTCCACAAATGCAGAGCTATAACACTCAGTCCCAATAGAAACTTCTAAGAAACAATGCCCATACATAAGGCTCAAGAAACACTGCATGGTAAGGGGTGGAACTATTGTAAGAAGTAGAGAACTAGAGAGTTTTCAGTGAGACTGTGTCTCCTAGTAATGTCATACCACTGAAATCTTACCAACAGGACTGTCTACATATGAGGTGAACAAGGTCAACAACAGGCGTAATAAAATAAATGTCCATGAGGTCTCAAACCTACACAAAGAACTACAGTCAACTAAGGAGAGGTGAGAGACGAATAAATAATCTTCTCCAGATAAAAGCATAATATATGGTTGCTCTGAACCAAGTGGTTGGTCCCAGAAAGCACATATAAACAAGCATTATTCACACTGAAAGATTATTTAGGAATATATTTGTATACTTGGTACAATTAGTAAAAAAGAGGGCATGAATTAGAAATAGAGAAAGTGATATGTTGGAGAGTTAGGAGGGAAAAGAAATGAGAAAATGCAGTTATAGAATAACCTGAAAAAAAAAACCAAATCATTTTAAAAAAAAAGAGATGACCAGAAGTTGATCTATAATTCCTAATGAGAAAGCAAATAATAGAAAAGAGAAATTCAGCTTAAGATGGGCTATTTTATATCCCAATTAGCATTAATCATATTGCAAAGAAAGAATTGAACCTGAAGGACATTGCCACTTGTCTCTGTATGAATATAATAAAAGGTAAATTAAAATTATCATTAACATTATAAAATCAAAGTCTACAGTGTTTGTGTCAAAATGTGAATTTTAAGAAGGAATAAAAATATCCATTTAAGTCAGGAATCCGGCGGGCCGTGCGAACAGATGAAGGGGCGATGGAGCTGGAGCCAGAGGTGCTACTTCAGGAAGCAGCGCAGAGATACTGGCAGGAGCTGGGCCAGCGGCTCAGGGGCTGCAGGAGGCACAGAGGCAGATAAAGGAGAGTGCTTCACAAACAAGAGATGTCCTCAAACAGCATTTTAGTGATTTAAAAGGAACCCTTGGGAAGCTATTGGATGAGTGATTGGTGACCCTATTGCAAGAGGTGGACACCATTGTACAGGAGACCATCAAACCACCAGATGACTGCCAGAAGCTCATAGAGCATGGGGTCAACACTGCAGATGACCTGGTCCGAGAAGGTGAAATTGCCATTCTTGGTGGTATTGAAGAACAGAGTGATAAATTGTGGAACTTTACCAAAAAGGCCTCGCACATTCAGCTGGACAACTTACCAGAAGTGCCTTTGCTAGTTGATGTACCCTGTTTGTCGGCTCAGTTGGACGATTCCATTCTTAACATAGTAAAAGACCACATTTTTAAGCATGTAACAGTAGCTTCCTGCCCACCAGTACAGATTGAAGAATTAACAGAGAAACCTGGAGGCATCGTAGTGCGATGTTGTAGGATGGATGGATGATGACTTCACAGCCCAAGATTACAGGCTTCAGTTCCGCAAATGTACTGCAAATCATTTTGAAGACATGTATGTAGGTTCTGAAACGGAATTCATAGTGTTGCACATAGACCCCAATGTGGATTATCAATTCAGAGTCTGTGCCCGAGGAGACAGCAGGCAGGAATGGAGTCCTTGGAGTGTTCCCCAGACAGGGCACTCCACACTGGTGCCTCATGAGTGGACAACTGGCTTTGATGGATACAGTCTGAGCAGTTGAAGGAATCTAGCCCTCTGGAATGATGCCGAGTCCTCGGGTGTTCTCCACTCCAGTGCTCCAACCTACTTCTGTGGGCAGACGCTAACATTCAGAGTTGAAACTGTGGGACAGCCAGACCGAAGAGACAGTATAGGAGTATGTGCAGAAAAGCAGAATGGCTACGAATCTCTGCAGCGGGACAAAGCTGTGTGCAGCAGCAGGAATGGTGCAGTCTTTGTCAACGGAAAAGAAATGACCAATCAGTTGCCTGCAGTTACCTCTGGCTCCACTGTCACATTTGACATCGAAGCTGTGATGCCAGGAACTTCTAACAGCCATGAAGGTGGGAACGCCAAGGTCCGAGTGACCATCAGCTCCAGTAACAGGGAGGTGGTGTTTAACTGGCTGCACGAGCAGGCCTGTGGCCCTATTTACTTCGGATGCTCGTTTTTCTACCCCGGATGGAAAGTGCTGGTATTTTAGCATTTGAAGTGCTTGGCTTTGGTGTGAGGGTTTGCTCTTTCTGTCCTCAGTTTTGTTAGTTGTCTCTGACTTTGAAAAGGTGAGTTTACCTCTCTGTCCACCAGAAATGAAAAGTGAGTCGGGCATGGTGGCACACGCCTTTAATTCCAGCACTTGGGAGGCAGAGGCAGGCGGATTTCTGAGTTCGAGGCCAGCCTGGTCTACAGAGTGAGGTCCAGGACAGCCAGGGCTACACAGAAAAACCCTGTCTCAAAAAACAAAAATAAAAATAGAAAAACAGAAACGCAAAGTGTTCCTGGGTTCACCTTGTAAGTAAGATTTCAGTAAGAAGTGAGCTGAGCGGTGTGGACAAAACCATAGCTCAGTTTTGAAGTACAAATATCAAACTAGCTTTAAAAGTCTGCATACTTTTTTCTTTAAAAGTCTGTTCTTCCTGAAATTGGTTGTTAGAACAGAAAATGTCACATTAGTAAGTCTTCATCAAGATTGAAGGCCAGAAGTAAACAACAGAAGACAGCGAGAGGCCAGGCTCCTCGGTGCTTGTCCAGTCCAGAGTGTTCGCCCCTCTCCACGCCCCCCTCCGTGAGTGTCTGGATCTGAGCCAGCATCTGTGATAGCCAGTGTTAGCATCTTTTCTCTTTACTGGAGTGTGACACAGAGAGGGCAGAGGTCTGCATTCCTCAAGATGAAGCTACTTTTGGAAGAACACAGCCATCTTTGCAGGTCACATGTGCACAGCAGGCCCCATGCGCATCCTTTCTCAGCGGTGCACATGGGCTGTGTGCAGTGTTAGAGTCAGTGTAATGGCAGGTTGAGAACTGGTCTTTTAGTTGACCAAAGAAATAAAGGATGAATACTTGACCTGTTTTTTTTAAACTTAAATTTCTGTAAAATATTTATTTGACTTACCTAATATATAAAAAATCGTGGTCCTGTTATACCAGCATACAGATAATTTTTAATGTGAATTTTTGTTTGTGTTTTACCAATAGTAAAAAAAAGTGGAAAAGCAAAAAAAAAAAAAAAATCCATTTAAAAATTGTAAGTAAAAGTATTTAAATGTGAGACCAGTTCCTACTGAAAAGGCAGCCCTGTGAGCTGCTCAGAGAACATTACTTAAACAAATTTCATTAAGAATTTTAAATCACAGTTCGGTTTTGCATTTTTTAAACCTGTATACGTACTTAGTGAGCAGGTTTTGGTTTTGTTTTGTTTTGTTTTTTTGTAGTTTTGTGTTTTGAGATTCAGGTATATTGACGGGTGAATAAGTAGTTATTGGTGAATAGTGTCTAGGATTCATTTATGCATTCTCTAATTAGTTTCCTATTTTTGAATTATAAGGATATTATTAATTTTTTGTCAAAACATAAGGATATAAACAGTATGAATGTGTCTTTAAATATATAATGTACTAATGGGTGTTCAGAGAGTAATTCTACTGTACTGAATTATTATCAACACTGTTGAGTAGTCCAGTTGATGCATATATGCTACCTAGTAATCCATCTGAACAATTTGTCTCATATCATGTGATACTTGTTTACCAATACCACATCACTTTTTGCTTATATTTCTTTTTTTACAGAAAAATATTACTGATTATATTATATTATGCTTATTTGTCATTCATGTATTTTATTTAATTATTAAAATCCTTACACCATTGAATTATGAAAAGTATGTAATTATTGACAATGGAGTTGCTTTGATTGATAAACTAGAGTGAGGATATCTCTGCAATTTTTCCATATTTTGTGTGCTGTGTTTTCATTTATTTACCAGTGCCTTTTAAATAATATAATATTCTATTTTTATGAAAATTCATTGCATAGTCTATTTTATTTTATAATTGATGCTGTGTGTACCATTCAAAAGTCACTGTCTAAAAATCAAGTAGCTGCTCCTATAATTTTTATTTCAAGAAGTGTGTTTCTCCTTATAAGTATTGTTGACACAGGACAATCAGCATAATTTTGTATCTAGATATTACTAACTACTACTTGGCATGCATAGGGAATAAAATAGGCATTTGTACAGAATCCTTACTGTGAGAATTTTATAGTTTCTAATTTTATTAAAGTCTATGATGTGAGATGGGAATCTATAAATTTTTGAGATGGAATAAATAAATAAATAGTTCAAAGCAGGGCTTCATGTTTAATTTTTCTCATATATACAGTTTCTATGGAAATATTTTATTTAAAATATCATCCTCTACCATTGAATTGCTTGGGCTTCCTTGTTGTTATTTTATTTCTAGATGTATATTGTTCATTGATAGATGAATACTGCTAAAGAAACACCACTGACATGGCACCTTTTCATGATGAGTTAGGATTATCTTCAAAGATTTTTCAGATTTATTCTCCTTATTCAATAGCATTTGGTTAGTTAGTGTTATTTGTATTTTCACATTCGATTTAGAGGCCTATTGACTATTTTTATGACACTTCCCAAAACTCTTTTGGAATTATGCTTCATGTTTTAACGAATCCAATGGTAAGTGTTGGCAAACACATTTGATCTTCCAACTCATGGGCATTATGTTATAGTATAATTTGATAAACGCTATAAAATTTAAAGTTTTAACAATATTTTCTCATTGATAGACTTGTTATCTTTTATGCAAGTCATTTTAGTGTCCCATATTTAGGGTTTTCAATTTTTCTGACACGAGTCATTCTCAACTTCAAATATAGCCTGAGCCATACAATGAGACACTCTTTCAAAAATCAAACAAATAAATATAGTTGTATTTTGTTACACTAATTATTTATCTTATATCTCCTAAATTTATAGACATTTAAAACTTATATATCAGATCTGAGGGTTTCTTAGATTTTCCTATAATCATTTTATGACCTGCAAAATTTTCTTTTTCTTAGTCATGGTTTATTTGCATTTCCCTTGAACCTACAGATTTGCTCATGGGCATTTTTATCATTTAATTTTCTTTCTTTCTTTCTTTTTAATAAGATATTTTCTTCATCTACATTTCAAGTGCTATCCTAAAAGTCCCCTATACCATTCACCCACCCTGTTCCCAAACCCACCCATTCCCACTTCCTGGCCCTGGCATTCCCATGTACTGGGGCATGTGAGCATCACAAGACCAAGGGGCCTCTCTTCCCAATGATGGCCAACTAGGCCATCTTCTGGTACATATGCATCTAAAGACACGAGCTCTTGGAGTACTGGATAGTTCAGATTGCTGTTCCTCCTATAGAGTTGCAGACCCCTTCAGCTCCTTGGATACTTTTTCTAGCGTCTCAATTGGGCGCTTTGTGTTCCATACCATAGATGACAGTGAGCATCCACTTCTGTATTTGCCAGGCACTGGCATAGCCTCACAAAAGACAGCTATTTCAGGGTCTCTTCAGCAAAATCTTGCTGCCATATGTAATAGTGTCAGCGTTTGGTAACTGATTATGTGAGGGATCCCCGGGTGGGGCAGTCTCTGAATGGTCCATCCTTCCATATCAGCTCCAAACTTTTTCTCTGTAACTCCTTCCCTGGGGATTCTGTTTGCTATTCTAAGGAGGAATGAAGTATCCACACTTTGTTCTTCCTTCTTCTTGATTTTCTTGTGTTTTGCAAAATGTATCTTGGATATTCTAAGTTTGTGGGCTAATATCAACTTATCACTGAGTGCATATCATGTGAGTTCTTTAGTGATTGGGTTACCTCACTCAGGATGATATCCTCTAGATCCATCCATTTGACTAAGATTTTCATAAATTCATTATTTTTAATAGCTGAGTAGTAAAACATTGTGTAAATATACCACATTTCTGTATCCATTCCTCTGTTGAGGGACATCTGGGTTCTTTCCAGCTTCTGTCTATTATAAATAAGGCTGCTATGAACATAGTGGAGCATGTGCCCTTGTTACAAGTTGGAACATCTTTTGGGTATATGCCCAGGAGAGGTATTGCTGGATTTTCCAGTAGTACTATGTCCAATTTCCGAGGAAACACCAGACTGATTTCCAGAGTGGTTGTACCAGTTTGTAATCCCACCAACAATGAAGGAGTGTTCCTCTTTCTCCACATCCTTGCCAGCATCTGCTGTCATTTGAATTTTTGATCTTAGCTGTTCTGACTGGTGTGAGGTAGAATCTCAGGGTTGTTTTGATTTGCATTTCCCTGATGGGGATGTTGTACATTTTTTCAGGTGCTTCTCAGCATTCGGTATTCCTCAGTTGAGAACTCTTTGTTTAGCTCTGTACTCCATTTTAAGGGGGTTATTTGATTTTCTGGAGTCCAGCTTCTTCAGCTCTTTGTATATATTGGATATTAGTCCCCTATAAAACTTAGGATTGGTAAAAATCCTTTCCCAATCTGTTGGTGGCCTTTTTATCTTATTGAGAGTGTCTTTTGCCTTGCAGAAGCTTTGCAATTTTATGAGGTCCCATTTGTTGATTCTTGATCTTACAGCACAAGCCATTGCTGTTCTCTGTTCAGGAATTTTTCCCCTGTGCCCATATCTTCGAGGTTTTTCCCCAATTTCTTCTCTATAAGTTTCAGTGTCTCTAGTTTTTGGTGGAGTTACTTGATTCCCTTAGACTTGAGCTTTGTACAAGGAGATAAGAATGGATCAATTTGCATTCTTCTACATGATAACTACCATTTGTGCCAGCACCATTTATTGAAAATGTTGTCTTTTTTTCCACTGGATGGTGTTAGCTCCCTTGTCAAAGATCAAGTGACCATAGGCTTGTGGGTTAATTTCTAGGTCTTCAATTCTATTCCATTGTTCTACCTGTCTGTCTTTGTACCAGTACCATTCAGTTTTAATCACAATTGCTCTGTTGTACAACTTGAGGTTAGGCATACTAATTCCACCAAAGGTTCTTTTATTGTTGAGAATAGTTTTTGCTATCCTAGGTTTTTTTGTTATTCCAGATGAATTTGCAAGTTGCCCTTTCTAACTCAGTGAAGAATTGAGTTGGAATTTTGATGGGGATTGCATTGAATTTGTAGATTGCTTTTGGTAGGATCGCCATTTTGACTATATTAATCCTGCCAATCCATGATCATGGGAGATCTTTCCATCTTCTGAGTTCTTCTTCGATTTCTTTCTTCAAAGACTTGAAGTTCTTATCATACAGATCTTTCACTTCCTTAGTTAGAGTCACACCAAGGTATTTTATATTATTTGTTACTATTGTAAAGGGTGTTGTTTCCCTAATTTCTTTCTTGGTCCGTTTATCCTTTGTGTAGAGAAAGACCATTGATTTGTTTGAGTTAATTTTATATCCAGCTACTTACTGCACTGAAGCTGTTTATCAGGTTTAGGAGTTCTCTGATGGAATTTTTTGGGGTCACCTATATATAATATCATATCATCTGCAAATAGTGATATTTTGACTTTTTCCCATGCAATTTGAATCCCCGTGATCTCCTTTTGTTGTAGAATTGCTCTGGCTAGAACTTCAAGTACTATATTGAATAGGTAGGGAGAAAGTGGGCAGCCTTGTCTAGTCCCTGATTTTAGTGTGATTGCTTCAAGTTTCTCTCCATGTAGTTTGAAGTTGGATACTGCTTTGCTGTATATTGATTTTAATATGTTTAGGTATGGGTCTTGATTTCCTGATCTTTGCAAGACTTTTATCATGCAAGCCTGTTGGATTTTGTCAACTGCTTTCTCAGCATCTAACGAGATTATCATGTGGTTGTTGTCTTTGAGTTTGTTTATATAGTGGATTAAGTTGATGGATTTCCATATTTTAAAAAAATCCCTGCATCCCTGGGATGAAGCCTACTTGGTCATGATGGATGATTGTTTTGATGTGTTCTTGGATTCGGTTTGCGAGGATTTTATTGATTTTATTTTTGCATCGATATTCATAAGGGAAATTGGTCTGAAGTTTTCTTTCTTTGTTGGATCTTTGTGTGGTTTAGGTATCAGAGTAATTGTTGCTTCATAGAATGAATTGGGTAGAGTACCTTCTGTTTCTATTTTGTGGAATAGTCTGAGAAGAGTTGGAATTAGGTCCTCTTTGAATAGAACTCTGCACTAAACTCAGAACTCTGCACAAAACACATCTGGTCCTGGGCTTTTTTTGGTTGGGAGACTATTGATGACTGCTTCTATTTCTTTTGGGGAAATGGAACTGTTTAGATCATTAATCTGATCAGGATTTAAGATTGGTACCTGTTATCTGTCTAGGAAGTTGTACATTTCATCCAGGTTTTCTAGTTTTGTTGAGTATAGCCTTTTGTATAAGGATCTGATGGTGTTTTGGATTTCCTCAGGTTCTGTTGTTATGTCTCCTTTTTCATTTGTGATTTTTTTTAATTAGGATACTGTCCCTGTGCCCTCTAGTTATTCTGGCTAAGGGTTTATCTATCTTGTTGATTTTCTCAAACAACCAGCTCCTGGTTTGGTTGATTCTTTGAATAGTTCTTTTTGTTTCCACCTGGTTGATTTCAGCCCTAAGTTTGATTATTTCCTGCCATCTACTCCTCTTGGGTGAATTTGCTTCCTTTTGTTCCAGAACATTTAGGTGTGTTGTCAGGCTGTTTGTGTATGATTTCCCTAATTTCTTTTTGGAGGCACCCAGAGCTATGAGTTTTCCTCTTAGGACTGCTTTCCTTGTGTTCCTTAAGTTTGGGTATGTTATGGTTTTCCTTTTCATTAAACTCTTAAAAAGTCTTTAATGTCTTTCTTTTTTTCTTCCTTGACCAATGTATCATTGAGTAGAGTGTTGTTCAGCTTCTACATGAATGTTGGCTTTCTATTATTTATGTTGTTTTTGAAGATCAGCCTTGTTCTGTGGTGATCTGATAGGATGCAAGGATAATTTCAGTATTTTTGTATCTGTTGAGACCTGTTTTGTGGACAATTAGATGGTCAATTTTGGATAAGGCAACATGAGGTGCTGTGAAGAAGGTATATCTTTAAAAATACGGAACACTTCATGAATTTGCATGTAATCCTTCTGCAGGGGCCATGCTAATCTTCTCTGTTCCAATTTTAGTATATGTGTTGCTGAAGTGAACATGAACAAAATTTTCTTAAAGGCAGATGTGTCAGTAAATGAAACAAATGAACAATCAACAAATCAGGAAATATTTTGTTAGTGTTCATTTAGCCTGTGGGGTTTTGTTTTGTTTTGTTTTGTTTTGTAATTTATTGTAGAGTAGACAGTATTCTTTGCTGCTTTTTTGCAATTTTAACGTCTTATAATGACTCTTGCTATGCATTTGTTAAACAAATATATCCATGGATCTTCTATTACAGATATTTGTTCTTTTCTATAAAAAATTGAATATTAAGACTCAAGAATAAAATAGATGAGGAGAGAAAAATATATTTAAAATCACAAAAAATAAACATACTAGAAAAGTAGGACACCGTGAAAAGACCAAAATTTGAACATGGATGAGGGAGAAGGATTCTAATTCAATGGCATAATTCAGATCTTCAATGAAATTATAGAAGAAAATGTCTCCAGAACAAGAAAAGATACCCACACAACTATAAGAAGCACTAAGGCTACCAAATAGGCAACACAAGGAAATTCCTATGGTATATTACACTTAAAGTTCTAATGATATAGAACAAAAAATATATATATTAAAAGTTGTAAGAGAAAAAATGTCATATACAAAGGAAAGCCTATCAAATTTCTCAGTGGAAACTCTGAGAACAAGAAGAGCCTGGAGCAATGCATTCAAAGTTCTGAAAGATCGTGACACTCAGCCTAGACTGACTAGTTCTTTGAAAGAAAAAGAAATTTTTTTCATTCTATAAACAGTCTAAAATATATATAAAGATAGAGAGAGAGACAGTAAAACCAAACCTAAAAAAAAAAAAAAAGAAAAAGAAAAAGAAAAGAAACACAAGAAGCAATGTTTGGGCTGAAAGAACAATTGCCATAGCCCAAAGACTATAAGAAAAATGCTAAGATATAATTATTAAATCATAAAGAATACAAACAACAATACACACACACTCACACACTCACACACACACACACACACACACACACACACACGAACACATAAGAACACATAGGAACACACACAAATGAAAAACAAACATCCACACCTTTCAGTAATACTTTTTAATATCAGTGGTTTCTGTTTTCCATTGAAAAGACACTGGCTGACTGTTCTAATAAAGAAACTAATCTATCTCTTGTCTTTAAGAGGCCCCTGGCACATATAGAGCTGAGGTCTGCTTGGTCTGGCCTCAGTGGAGAAGATGCACTTAATTGCTTAATGCTCTGGAGACTTGAGACCCCAGGGATGTAGGAGGCCTGATGAGGGTGGTACATACCCTCTCAGAGGCAAAGTGGAGGAGGAATGGAATGAAGAATTGTGGAAAGGGGCACCGGGAGGGTGGGAGCTACAACTGGAATGTAAATAAATAATTTTTTTAAAAAAGACACATCTTAACATTAAAGGTAGGTACCACTTTAGAATAAAAAGATGGACAAAATATCTCAATCAAATAGAACCATAAACCAAGCAGGTTATCTATCACAACATAAGACAAAATAGACTTCAAGGTAAAAGTAATCAAAAGAGATAGAAAAGAATATTTCATTCTAATTAAGGGAACAGTTAACCAAGAACACATTATTATCCTAAATATATATGCACCAAACTCTGGGCCACTGAATTTCATACACAAAGAGAAACACTACTGGATTTAGAGTCATAGATTAACATTATTCCATTATTGTGGTATGTGATTTCAATACCACACTATCTCCAATAGAACATTCACCTGAACAAAAATAAGTAGACAAAACCAGACACAAACTTAAATGAATGTAGCAAAAACTAATTTTAATGGAGGAATCACCTTCCTCAGATTGGTCTATGGGTATGTCTGCAGGTCATTTTCTTTTAAATGATGATGTATTAGGGTTGAGGCCACTATGGGTAGTGCCCCACACTCCCTTGCATGTTGGTCTAGGCTCTGTAAAAAGGTATCTGTGCAAACCAGGGAAAGCAATCCATTCAGCAAGTTCCTCTATGATACCTAATACAGTTTGTGTCTCTAGGTTCCTGCTTTAGCTTCCTCTTTTTTCAGTGACAGACTGAGCCCTGGAATTGTAAGATGAAATAAATCTTACCCTACTTTTGGTTCATTTTAGTCATTTTTTTAATCAGTAATATGAACAAAATGGGACATATTAATTAAAGTGTCCATTTCCTTGTTTTTTTTTTCTATATACTTAGATTTATCTACTTTTGTAACCTTCTTGTCTATGGTTTAATGGATTGCCTCATTTTCTTTACTTGCCTTTGTTTATGTCTGTATTCTTTTATTACTAAACATTTTATCCGTTTATATTTCAAATGATATCCCCTTACCCAGTTACTCCTCCACAAATTCCTCCATCCCATCCCCCTCCCCATCTCCTTTGCCTCTATGAGGGTGCTCCTCCACCCTCTCCCACCTCACCACTTCTGCCTTACCCCTCTAGCATTCCCCTATGTTGGGGTATCATGCCTTCCTCCCCTCCCATTGATGTCAGAAAAGGTCATCCTCTGCTAAATAAGCATTTGGAGTCCTGGCTCACTCCATGTATATATACTCTTTGGTTGGTGGTTTAGTCCCTGGGTGTTCTGGGTAGTCCAGTTAGTTGATATTGTTCTCCTTATGGGGTTGCAATTCCCTTCAGTTCCTCAGGCCTTCCCCAAGCTCTTCTATAGAGGTCCCTAGGTTCAAACAGATGGCTGGATATAAGTATCTGCATCTGTATTGGTCAGGTACTGGTATGAACTCTCAGTGAACAGTCATATCAGGCTCCTGTCAGCAAGTGTTTCTTGGCAGCATCAGTAATGTGAGTAGTTGGTGTTTGAAGATGGGATGGATCCCTAGGTGGGTCGATCTCTGGATTGCCTTTGCTACAGTCCCTGTTTCATTTTTTTGTTCCTGTCTTTCCTTTTGATAGGAACTTTTCTGGTTTAAAAATTTTGAGGTGCCTAAGAGATCTTGGGGGATGGGGCTCCAGGTTAATTGAGACTACTAATCCTCCTACAGAGTCAAATTCCTCCTCAGCTTCTCTAAATTTCCCCTAATTCAACCAGAATCAGAGGGTGGACTGGGAGGGAGATAAATTCTGGAGTGAAAAAAAAAAGAGGAGGAGGAGGAGGAGGAGGAGGAGAGGAGAAGGAGAAGGAGAAGGAGAAGGAGAAGGAGAAGGAGAAGGAGAAGGAGAAGGAGAAGGAGAAGGAGAAGGAGAAGGAGAAGGAGAAGGAGAAGGAGAAGAAGAAGAAGAAGAAGAAGAAGAAGAAGAAGAAGAAGAAGAAGAAGAAGAAGAAGAAGAGGAGGAGGAGGAGGAGGAGGAGGAGGAGGAGGAGGAGGAGGAGGAGGAGGAGGAGGAGGAGGGGGAATTTTAAATAAAATTAAAAATAATTTTCGATCCATCCCAAAACTGGGGGCCGTGGCTATCTACCTGCCTATCTACCAGAGGTAGTATTTACAGGTTGTCTCCCCTTAGTTAGGAATTTCAACTAAAGTCATCACCGTTGGTCCTGGGAGCCTCTTGCTTCCCTGAAATCTGGGACTTTTTAGTGGATACCCTAGTACCCCATCTCCCTTCAATCACACATAGAATGGGGAACAACATAATCAAAGTAGCTAGAGGGAAGAAGGGACCAGGGCAAAAGAGAAGAGAGAAAAAAGGGGGGCAGGAAAAGATATTGTTTATGTATCTGAGTTCTCTATTTGGCCCTTGATCTTTCTTTTTAGATAGTTCATTTAGTGGCAGTGTAGGGAAGGGGGTTGCCTGCATGTATGTTCATGTACTACAAGCCTGTGATGGCCTTAATATCGTGAAGCAGGTATTATATTCTACAGAATTCAAGTTCTAGAGGGTTGTGAGCCACTCATGAGTGTCCTGAGAATAGAACTCTAGTCCTCTGTAAAAGCAGCAGGTGTTCTATCTCTGAAACAGCCCCATAGCTCTCCTTGAATATTTATTTAACTTTTTATTGATTCTTTGTGAATTTCACATCATGTACCCCAATCCACTCATCTTTCTAACCGTCCATATCTGCCCTTCATTCTGGTAATCTCCACTCCAAAAATAAAAGAAACAAGCAAACAACAGAAGAACAAGTCTCCCAAGGGAAGTTGTGATTTGTTAAGGTGTGTCACATAGTATACACTTTTTCCCAAAGATCTGTACTTGTACATGTTCATTGTAATGAGTCATTGGTTTTATTCAAGGCCTATGGCATATGCTATACCATCAATACTGAATTTTCACTGGGACTCCTCTTGGATGTCCTGTTGTTGACATATATCATAGAAAGCCTGCAGCTTTGGAAATGGAGCCTTCACATGTTCCAACACTTCATTAATGTTGGCTTGGGTCAGTTCAAACCCCTGGATTTGAGCATAGGAGGTATATAAATTTGTTCAACCTACCAGATTTCTTGCTCCCACATTGCCAATACCATATGTTCAGCACTGGTCTGGCAAGGGGTGGGGGCATTTCTTCTATACTTTTGCCTTTTGGGCTAGCTTTACAGAGCTACACAAGACATGTGCTCCTTCTACCACCTAGGAGGTGTTGAGCCAGCTAGGGGTGGAAGATAGCTCTGCAGAACCACCATGGTGAGGGTTGAGGCAAGTTCTATACAACTAGCCTTCAGAAATCAACTGTGGGTCGGAGGACAGTGACCTGCCCTGCAGGGAGCGCCATCTTGGCTCCGGGACTCCGCCGAACTTAGTCTACAGGTTAGAGTGAGGACCACAGAGGCAGACAGTTTCTGGGACAGGCGGGAGCCACAGAGCCGCTGAGGCAGCACCCTTTTGGGGCCGCAGACATCCGGCACCCTCCCAGTCGGAGGACAGTGACCTGCCCTGCAGGGAGCGCCATCTTGGCTCTGGGACTCCGCCGAGCTTAGTCTCTACAGGTCAGAGTGGGGACCACGGGGGCAGACGGCTTCTGGGACAGGCAGGAGCCACAGAGCCGCTGAGGCAGCACCCTTTTGGGGCCGCAGACTTCCGGCACCCTCCCAGCCGTAGGACAGAGACCTGCCCTGCAGAGAGCGCCATCTTGGCTCCGGGACTCCGCCGAACTTAGTCTACAGGTTAGAGTAAGGACCACAGAGGCAGACAGCTTCTGGGACAGGCGGGAGCCACAGAGCCGCTGAGGCAGCACCCTTTTGGGGCCGCAGACATCCGGCACCCTCCCAGTAGGAGGACAGTGACCTGCCCTGCAGGGAACGCCATCTTGGCTCCGGGACTCCGCCGAGCTTAGTCTCTACAGGTCAGAGTGGGGACCACGGGGGCAGACGGCTTCTGGGACAGGCGGGAGCCACAGAGCTGCTGAGGCAGCACCCTTTAGGGGCCGCAGACATCCGACACCCTCCCAGTCGGAGGACAGTGACCTGCCCTGCAGGGAGCGCCATCTTGGCTCCAGGACTCCTCCGAACTTAGTCTGTACAGGTCAGAGTGAGGACCACAGAGGCAGACAGCTTCTGGGACAGGCGGGAGCCACAGAACCGCTGAGGCAGCACCCTTTTGGGGCCGCAGACATCCGACACCCTCCCAGCCGGAGAACAGTGACCTGCCCTGCAGGGAGCGCCATCTTGGCTCCGGGACTCCGCCGAACTTAGTCTGTACAGGTCTGCTGACAGAGGATACTCAGAATCCCCAGAAGAACAACCTCTGAACAGAGACAACTATAACAACTCCAGAGATTACCAGATGGTGAGAGGTAAAGGTAAGAATCTTACTAACAGAAACCAAGACCACTCACCATCATCAGCACCCAGCACTCCCACTTCGCCCAGTCCAGGGCACCCCAACACACCTGAAAAACTAGACCTGGATTTAAAAGCATATCTCATGATGATGGTAGAGGACATCAAGAAGGACTTTAAAGAACTACAGGAGAACATGGCTAAAGAGTTACAAGTCCTTAAAGAAAAACAGGAAAACACAACCAAACTGGTAGAAGTCCTTAAAGAGAAACAGGAAAACACATCCAATCAGATGATGGAAATGAACAAAACCATACTAGACCTAAAAAGGGAAGTAGACACAATAAAGAAAACCCAAAATGAGGCAACACTGGAGATAGAAACCCTAGGAAAGAAATCTGGAACCATAGATGCAAGCATCAGCAACAGAATACAAGAGATGGAAGAGAGAATCTCAGGTGCAGAAGATTCCATAGAGAACATGGGCACAACAATCAAGGAAAATGGAAAATGCAAAAAGATCCTAACTCAAAACATCCAGGAAATACAGGACACAATGAGAAGACCAAACCTACGGATAATAGGAGTGGATGAGAATGAAGATTTTCAACTCAAAGGACCAGCAAACATCTTCAACAAAATTATAGAAGAAAACTTCCCAAATCTAAAGAAAGAGATGCCCATGAACATACAAGAAGCCTACAGAACTCCAAATAGGCTGGACCAGAAAAGAAATACCTCCCGACACATAATAATCAGAACAACAAATGCACTAAATAAAGATAGAATACTAAAAGCAGTTAGAGAAAAAGGCCAAGTAACATATAAAGGCAAGCCTATCAGAATTACACCAGATTTTTCACCAGAGACTATGAAAGCTAGAAGATCCTGGACAGATGTTATACAGACACTAAAAGAACACAAATTCCAGCCCAAGCTACTATACCCAGCCAAACTCTCAATTAACATAGATGGAGAAACCAAAGTATTCCACGACAAAGCCAAATTCACACATTATCTCTCCACGAATCCAGCCCTTCAAAGGATAATAACAGAAAAAAACCAATACAAGGACAGGAACCACGCCCTAGAAACAACAAGAAGGTAATCCCTCAACAAACCTAAAAGAAGACAGCCACAAGAACAGAATGCCAACTTTAACAACAAAAATAACAGGAAACAACAATTACTTTTCCTTAATATCTCTTAATATCAATGGACTCAACTCCCCGATAAAAAGACATAGACTAACAAACTGGCTACACAAACAAGACCCAACATTTTGCTGCTTACAAGAAACTCATCTCAGAGAAAAAGATAGACACTACCTCAGAATGAAAGGCTGGAAAACAATTTTCCAAGCAAATGGTCTGAAGAAACAAGCTGGAGTAGCCATTCTAATATCAGATAAGATTGACTTCCAACCCAAAGTCATCAAAAAAGACAGGGAGGGGCACTTCATACTCATCAAAGGTAAAATCCTCCAAGAGGAACTATCAATCCTGAATATCTCCAAATACAAAGGCAGCCTCATTCATTAAAGAAACTTTAGTAAATCTCAAAGCACACATTGCACCTCATACAATAATAGTGGGAGACTTCAACACACCACTTTCACCAATGGACAGATCATGGAAACAGAAACTAAACAGGGACACAGTGAAACTAACAGAAGTTATGGATCAAATGGATCTGGCAGATATCTACAGAACATTTTACCCTAAAACAAAAGGATACACCTTCTTCTCAGCACCTCATGGTACCTTCTCCAAAATTGACCACGTAATTGGGAACAAAACAGGACTCAACAGATACAAAAACATTGAAATTGTCCCATGCATCCTATCAGATCACCATGGACTAAGGCTGATCTTCAATAACAAAATAAATAATAGAAAGCCAACCTTCACGTGGAAACTGAACAACTCCCAATGATCAATATCAACTTCTCAATGATACCTTGGTCAAGGAAGGAATAAAGAAAGAAATTAAGGACTTTTTAGAGTTCAATGAAAATGAAGCCACAACATACCCAAACTTATGGGACGCAATGAAAGCATTTCTAAGAGGAAAACTCATAGCTCTGAGTGCCTCCAAAAGGAAACTAGAAAGAGCACACATTAGCAGCTTGACAACACACCTAAAAGCACTAGAACAAAAGGAAGCAAATTCACCCAAGAGGAGTAGACGGCAGGAAATAATCAAACTCAGGGGTGAAATCAACCAAGTGGAAACAAGAAAAACTATTCAAAGAATCAACCAATCAAGGAGCTGGTTCTTTGAGAAAATCAACAAGATAGATAAACCCTTAGCCAGACTCACTAGAGGGCACAGGGAAAGCATCCTAATTAACAAAATCAGAAATGAAAAAGGAGACATAACAACAGATCCTGAAGACATCCAAAACACCATCAGATCCTTCTACCAAAGGCTATACTCAACAAAACTTGAGAACCTGGATGAAATGGAGAAGTTCCTAGACAGATACCAGGTACCAAAGTTGAATCAAGATCAGGTTAATGATCTAAACAGCCCTATATCCCCCAAAGAAATAGAAGCAGTCATTAATAGTCTCCCAACCAAAAAAAGCCCAGGGCCAGATGGGTTTAGTGCAGAGTTCTATCAGACCTTCAAAGAAGATCTAATCCCAGTTCTTCACAAACTATTCCACAAAATAGAAACAGAAGGTACTCTACCCAACTCATTCTATGAAGCCACAATTACTCTGATACCTAAACCACAAAAAGACCCAACAAAGATAGAAAACTTCAGACCAATATCCCTTATGAATATTGATGCAAAAATCCTCAATAAAATTCTTGCTAACCGAATCCAAGAACACATCAAAACAATCATCCATCCTGACCAAGTAGGTTTCATCCCAGGGATGCAGGGATGGTTCAATATACGGAAATCCATCAACGTAATCCAGTATATAAACAAACTCAAAGACAAAAACCACATGGTCATCTCGTTAGATGCGGAAAAAGCATTTGACAAGATCCAACACCCATTCATGATAAAAGTCTTGGAAAGATCAGGAATTCAAGGCCCATACCTAAACATGATAAAAGCAATCTACAGCAAACCAGTAGCCAACATCAAAGTAAATGGTGAGAAGCTTGAAGCAATCCCTCTAAAATCAGGGACTAGACAAGGCTGTCCACTTTCTCCATACCTATTCAACATTGTACTTGAAGTCCTAGCCAGAGCAATTCGACAACAAAAGGAGATCAAAGGGATACAAATTGGAAAAGATGAAGTCAAAATATCACTTTTTGCAGATGATATGATAGTATATATAAGTGACCCTAAAAATTCCACCAGAGAACTCCTAAGCCTGATAAACAGCTTCGGTGAAGTAGCTGGATATAAAATTAACTCAAACAAATCAATGGCCTTTCTCTACACAAAGAATAAACAGGCTGAGAAAGAAATTAGGGAAACAACACCCTTCTCAATAGTCACAAATAATATAAAATATCTTGGCGTGACTCTAACTAAGGAAGTGAAAGATCTGTATAATAAAAACTTCAAGTCTCTGAAGAAAGAAATTATAGAAGATCTCAGAAGATGGAAAGATCTCCCATGCTCATGGATTGGCAGGATCAACATTGTAAAAATGGCTATCTTGCCAAAAGCAATCTACAGATTCAATGCAATCCCCATCAAAATTCCAACTCAATTCTTCAACGAATTAGAAAGTGCAATCTGCAAATTCATCTGGAATAACAAAAAACCTAGGATAGCAAAAACTCTTCTCAAGGATAAAAGAACCTCTGGTGGAATCACCATGCCGGACCTAAAGCTCTACTACAGAGCAATTGTGATAAAAACTGCATGGTACTGGTATAGTGACAGACAAATAGACCAATGGAATAGAATTGAAGACCCAGAAATGAACCCACACACCTACGGTCACTTGATCTTCGACAAGGGAGCTAAAAACATTCAGTGGAAGAAAGACAGCATTTTCAACAAATGGTGCTGGCACAAGTGGTTGTTAACATGTAGAAGAATGCGAATCGATCCATTCCTATCTCCTTGTACTAAGGTCAAGTCTAAGTGGATCAAGGAACTTCACATAAAACCAGAGACACTGAAACTTATAGAGGAGAAAGTGGGGAAAAGCCTTGAAGATATGGGCACAGGGGAAAAATTCCTGAATAGAACAGTAATGGCTTGTGCTGTAAGATCGAGAATTGACAAGTGGGACCTCATGAAACTACAAAGCTTCTGCAAGGCTAAAGACACCATCAATAAGACAAAAAAACCACCAACAGATTGGGAAAGGATCTTCACCTATCCTAAATCAGATAAGGGACTAATATCCAATATATATAAAGAACTCAAGAAGGTGGACTCCAGAAAGTCAAATAACCCCATTAAAAAATGGGGCTCAGAACTGAACAAAGAATTCTCGCCTGAGGAATACCGAATGGCAGAGAAACACCTGAAAAAATGTTCAACATCCTTAATCATCAGGGAAATGCAAATCAAAACAACCCTGAGATTCCACCTCACACCAGTCAGAATGGCTAAGATCAAAAATTCAGGTGACAGCAGATGCTGGCGAGGATGTGGAGAAAGAGGAACACTCCTCCATTGTTGGTGGGATTGCAAGCTTGTACAACCACTCTGGAAATCAGTCTGGCGGTTCCTCAGAAAATTGGACATAGTACTACCGGAGGATCCAGCAATACCTCTCCTGGGCATATATCCAGAAGATGTCCCAACGGGTAAAAAGGACACATGTTCCACTATGTTCATAGCAGCCCTATTTATAATAGCCAGAAGCTGGAAAGAACCCAGATGTCCCTCAACGGAGGAATGGATACAGAAATTATGGTACATTTACACAATGGAGTACTACTCAGCTATTAAAAAGAATGAATTTATGAAATTCCTAGCCAAATGGATGGACCTGGAGGGCATCATCTTGAGTGAAGTAACACAATCACAATAGAACTCACACAATATGTATTCACTGATAAGTGGATATTAGCCCAAAACTTAGGATACCCAAGATTTAAGATACAATTTGCTAAACGCATGAAACTCAAGAAGAATGAAGACCAAAGTGTGGACACTGTGCACCTTCTCAGAATTGGGAACAAAACACCCAGGGAAGGAGTTACAGAGACAAAGTTCGTAGCGGTGATGAAAGGATGGACCATTTAGAGACTGCCGTACCCAGGGATCCATCCCATAATCAACTTCTAAACGCTGACACCATTGCATACACTAGCAAGATTTTGCTGAAAGGACCCAAATATAGCTGTCTCTTGTGAGACGATGCTGGGGCCTAGCAAACACAGGAGTGGATGTTCACAGTCAGCTATTGGATGTATCACAGGGCTCCCAATGGAGAAGCTAGAGTAAGTACCCAAGGAGCTAAAGGGATCTGCAACCCTATTGTTGGAACAACATGATGTACTAACTAGAACCCCGGAGCTCTTGTCTCTAGCTGCATATGTATCGAAAGATGGCCTAGTCAGCCATCAATGGAAAGAGAGGCCCATTGGACTTGCAAACTTTATATGCCCCAATATAGGGGAATGCCAGGGCCAAAAGAATGGGAATGGGTGGATAGGGAAGTGGGGGGACGCTATGGGGGACTTTTGGGATAGCATTGGAAACGTAATTGAGGAAAATATGTAATAAAAATATTAAAAAAAAAAAAAAAAAGAAATCAACTGTGGCCCCAAGCAGCAGCCCAGACCAGGGATATCAGCACTGTCTTTGGTGGTTATATGGACTATACATCAACACGGACTCCATGCAGCTGCAGACATGGATAAATGTCTTCTTTGGAAGCAGCAAGGGAAGAGACAGTACCATGGCTTCAGGTTGCAGGGCAAGCTCCTAAGAGCAGGCTGTTTCTCACCATCTTAGCCTCTCCAGTTCCAGATTTCTTCATAGTGCAGAAACCATTTTGCTTCCCTTTCTCTGCCATTTGTCCACCACTTACTGGATCATCATAGTGATGCCTGGGCCTCTGGCTATCTTCTGACCCACCCTTGCTGCACGACAGTGGGATGACCGGAGCCTCTGTGTGTCCTCTATTTTTTTTTAAAGTAATACATTTAATTTCTCCTTGTACCTCTCTTATATAGCCTATATTATTTTACTGTAATGAGAATTTGCTAGCTTGTGAGGTATTCCTAGTGAAATGTAATCTCATTATTATTTAAAATGTTTAATTCTTATGTTTGGAATGTCTGTTTTGGTATATGTGCCCTCTGACTTACAGATTTCCATTGTTCTGGTTGGTTTTGTTTCAGTGAATACTTGTTATTGGTTTTTTCTACACGGATTTATGTTTGGGAGAAGTATTAATTGCAGTAATAACTATGATGGTTTAACAAAGGATTCTGTGTTAGCTGCAGAAGACACTGTTCATCACGTGTGCCCTATGGGACATACAGGCAGGATTACTAAGGTCTGCTTGGTTGATAAGCTTGATTTTGTCTTCAGTGGCAGATGCTGGTATTCAGTGTCACCTGTCTCCTTCTTTGAGATCTCTGGAAGGGAATTTCAAAGCAAATCACAACTTAGCTAGAATCTTTTGGAGATGACAGCAAACTTATTCTACCTCAACTGCGGCTCAAGCAGGCTTGTTTTAGGTTGGCCACTTTGACATCTCTAGAGTCTTAAGATTTCTTCCCTCCTGAGTGCTTCCTAGTTCCAGGCCATAGTGTTATACTGGTGAATATTTTGAAGCAAAGCATCATCTACCATCTACTACATACTCTGCCACTTGATATGTAATTATTAAATCACAGATGAACTTAAGTTTATATATTCTGTTATGTGCTATTTGTCAAAGAGAATGACATTCAGCCAGATGGTGGTGGCACACAACTTTAATCCCAGCACTTGGAAGGCAGAGGGAGGTGGATTTCTGAGTTCAAAACCAGAGCGAGTTCCAGGACAGCCAGGGCTATACAGAGAAACCCTGTCCCGAAAAAAACGAGAGAGAGAGAGAGAGAGAGAGAGAGAGAGAGAGAGAGAGAGAGAGAGAGAGAGAGAGAGAGAGAGAGAAAGGAAGGAAGAGGGAGAGGGAGAGGGAGAGGGAGAGGGAGAGGGAGAGGGAGAGGGAGAGGGAGAGGGAGAGGGAGAGGGAGAGGGAGAGGGAGAGGGAGAGGGAGAGGGAGAGGGAGAGGGAGAGGGAGAGGGAGAGAGAAAGAATAAAATTCATTGTGTTACATAGCCTGTTTTCATTGAGATATGCCTTACCTAATTATTCTTTGCTCAAACTCCCATTGACTAATGATTGTTTAAATATTTCTTTGATTTTTGTCTTCTTCAAAATGGTATGTGCCCACAATATGAACTAACCAGTACCCCCTAGAGCTTGTGTCTTTAGTTGCATATGTAGCAGAGGATGGCCTGTTAGCCATCAATGGGAGGAGAGGCCCTTGGTCTTGTGAAGATTATATGCCTCAGTACAGGGGAATGCCAGTGCCAAGAATCAGGAATTGGTGGGTTGGAGAGCAAGTCATGGGGAGGGTATAGGAGACTTTCGAAGAGGAAACTAGGAAAGGAGATGACATTTGGAATGTAAATGAAGAAAATATCTAATAAAAAATGTAAAACAAAAATTGATATGTGACCATGTGCAGCATTTTAATATTTAATTTATTGATATGTAATTCAGATTCTTTGGTGAGTTTTAGTCATTTAATATCTCACTTTTCCCCACTGCATATTATTCCATTGTTCAGGTGTAAGACAGATGGTTTATCTATTAATCTACTCGAGAGGACCCTTACTGTCCCCAAGCTTTCACAACATAGAGATTTACACCTATGAACATATTGTATATTTTCATTAATATTCAGCTCATTTAAATATGAGAGTACAAGTACCAGACCATGTTATGTTGTTTTTTGACAACTTCTAAAACATTTTCATATTATATTTTATTCCTACCAGCAACTGATACTAATAATTGCTTTACCTTTTTTCATATTAGCATTTGGTTATATTTATGTGTTATAAGCATCTTAACACATAACAGTCTTTTCCAGCTTTTAAGTACTGTAAGATGCAATGGTAACTGGGCTAGTAAGGCCCATCACTATAAGGTTTAAGAGTATAAGAAGTCACTCATGGGGTGAATGTCTGGAAAAATCTATGTTCTTAGTGTGCATGATTTTGTTTTTGTCGTTCAGTTCTTTCATGAGTATACTTTATAGAGCAGAGAGTTTTAGTTACAATAAATTCCATTATGTTTTGATGTCACAGATTCAGCTGCTGCTAATATGTTGAAGAAACACCATGGTCAAGGCCAAGATAACATCAGTCTTCTCTTCTGTCCTCCTTCAACAAGTCTATACATTTGCCTTCTGAAGTGAACCCTCAAATGTATTCTGTGTTAGTTTTTGTAAAATGTATAATTTTGTGCCTAAAATTAAAGTTTTTTTTTTTCAGGGTTTTCACTGCTAAAATGTGGACGAACTTTGTAAAACCATCATAAATACAGGGCAGAGGCTTTTAAAGTCATTAATTATGAATAGAAGGGAGGTTTGAGTCAATGGCAGCTGTGTTATGTGTAAAAGGTGCTTGAATTTAAGGTATGTTGAGTATAGAGTCAATAAGCTTTTACGGAGGAAATATATGGGATTTGGATAATGAGAACAACCAATAAAAACAAGTTTCAGGCCTTAGAAACTACATGAATAATTAGGCTATTTTTTTTTTAAATAGAGAGAACTTGGCAAGCAGCGTTGGGGGTGTTGTCGTAGAAATAAAAGCCAATTTTGATATATCATTGTTAAAATTTCTATTTTAGAATCCAATTGGAAACACCAAGTGCCAAATGAGTTGCATGGATTTTGAGTTTATGAAATATATCAGGAGGAAAATATAAACACTGGAAATAGCAGCCTGTAGGTGATGTTTAAATCCACAGGATAAAGAAAAACATACCAGGAAGTAATCACAAGAAAAAGTAAAATAATTTGGTTGGTTGGGACATGGTAACATTGATAAGTTAACTAGAGTTTGTGAATCTCTCAATGTGTATCTAAAAACACTGGTGAGTAGGAGAAATAAAGATGTTTTCAAGAAGAGCATAAAAGCCGGGAGTGGTGGCGCACACCTTTAACCCCAGCACTCGGGAGGCAGAGGCAGGCGGATTTCTGAGTTCGAGGCCAGCCTGGTCTACAAAGTGAGTTCCAGGACAGCCAGGGCTACACAGAGAAACCCTGTCTCGAAAAACCAAAAAAAAAAAAAAAAAAAAAAAAAAGAAAAGCATAAAAGGTGGTACATTCTATTGAAGACTAAGCAAACAAAACAAGAAATAAGAATTAGATTTGGAGGCATGTTAGATAGTAATTTTCATGAAAGAAATATGGCAGAAAGGGACCAAAACCTGACTGAGACAGACCCAAAGACTTATGTTAGACAAGCTTTCTAATGTTGTTAGCAAAACTCAACAGAGAGTGCCAGAAAGAGAAATAATAGAGTCTTAGTTTGGGGAATAAGTAGGCCTACTATTGCTATTGAAAATGCCATAACAATGGGTTCATGGGGTGGGGGCACCCTCTCAGAGGACAAGGTGAGGTAGGATGGGGTGAAGGACTCTTGGGGGGGGAATAAGAAAGGGGATATTTAGAATGTAAATAAACAAATTAAAGATAATAATAATTTAGAATATAGTGGGAATACAAAAAATTGAAATGTAAATAAAGAAAATATCTAATAAAAAAAGAATTAAAAAATTCTGAATCAAACTGATATGTTTTGTTAATGTGAACATGTTCATGTATTAATAACACATATGTTAAAATAACGAGCTATGGCCTTTATTTAATCCCTACTCTCATTAGCAAAGAACTCATTTCACTCAAATATTGCTAATGTGTGAATTTTGGCAGGTATCCCATCAAACAGTGAGGTTTAGCTTTTGTAGAAGAGTGAAGAGAACATTGACTGTTCCCGTGTCGTCCTAATCATATCTCATCCCTCATGATGAATACTAATTTTTATGACATCTCATTTTTTGGCTAAAAATATGGGAAAATATTAATTGATGTATCCCTAACACATAAGACCCTAAATATTTTAATGCTGTCCTTAAAGAATTATGTGTCTGGTACCTGGTACTCTCTCTAAAGAGTAATAAGCACATAGGACAAGGCTCACCAAACTTTATTAGTAGTGGCATCCTTGTTTCTCCACCACACAATGCAGATTTGTGTCGATATCAGGACCAAACAAAATATATGGTGTAGCATTTTCATATTGGTTTTTTTTTCATTCTTATTTCTATTTTGGCCCCCATATCTTTCTACTTTGATTAGAGGGATTTCTAAGAATATTATGTTAATGGTTAAACAGAGGAAGACTTCATGTAGACACCTTAAAACTCTAAAGATCTTCGACTGGTGTGAGGTGGAATCTCAGGATTGTTTTGATTTGCATTTCCCTGATGATTAAGGATGTTGAACATTTTTTCAGGTGCTTCTCAGCGATTTGATATTCCTCATTTGAGAACTCTTTGTTTAGCACTGTGCCCCACTTTTAATGGGGTTATTTGATTTTCTGGAGTCCATCTTCTTTATATATATATATATATATATATATATATATATATATATATATATATTTATACACACACATATATATATATACATATATATTTTGGATATTAGTCCCCTATCTGATTTAGGATTGGTTAAGATCCTTTCCCAATCTGTTGGTGGCCTTTTTGTCTTATTGACAGTGTCCTTTGCTTTACAGAAGCTTTGTAATTTTATGAGGTCCCATTTGTTGATTCTCGATCTTACAGCACAAGCCATTGCTGTTCTATTCAGAAATTTTTCCCCTGTTCCCATATCTTTTTTTTAATTTTTAATATTTTTATTACATATTTTCCTCAATTACATTTCCAATGCTATCCCAAAAGTCCCCATAGCGCCCCCCACTTCCCTACCCACCCATTCCCATTCTTTTGGCCCTGGCATTCCCCTATATTGGGGCATATAAAGTTTGCAAGTCCAATGGGCCTCTCTTTCCAGTGATGGCCGACTAGGCCATCTTTCGATACATATGCAGCTAGAGACAAGAGCTCCGGGGTACTGGTTAGTTCATCATGTTGTTCCAACTATAGGGTTGCAGATCCCTTTAGCTCCTTGGGTACTCTCTCTAGGGATCCATCCCATAATCAGCTTCTAAACGCTGACACCATTGCATACACTAGCAAGATTTTGCTGAAAGGACCCAAATATAGCTGTCTCTTGTGAGACGATGCCGGGGCCTAGCAAACTGTTCCCATATCTTTAATGGTTTTCCCCACTTTCTATTCTATAAGTTTCAGTGTCTCTGGTTTTATGTGGAGTTCCTTGATCCACCTAGACTTGACCTTAGTACAAAGAGATAAGAATGGATCAATTCACATTCTTCAAAATTCATGTGACAGCAGATGCTGGCAAGGATGTGGAGAAAGAGGAACACTCCTCCATTGTTGGTGGGATTGCAAGCTTGTACAACCACTCTGGAAATCAGTCTAGTGGTTACTTAGAAAACTGGACATAGTACTATCAGAGGATCCAGCAATACCTCTCCTGGGCATATATCCAGAAGATGTCCCAACTGGTAAGAAGGACACATGCTCAACTATTTTCATAGCAGCCTTATTTATAGTAGCCAGAAGCTGGAAAGAACCCAGATGCCCCTCAACAGAGGAATGGATACAGAAAATGTGGTACATTTACACAATGGAGTACAACTCAGCTATTAAAAGGAATGAATTTATGAAATTCCTAGGCAAATGGATGGATCTGGAGGGTATCATTCTGAGTGAGGTAATCCAATT
This sequence comes from Mus caroli, assembly GCF_978045245.1. Classification (NCBI taxonomy): domain Eukaryota; kingdom Metazoa; phylum Chordata; class Mammalia; order Rodentia; family Muridae; genus Mus; species Mus caroli. Next base: position 142,233,745 of record NW_028227256.1, read on the forward strand.
ACAAAAGGACTCACATGATATTCACTCACTGATAAGTGGATATTAGCCCAGAAACTTAGAATACCCAAGATACAATTTGCAAAACACATGAAACTCAAGAAGAATGAAGACCAAAGTGTGGACACTTCACCCCTTCTTGGAGCTGAGATGAAAGGATGGACCATCCAGATACTGCCCCACCCAGGGATCCATCCCATAATCAGCCACCAAACTCAGACACTATTGCATACGCCTGTAAGATTTTGCTGAAAGGACCCTGATATAGCTGTCTCTTGTGAGGCTATGCCAGTGCCTGGCAAACACAGAAGTGGGTGCTCACAGTCTGCTATTGGATGGAACACGGGGCCCCCAGTGGAGGAGCTAGAGAAAGTACCCAAGGAGTCTGCAACCCTAGAGGTGGAACAACTATATGAACTAACTAGTACCCCCAGAGCTCGTGTCTCTAGCTGCATATGCAGCAGAAGATGGCCTAGTCGGTCATCATTGGGAAGAGAGGCCCCTTGGTCTTGCAAACTTTATATGTCCCAGTACAGGGGAATTCCAGGGTCAAGAAATGGGAATGGGTGGGTAGAGGAGCAGAGCCTGGGGAGTGTATAGGGGACTTTCAGGATAGCATTTGAAATGTAAATGAAGAAAATACCTAATAAAAATTGGAAAAAATGTAAATGAAGAAAATGTCTAATAAAAAATAAAAATTAAAAATTAAATAAGGAAAAAAAAAACAACTCCAAATTTTATGATTCAGTTAGAACTCTGAAATGTTCAAACTCTGGGAAAATGTTCCTCTGTCTGTCTTTGTGCCAGCAAAGACACACAGTACTCACCAGGAAATAATGCAAATTGCTCAGTGGACACCAAATTATTCTTCTCTTTATACCCCCATGCCTATTATCATGCATGATAATGGTAGAAAATGGAAAAAATTTATTGATTTAATATTTTTAAGTGGCCACATAATCAGTTTCTACCTTCATAACAATTATGGAATTTACAAGTCCCTACTTCATGAAATGTATTATATCTTGTCTTCTTCTTTATTCTATTATTGCACTGTTTAGGCTCTGTCTCACAAGTTTTTAAGTTTAATTTAAGAAACAATTTTTCTCCTTTTTTCTCTAAGTTCATCTATATATTCAATTTTCGTGTCAATTACCCTCTCTGTAAGTGTGGCTACTCAAAAAGTTGCAATCAGATGTAGTAGGAAACTCTTTGAATTCAGTGAACCTGAAAAATATTTGGGTGTGAAAGTCCTTATATGAAAGGATTCATATCACAAGTTAGTTTTTTTTTAAATTAGTTATTTTAAATACTTGTATATGAATCATTTATTTTTGATTTGCATCTTAGTTTTTGAGATTATAACTACAGCAGTTTCTTCTTTCTTCCTTCCTTCCAAATTGACTCATATATCCATCCTGTGTTTTTTCAAATTTATAGCCTGTTGCCATTAATTGTTGCTATATACATATACAGATATGCATATATATTACTAAATACTTGAGAACAAGCTGTTCACTAGGCATAATATTATATAGTTGAGCACACGGACTGCTGGTCAGCATGGATACTGTATTGATGCCAGAATCCTCCCACTATTTTTGATAAGCTTGTTATCAGAAAATTAGACACATTGTAAACAGTGCACAACTTTATTAGATATTATATATTTTAACTAGTTGGGAAATTATTTTGACACTATTTTAATTTTTAACTACATTTTAATGGTTAACAAAATGTCCTCCTTCTACACAAATACATATGCAATTTAATAGGTACATACAAATATATTTATACTACTCATGAGTAGCAAAATAATTCAGTTTCCAATGTTATCTTTTTTTAATACTGTGTGCATCACCAATATTTTCCCAATATCAAAATATTGGTGATTTGCCAAGATACATAATATCACAAGAATCATAAAATTTCTTATCTGAAACCTTGAGCTTCAGTTCATATTAATTAAACTGATTAAATGTACTTGAGAGTGTTAACTTAAAAATTGTTTAAAATTTGGGAATTAAATGAGTAGGTTTCAAAAATGCTTTGCAAATCTTTGAGAATAGTACATTGTTGTTTGTAAAGCCAGAGTAATATGATTTTGACACTGTTTTAATTTTAATTCTACTATAATTGTTACTACTTACATAGGGGTTATAGTTTTGGACATATAATGTCATATTTATACCATTCATCATTCGTTCAATTTTTATAAGATATTAATAAAATTCTGAAGCTTCCCTAACTACAAAGATCATACAGACATCCAACTCACTGAGCCAACCAAAGTAACCTTATATTAAGCAAAGATATGCTGTTTACATATCATTCTTTTTAAACTTTCTTGATGTTCATATTATTTCCATCTTTATCCATCCCTGAAAAATTTAGTTTGCATTTCACTTTGCAATTTATTAGAGTGATTTCATCATCTGATAACTTGAAGCAGTTTATAAATCATGAAGCAGTTCCTGGGAAAGTTTTTAGATATTTTTGGAATATAGCTTACTTCTTGGAAACTAGATTGAACTTCTCTTTGCAGGAGCTATCCATTCTGACATTCCCTGTTCCCTATGGTTCGCTAACCAATTCTTGATTATTTCTTACAGACCAGTTTATATCTCATATCCTGTTAATAGCTTTCATGATGAATACAGGTCACCGTCACAGCTCTGTGTTCTCAAATCTATATTTACTTGGATAAAATTTGAGAGACATTTCTTGTATTTCTCAGTATACTTTGAAAAAAAATTTTAATATCTTTTTTTTTAAGTTGCTTAAAATGTTGAAAATATCTACTGGCTTTTCAAGGTGTATCCATGTGTTTGTGCTTGTGTTTGTTAGACAAATGAAAATATAAAGTATTTCCTTGCACATATTTGTTGAAAGATCCTAAAGGCATTTTTCCTAACAAATTATTAATATACAATCTGAAGTTTCAACATTATCTTTTTATCATTCTCTTGTATGCTTTATAAATTCACAAAAGACAAAATGTGAAAGATACACATTAGTTACTGGGATAATGGTTGACATTGAACTCAGATAATTTATTTATATTTAGGCAGTCTAAGAAAGTAGAATAATTTTCTTACAGTATTTATAGCTTGGTTCTTCATGTGCCTTCAAAGAATGTGAGAGTTTTGCATATGTCAGCAAGCATCACTGTAGTTGTATAGAAAATAATTTCCCTGACTGTCCTTTGGTGTGTTAGTTCTATGAAGCTTTGAAACACGTTAACAAATTTCTCTTGGAATGCATGGGACATAACAAAGTGGCAAATCTTCTGTTTCTAATTGCAACATATAGGTAATAAAAATTTCCAAAAAAGCCTAAAATAAAATAAAATAAAATAACAACTGTTATTTACTAATTAGTAACATATTCAGATAAGCTTTATGCTGCTTTTTCCCATGAGACAGGCAGGAACAGAAAAATATATATACACATTTTGTATATACATATATACATATACACATACACATAATACACATATACATATATAGAGACATAGATGTCATATACATATATATACACATGTACATATACATGTGCATCATATATATACATATACACTGCATATGCATATACATACACATTCACACACAGACACATATAAATATATAAAACAAGTGGATAACACATTTAGTAAATAAAATTCATGGCCTTGGTAAGCTTTAGTGTTGCAGTGAACATACTCCCTGTTAATTATTTAAGTAACTGTTTTTGCATCCATTTTTCTACTGTCTGTGACCTGAAGCTGCACTTTCATCTTCTCAAATAGTCTCTTAACAAGCTTCTCACTTTTGTTTGACCATGGGTAACCTGGCCCCAACACACAGCAGAATTATCTCCAAAAATATTAAATCCAATCACTCTGTTCCTTCAACATGAGCTTTTCAGTTTCCTTGAGCTAAGAGAATTTATTTAATATCATTTTAATAACACTCAAATACCTTTCCTCATGATTTTCCCATTGTCTAAGGAAAGAGCCATTCTAAATCGTGCTATCTCCTATATTAAATGTTATGTGTAGATTTATATTCCTGTTTATTGTTTGGATTTTGTTTTGTTTTGTCTTAGTCTGCTGAGCTTGTTTCCCATATCAGATAATATACATAACTTTTCAATATTTATCTGAAGAAAGACATTCATCATGTGGTTGTTTGTGTTTTGTTTGTTTTGTGTTTTGTTGTGTGTGTGTGTGTGTGTGTGTGTTTAGCATGTCGGTGTCCTCAGCTTCATGTGATCAAATATCACACTACTGTTACATTTGACACAGTGTAAATATAATGGCATGGTTAATATAATGGTAAAACGTATCTGTTTCTGTACATATCTGCTAGCTTGCACAACTGATCATTCCAGGATTGCAATTGTATCTTATCTCTCTTCATCCCTTTTGTCTTAATATTCCTTGCTAAAACAATATACCTCATGTATGAAATCGAAAGGAAAATACATTAATTTTTATATCACTAGCAAACATACAACTTCCAGAGGGCAAGAATGAAATTAAAATGAAAGTAAATCTAAAAGGGTTCTGATTCCTAAGTTGTGATCTTTGTACATGGCCATATATAAAAAGACTAGAGCTTCAGTATTTTCTAATAATTCTGGAAAGGAAACTTGTGTGAAGAGGCAATGTAGCAGGTTTTCTTTTGTGCTCTTTATTCTCTCACTGCAGAACATATAGAGTGGACCTTGAACACAAGCAGAAAGGTTATACACCCCTATGACGTTTGTGCCACTATTAAATCAAAGGGCACATCTTTCCTGCCTGCTTGGTATTGTAGCTCACAGCTGGGGAAGAATGATGATTCTTTTCTCTTCTGGCAGCCTGCATAGCAACTTCTCTCACTACCATCAGGGTAGCCGGTCAGAAGGAAGCTTCTTGGTGACTTCCAGCTTGATTTCTTCATGATCTGTGACTCCAGCATGTGTTCTCTGCAGCAATAGGGGAACATCAACTTCTGGAGGAAAACCAAAAGTGTTAGCAATAGACTAATGTTTAGGGATTTGTAGGACAAAATTGGTCAACAACTCTAAAAGAAGTAACCTATTACTTTCACTGTAAACCTGTGGTGTCTAGCTGAGGCATTGTTGCTCTGGCAGAGGTTAAATCCATTGTTAATCTTTGTGTATAAATGTATACATGGGTTTTAAGAAGCATCTATGGTAGTGGTTTTCCACATTATTTATTGAAAAGACTTTCAGTGTCACTATCGCTCCTTATATTCCTTTCTCTCACTGCCCCTATGGGCTCTAACTGTAATTCAGCCCTTTTTGTTCTGTTACTCTGCTTTAACTGGTTATACAATGAGTTCATACAGCACATCTGTGCATGCCTCTTGTCATACAAAATTTGACTTTATAACACAGTCTATTAGGAATACCAGTAGAATTTTTGGTAGCAGTCTATGCTCCATAACTTATAAATCCTGAATATAACACCAGAAAGTTAATTGTATGTGTGTTACAATGACTTCATATATTTCAAAGCATAGTTCGTCTTCCTTAGAGCTGTGCTTCATTCATGCTGGGCATTCCTAGAATAGCCATTTTACTTCAAATTTATATACTCTTTCCTATATCAATTTTTCTCAGGTAACTTTATTAGTTATGTGTCTTTGTCTACCAGTCCTCTATTGTTAAGATGTTCTATTCTGCATGGAAATGAGAAGGTATTTTCTTGCTCTGGTGATGAAAGATATGTTTTGAGGACAACACATAAAAAATGGGAATGACATACTTCCCCGAGACTAAAAATCACAAAATAGAACTTTATTTTCCTGTGCCTAGAAACCTTGAATGTTTTTTTCTTTAACTTAAAACACTTCAATGCCAAAAATCTTAATCCCATTAACCAAATTATTCAGAAGACAGAAGCCATTGATCTTCAACTAATTTTTGTTTCCTTTCTTCCTATGTCTCATTCCCTCTTTAAATTTAGAAGTCACGATGTTTTGTCCATTTTGAGTTCTGTGTCTCAACTGACAAGACTTAAGCCTCTCATGTAAGACAGAGTCCCAGGGGCAGGAGGAGCCAGTGGGGTAAGAGAAGAAAGAATGGCAATGGTGTCTTTCAAATTCACTGTTGGTGTGATGTTTAAGTCAGCATTTTAAATAAAAATAATGAGTTGTGCAAATTTCTTCAATCTTAATATTATTGCTTCTTTATTTTGATAAAGTAAATGAACATTCTTGTTATCAAATACTGAGTGGACTTCTGAAGCATCAAAATAGCATTAGCTCCAAATTATGTTTAACAGTTGAATCCAAGATCTAGAACTGTTATATGCACTTTCATCCATAGAACATATTTCTAAAATGTCATTAATAGTTGACTTAAGGATATATGACCTTCTATGGACTTTACTTGTAGTAACTAAAAGGGGCATCACTCAGGATAACATTTGTCTCCTGCTGAGTGACTAGTGATGAATAACACATATGAATGCTTTGTCTGTGCTGACTGCAACTGTAGCTATTCATCTGGATTTAAGAGTTCCCACATATCACCATGTGCTGAAAAGTTTTATGTCAACTTGACCCAAGCTGAAGTTATCTGACAGGAGGGAACCTCAATTTAAAAAAATGCTTCCATAAGGTTGGGCTGTAAGTAAGCCCACAGGGCATTTTGTTAATTAGTGATTGAAGGGGAAGATACCAGTCCATTGTGAATGGTGCCTTCCCTGAGCTGGTGGTCCTCAGTTCTGTAAGGAATCAGTGTGAGCAGGCATGGGGAGCAAGCCAGTAAGCAGCAGTCCTTTATGGTCTCTAAATCAGCTCCTGACTCCAAGCTCCTTTAGTGATGAACTACAATCAACACATATAAACCAAGTAACCATTTTCCTCCCTGTGTTTCTTTTGGTCATGGTGTTTTATCACAGCAGTAAAAGCACTAAGGCATAACCTAACCCTAGAATTTTGGTAGCATTTAATGTCAATTTTTCATTTATCTAGAATTTTATATTGCCCTCTGATTTTTATGTAAATGGTCCTATCATTTTACTGTCTTTGTACTATTTTAATCTTTTTTCAAACCTTGGACCTCAATTGTTTGTGCATATTTATGTTGTTTTAATTATCCATTAGTAGTTTGTAATAAATCAATTAAATTTTATTAAAACAGTTCATATCTAAAAATACAAAAGGTAAATTTTTATGATAACCCACTTCAACCTACACCTAATAATATGTTTCATTAAAAAGAGAGATTTGATTATCTGCATACTCAAAACTGTTGAGGTAGTCTCAGATTTTAAATTTCCTTCTCAGCCAGGCAGTGATGGAGGGGGCAATGCCTTTGATTCGAGCACTCTGAGTTCAAGTCCAGCTTGGTTTACAAAGTTCTAGGACAACAAGGGCTGCATACAGTTAAACTTCATTCTCCATATCCAGATATCCTTCTCTAATAATAATGCACTCCACGTTGGTTATTTATGCGTTTTGTGAGTGCAGGAGAACCAACTGTTAAGCAATTTCTATCTTTCTCATTGAAACATATTAATTTTCAATTTTTCATATTAGTGTATTCCACTTACATCTTTCCCCCTTTCCTCTCTCCCACTCCTTTCATATGCCCCCTTCCCTGCTCCCTTCAAAGATGTGTAACCTTTTTTATTCTTATATAACAGGTCATCCCTAAAAGCATATACACAAAAATGGGGGGAATTTAAACTGCCAGCATGTGTTTGTATCGGGAGAAAAGATTATTTGTAAAATGGAGTTTTATTTTCAAGCCTTTATATATATATATATATATATATATATATATATATATATATATATATATATATATATATATTTAAATATTTTTATTACATCTATTCCTCAATTACATTTCCAATGCTATCCCAAAAGTCCCCCATACCCTCCCCCCACTTCCCTACCCACCCATTCCCAGTTTTTTTTTTTTTTTTTTTTTTGGCCCTGGCGTTCCCCTGTACTGGGGCATATAATGTTGGCAAGTCCAATGGGCCTCTCTTTCCAGTGATGGCCGACTAGACCATCTTTTGATACATATGCAGCTAGAGTCAAGAGCTCCGGTATATTTTATATTTATATTTTCAATTGCTTTTCTTCTTAACTGTCTTGTGGCTGGTGGCATCCTTTTTCTTGTAGTTTTAATTATGAAGCCCTGCTTTTGAACTATTATTAGTGGCCAGCAGAATTAGATCTTTAATACCTGGATCTAAAGAGTACTTCCTTGGGTTGTGCCCAATGCTTGTGAAGAAATATATCTTGCTTCAACTTTGAAATAGTTTTGATTTTGAGTGCTAATGAGCAACAATCGCAACTTGATATCATACTTCCCTCCTCATATATTACAATTTTGTGTACCATCTTTCCCATTTTACTCAGAACAAAAATCAGTTGATGATTTTTGGAAGCAGTAGCGGTGAGAAAGTATTCTTTTCTTTTTAATGGGCTGGTCTCTAGGAGTTTTACAATGCTCCAGTGATCATTGGGCAACATAAATTGGATTTGGTGTTTTTTTCTTCTTTTTTCGAGACGAGGGTTACAAAGGTGAAGATGACTTGGAATGTGATTGGATGCATTATACTAGACTCCCAAATAATTAATACAAATCTTATATTGGGAGAAAAAAAAGAATTGTGGAGAGAGTAATTCTTTTTTTTAATTAATTTATTTTTTACACTCCATATTTTATCCCCCTCCCTTACTGTTCTACATCCGCTACCTCCTCCCCACCCTTCTGTTTCCATGTGGATATCCCCATCCCCCACCTCACCTGACCTCTAAATCCCCTGGGTCCTCCAGTCTCTTGAGGGTTAGGTGCATCATCTCTGAATGAACACAGACCTGGAAATCCTATACTGTATGTGTGTTGGGGGCCTCATATCAGCTGATATATGCTGTCTGTCTGGTGGTCCAGTGTTTGAGAGATCACGGGGTCCAGATTAATTGAGACTGCTGGTCATCTTATAGGGTCGCTTTCTCCTCAGCTTCTTTCAACCTTCCCTAATTCAACAGGGGTCAGCTGCTTCTGTCCATTGGTTGGGTGCAAATATCTGCATCTGACTCTTTCAGCTGTTTGTTAGGTCTTTTGGAGGGCAGTCATAGCCTCAGTAATAATGTCAGGCCTTGGAATCTCCCCTTGATCTGGATTCTACTTTGGGTCTGTGGCTGGACCTTCTTTTCCTCAGGCTCCTCAGGAGAGGGTGGGGCCAGTGAGAGGGAGAAAGGAACCTGATCTGGTATTGGGTGAGGGAAAAGGACTGAAGCCCTGAGGGCCAGCAGAAAGAATGGAAACAGGAAACCTTGGGAAATAGGAGGTTTGGGGGACCCTCCAGAATGCACCAGAGACCTGGGAGGTGAGAGACTCTTGGACTCAAAGGGAGGCTCCTTAGATGAGAGAGTAATTCTTATTCCTCCATCAAGTGGTGAATTCTGCAGGACCTTTGTGCCCTAGTCATCGCCCCTGCTCATGATTTATCTCCTGGGAGTCATAGGACACTTGAATTTTAAGTCTTACACAATGCATTGCATGCCTGTTTTTGCCTCTCACCTAAGATAGACAGACTTCAATTACAAGAGGTAAGTCCTATTTACTTTTTTAATTTTATGACTTAAAGTTGCATTAGCAGGGCATTTATCTAATAATATGCACTGAGTTAAAATAAGCTGCTTCCTGATACAGTCCTCTCTTCAGGATAAATCTCTTTAATGGTCAGTAGGGGAATATAATATTCTCTTTCTTGCTTCCATATATTATAAATATTTTTCTAGTACACTTATGTCAATCTATTGATTAAATATGCAATTTACTCATAGCATTTACATATGAAGAACGTATTTATTTACAATATACCTTCAGCAATTACTATTTTTGATATCACAATACATTTAAAATATCTGTTAAATGTGTATATAGACTAGCATTGGAAAACATTTCTATAACTTTTATTTTAAGGTTCTGCAGATTCTCCCTTTTCTGTTTTCCTTTTGCATGCTAAGTATTCTTTTCCTGCTTGGTTCTATTGTCTTTTCTTAGTGCTTCTTTATATCCCAGCATCAGGACCATCTTTCATCATGCCCTTTAAACATATTACTTATACCACTTTGCTTATATTTAACATGAATGCCTCATGATACACAGTGAAAGAGAATACATGGCTACTTGCTGGCTGATTCCCATGGCTTGCCCATCCTGCATACTTGCTTTTTTGCTCTCTCTCTCTCTCTCTCTCTCTCTCTCTCTCTCTCTCATCTCTTATCTCTCTTTGTCTCTCTTCTTTCTTCTCTCTTCTTCTTTTTTTTTATTTTTGTAATTTAAAATAGTTTTTTTTTCCCCACACATACTGTGTCCTGGTTACCATTCACTCTCCCTCTATCCCTCCCAGTTCTCCCTAACCTCCCCTCCCATTCATATCCATTTCTGTTCTATCTCATTAGAACCAAACAAGCTTCTAAGGAATATATAATATTTTATATTATAATATGATAGACTAGACTATGATACAATATAATAAACCAGAACTAACACACTGCAATAAAACAAAACAAGACTATCTGGGCAGTGGTGACAGCAGCCACAGTGGACTGAACCCTGCTCATCAATCACCAATTAGGAAAATACTCCATATACTTGCCCATAGACTAATCTTATGAAAACATTTTCTTAGTTGTGTATCTCTCTTCTTGGATAGCCTTAAACTGTATCAAGTTGACAGAAACAAAAATAGACAACAAAATAAAATAAAATAAATCCCAACCTGGAAAATACTCCTGAAATATAGTCATAATGATATATATACAGTTTTCAAAAGTTGATCCCACATTTTCAGTACAGATACTGTCCCTCATATAAAGAGAGAAAGAGAAACCTATTGTTGTTACAGGGTTTCTCTCTATCATGCCCTGTCTTTCCTAGAACTTACTGTGTAAACTAAGAGAGCCTATTAGGATATCTAACTCAAAGATATCCACCTGTTTCTGTTCCCAGGATATGAAGATTTAGAGGCATGCACCATGTCTCACTCAAAATTATGTTTTCAACAAAACAGAAGAAATAGGTAGAAAATTTTAGAATCTGATGAAATGCAGATGTTGGATATTATCACACATCCTATGCCTCAATGATAGTTTTCCTCAATGATAGAAGAACTATGCTACAGGTTTTGCCTTTAGAAGTTTCAATTCCATTCCCCAACAAGGCTAAGAAAAGAAAAATTATTTACTGTGACTTTTAATTCTAATGTTATGGCTTTAATTGTAAAACAGACAAAGGCCTCATGTGTGATTACTTAGTAATTAAAAATAATTACTTCATTTACAATGAAACACAGTGTCTAATGACCATGCCACATAATACCTGAAATATTGTCTGTAGGAAAGATACCTACTCATCAAGAGCATGTGCATTGGTAGACTAATATGAATCCTTCCACTATTCCTAGACAACTTTACACTTGGGGATTGTTTCTTAGTGCAGTCATATTGGGACAGTGTCTGAACTTAAAAATCTGGGATCAATATTTAAAATTTTTAAGGTAATACTTGCTTAGTCTGGCATCCACCTTCTTCATTAACTATTCGGAATCTATAGGGGTGACCCTAGCTGAGACCCCTACCAGAGGGGAATATAGAGACTGAAGTGACCACCTCCTGTAGCCAGTAAGTACTTCCAATGGAAGGAGAATATCAACTCACTCACAAAACCTTCAACCTAAAATTTGTCCTGCCTACAAGATGCTCAGGAATAAACATGCAGCAGAGACTCGGGAAACTCTGAAAAAATATTGGCCCAATTTGAGAACCATTCCATGGAAGAGAGCTAACTAACCCCTGACACTATCAATGATATTCTGCTATGCTTATAGACAGGAGCCTAGTATAACTGTCTCCTGAGAGGCCTTATACAGAAGCAGATAGAAACAGATGCAGCAAGTCAAAGGCAAACATCCGGTAGTCTTACAGAAGAGTTAGGGAGATAGAATTAAGTGAGCAGGAGGAGTCTAGTAAGCCACAAATAGATCTAGAGAGTTAACTAACCTTGGACAATGGGGGCTCACAGAGACTGAACCACCAACCAAAGAGCATGCAGGGGCTGGCCCTATCCACCATCCCCTCATATTTGTAGAAGATGTGCAGCTTGAGCTTCATATTTGTCCCTTAACAATTGGAGCAGGAGCTGTCGATAACTCTGCTGCCTGCCAGTGGATCCCGTTCCTACCTGGACCTCCTTGTTGGGCCTCAATGGTGTGAGAGGTGCTTAGGCCTCCAGGGCCTAAATGTGCCACAGTGGAGTGGTACCCAAGGTGGGGCTTCCCCTTCTCCTCAGAGAAGGAGAGTAATGGGGTAAGGGATTGGGAGGAAAGGAGGGAGTGTTGTTGTAATTGGAATGTAACATGAATAAAAAAAATAAATAGAGCACATACTAATGATTAAATAAAATAAATAACTATGACTATAGCAATATGTGTTCAAATAGATTTTGTGTCCATTTAAACCCTCTAAATTTTACTTAATGCAATATTAAATTTATTCAGGTAGTTAAGTTTAGATGATTGATTTATCTAAAATTCTATAAAATGTGACAGAATTAATATTTAACCCAAACAAGTTCATGTCCCCTGGCTGTTAAATGGGATCCAAGAAAAATGTTAGTCTTGAGGCTAATGATTTCATGTCTGATTGATGCTCCTTTGGACGAAATTAAAGCAAAATACCCCCTTGCTAAGCTCATATACTTTTCATGTTCTTCAAGATTAATTATATACTCTGCATGTCAGTTAGAAAGAGTAATTCCTTATAAAAGTAATTATAAAAGGAAATTGTTAAACAAGACCTACGCTTTAATTGCCTTTGTGGTGGTGTTTATTTCTCCGTTTTGATATGGAGAACTGAAATGTTAGATAATGATTGTGTATTCCTAACTCCTAGTACTCTGGTGAATGCAAATAAAGAGATTTATGTTAATAACTTCCCTTGAAGATTAATTGTTTCAAGAGAGATTGGGTTTTCAAAAATCTCTTTTGTATTCTTATTTTCATTCAGGAGTGAAATATATTCATATTAAGTATTAGCACCTGCTTAAAGATGAAATTTATTTAGTGAAACAAAAGTGAGGCTGGTGTGACATCATTTTCTTAAAACAAGTGTGTTTTTCCCCCACTGTTATACTACCTAGTTCACATATGCATTTAAAGCAGCGTGCACCATTTGGGGAGGTGTATTATCAATGACACCTTAATGACATACAAATATGGTTTTTGCTTTTATTTTCAAACCCCAGTGAGACATTGCAGTGATCCCATTGCAGAGGCTGGGAAGAATCTTTACTTACAGACATAATGCATTACTCATTTGCTTCCCAGGATACCATTCACTTGACTACATTAAAAGTATCTGGATTATGCTTTCATATTAAACATTTATAATATTTATAGACAGTATTAACTGGTAGACAGTTTCAGAACCAGAAATAAATCCTAAAATCATTTTCAATTAGGGAGAAATTGCCAACATCACTAGCATTTAAACATTGGTTAAAGCACTGTCAGGATATGGATAATTGTGTAGTAACCACTTTTTGTACTAGAATCATTCCTCTACTTTTTCATATGTGCAGTCACTCATTTTATTTACTAGTATGTAGGAAAATATATTCTCATTTATTAATAATTTGCCTTGATATAAAAGTATGTATTTAAATTCAATATATGATAACATATAACTCTATATTCTCATTTATATCAGTAAGACATGAGAGTACATTAGAATTTTGAAGTATACTCTTAACTATTTACTTTATCTAACAATAGTGAAAGTGAAGTAAAACTATCAATTACATAGTCTTTTAACAATGGTGAACAATTTCTTCTGAAATTTAGATCTACAAATTTTCTGATATCTCAGTTGTAAGCAAAACTATAAAACAACAAAGTAAACACTGGTGTAATGTAAATATAAATCATATGATATAAATAAATATATTAAAATTATTATTTGGGGGTAGGTTTATTGGTAATTCATAAAGCAAAGTTCTAACTATGTCAAATTAATATCAAGGTAGAAAGTTGGTTTACTCTCAATATTATTGATATTATTGGCCCCTAATATCATAAAATGTCATCAATGATTATTACTATATGTACACATACTTAGATCCATCTCTTTCTCTCTCTCTCTCTCTCTCTCTCTCTCTCTCTCTCTCTCTCTATCTATCTATCTACATACATATATAACATAATTCTATATATTTTGATATATAGATATAATATATACTACATATCTATCAGACTATATAATCTATATAAATTTATCAATATATTATTTATCTATGGATCTATATATGTATATCATCTACATTTATATATCTGCCTGTATATATATATATATATATATATATATATATATATATATATATATATATACACACATACACACACATACACACAGAGCGATATTTTCATGACTGACTATTTGATACTGGACAATCAAACAAAGGGCTCATAATTTTTGTGGAAGACTAAATCTCCCATGCTCAGCATTCTTCAGGTGCCTGCATTTCTTTGTTTAGGGATTAGGCACTGTGAGAATTCGTCTGCCACATTAACATGCCCATTAGTGTTGTCCCTACTCTGATTTAGTTTAGACAGCCACATTCCTGAGGTATCATAGGTAATAACATTGAATGAAAAGAATCCATAATGTCATAATCTATTCAACTGTCTCTCCATAAACACTTTATGATGATTTATTATTACCTTTTGAAAACAGCAGAAATACAGGTATACTGGAAAGATGAGAAAATATTCATAATATGAAACTTCATACTAACGACCAATAATAATAGAACTAGAAAAAATACTGAATGAAGTGTCTTTTAGAGATATTTCTAGTAGAATTATGGCACAAAAGCAAACATTTTATGCATGCAACTATTATAATACTATTAGTAACAAAGATTCATTATATATGAATATGTGGAAAAAACAGGTGGAAATGAAGTTCAGTTTGTTTTGCAGATGAGGAAGTGATTCTATAACATGTATAGTTTAAAGTCATAACTATGATTCAAATCGATTGCATTACTTTTTAAAAAAAATTTATTAGATATTTTCTTCATTTACTTTTCAAGTGCTATCCCGAAAGTCCCCTATACCCTCCCCCCACCCTGCTCCCCAACCCACTGTCCTGGCCCTGGCAAGTCCTATACTGGGGCATATGATCTTCACAAGATCAAGGGCCTCTCCTCCCAGTGATGGCTGCCTAGGCCATTCTATGCTACATATGCAACTAGAGACACAGCTCTGGGGGTTACTGGTTAGTTCATATTGTTTATCCTCCTATAGGGTTGCAGACCCCTTTTGCTCCTTGTGTATTTTTTCTATCTCCTTCTTTAGGGGCCCTGTGTTCCATCCAATAGATGACTGTGAACATCCACTTCTGTATTTGCCAGGCACTGTCATAGTCTCACTAGAAGTCTCTCTAACCTCATCCCTCCACGTTGCTATTGCCAACCCTTATTTCTATACAATAAAGTAGGAGTTTATCCAAAACATACAAATGTCAGATCATGTTTTTCCACCATTAAAAACCCTATTATCTAAAAATCCAAATTCTTCTATCACATTTTCTAGCACTGCCTGCTTCTGATTACATTGTAAGCTTTGTACTGTGTATTTGTTTTACTCACTCATTATCAGCTGTTTTAAGACTGAAAACTATCTCAAGATATTCACCAACTTCATTTCTAAAACATCATTGGTTCCTGCCTAGAATCTGGTGTCCCACATGTTTTTCTGGTTGTTTCCTAATCATTTTGTTCAGATTACAAATCATTTTTATTAACTTTCTGTGACCTATAGTTAGTACTTGACCTTCAATATTTTCAAATTTCTACTTTTGTCCCCTAAAGTATTCCTTAATATTAGCTTGTTCATTAACTTTCTTTTTTTAAAATTAGGTATTTTCTTCATTTACATTTCCAATGCTATCTCAAAAGTCCCCCATACCCTCCCCCCCAATTCCCCTACCCACCCACTCCCATTTCTTGGCCCTGGCATTCCCCTGTACTGAGGCATATAAAGTTTTCTATGTGATACAGTTTCAATATTTTATGAAAAATTATATTTAACTTCATTATGACACGCAGACAACACCAAGTGGCTTCTTGGCATATAGTATGGATTTCCATGTATTTCAAAAATGAAAAATAAATGGCTGGTAAGTCAGACTATTAGCCATAATTGCATCTTCATGACAGCCTAAGTAATCCAATTCAAAATAGGAAGGGTTTATTTTGGCTCATTGCCTGAAAGCCTTCCATATAGCATAAACTTTTCCAAGGCTGTTGTTGGGCTAGATGACAGATAAATCATTATGGGAGAAACAGGTGGTATAGAAACATGTTGATCTCAGAGTAGCCAAAAGACAGAGATAGAAAGAAAGGGAGAGGCTAAAGACAAATGTATTCTTTGAGGGAATGTTCTCCAATAACCTACTTCATCCAATTAGTCTGACTCTCCTTAACTGTATGACACCTCTCAATAGCTTATGAAGCTATGAATTCGTTGACATCTAAATGCATCAGTGAGGTTAGGAACTTATGATCAGATAATCCTTAAAATGGATTGGGAACCAGTCTTCAACATAAGTTTAAAGTGGGCATTTCATTTCCAAACTAAAGTAACTGGTCAGAAACTTGAAATTAAGAAGCGTAGTAAAGAAATAGTGATGTTCACTGACATCAGGAACCTCTGTTGAATCTTTGTTTTTTGGCCAGAAGTTGAACTTTTTTGATACATTCACAAAATTCTAATTACAAGCCATTTTCTTGTCAGCAACTACCTGGAAACAAGTATAAAGTTTAACATGACTGTGGTAATATGAGAAGCTTTTAAACTAACAAATAATGTTAATCTTGTAACAAATGAAGAATAAGATAGGTACTTATTATTTATAACTCTCCTAAATAAGATCAATAGTTTAATTTTCTTCTAATGGAAATAGGGATTTCACAGTGTGAGCCAAACCGGTTTAAACTCACGATTCTTGCAGCTCAGCCTACCAAGTACTAGCTATCATAGCAATCACATTCTGATTTTTTTAATGTACTAAATTCTGAACTTTTCAGCAACTTTGAATTTTTTGAAAGCATTAACTTCAGTAATTTTTGAAAACTTTAACTATTTTTTAAATTTCAAATCAAGCTGAGAGAGTAAAATAGGAGGGAATGGGAGGAGAAATAGATAACATTAAAGGTGCTTGAAGACTGTTTCAAAACCACATAATTTATAAGCCAGAAGTAGAGACGGGGGGGGGGGGGGAGGAGAGAGAGGAAGATGGGGAGGGGGAGGAAGAAGGGGAGGGGGAGTGGGGGGAAGATGGGGAGGGGAGGGAGAGGGAGAGGGAAAGGGAGAGGGAGACGGAGATAGAGAGGGAGATGGGGAGGGAGACAGAGAGGGAGAGGGAGAGGGAGAGGGAGAGGGAGAGGGAGAGGGAGAGGGAGAAATAGTTGGAGTTACTCTATGGGGGATGATGCTCCTCTCACAAACCATAGGCTGCCAACCATAAAGCTCAGTGCTGCCAGTGCCAGATGAGGGGTCAGGGGTCCCATGAAGGCTTTCAGAAGCACGAAGACTGTTGCATTCTCTTTAGGTCCTACTGCTGAAAGCACTATACACTAGAGTCCGGTAACACAGAGAAATAAAGATTTCACTGACTTTAACACTTCTTTGCAGATGTGTACTTCTAGAAGGGGCAATGTATACTACAAGGGAGAAAGTAATGCACAGATCTTATAAGATAGAATCCCTTCAATCTATAAAACAACTGCCTTACAAGACACACATATTGCAGAAACAGTGGAATAGATGTTATGGGGATAACCAACATTTTTTTTTTTTTGAGACAGGGTTTCTCTGTATAACCCTGGCTGTCCTGGAACTCACTTTGTAGAGCAAGCCAGCCTCAAACTCAGAAATCCACCTGCCTCTGCCTCCCAAGTGCTGGAATTAAAGGCATGCACCACCACTGCTGGCAACCAACAACTTTCTAGTTTAATTTAAGATCTGCTTCATAAGAGGAACCACATGCTTTTGACTAAGAACATATGGATGGGTATTCCATAGGTCCTATATGAGAACACATTGCTATTATCATGATAAAATATAAATAACAATAAATGACAGCATGAATGCTCATCTATAAAAGAAAATACTGATTCTTTGTTTCACACCATGTGTTCGATTTCTTCTCTATTGCCCTTTGCCCTTGCAACCTCCTCCCCAGATAAAAAACACATAAACAGACTAGCTAAATAAGTAAACAAACAAAACAAAGCATATAAAACAACTTATCATGGATGCTATAGTGTCCCACTGTATACCACTCTGACCACACATTTTTTTACTTGCAAATGTTCATTGCACTGAGTCATTGGCCTGGTTCAAGTTCTCTGGCTTCTGTGACACCATCAATATTGGATCCTTACTAGAAATTCTTCGAGTTATCCTGTTGTTGCCCTGTGTCTTGAAGATCCTATACCTTTGGATCCCCAGGACTAGTCCTTTTACATGCCCCAACAGTTTACAGATGATGTAGATTTGGAGATAGACCAACTCAAACTCCCAAATCTTGGTCTGACTGGTAGCTGAGCTGGTTAGGCCACCAGCTCTTCCTTATTTGTTCCTCTAGAGTGAGCTTCAGCAAAGTTACAGCTAAGTCAGAGTGCTTCTAAGGGAAGCCAGGGTCCGTTCTCCTGCTCTTAGGTCTCTAGAACTCAGCTCAACTGTGCTGCCCAGTCAAGGCACTGGGGCCTATTCTCCCAAGAGCTGCAACCTGTGTGGGGGTGGGGGTGGGGGGGTGAAACAACTCTTCAGTCATCAGGCCCTAAGGGCTGATTCATTCACCCATGCCTCCCTATAAGTGCCAGCTCCTAGTCTGTTACCCAGTTCGGGTACAAGACCCACTCTCCCAAGTGCTACAGCAAGTGAAAGCCAGAGATAGCACTGCAGCTCTCAGGACCTTAGGACCAGATATCCTGATGCCACAGTGCAGAAGGATGGGGAAAGCATCATTCCTACACCCACTCTACCTCACAGATCACCTCATCAAGCATGGCCAATTCTGCAGTGATCATGCCCTCAGGGCCAGCTCACCTGTGCTCCCTCCACCAGGGCCAGCTATATTGTGCTGTCCTGGAGAGGTGCGGGGCCCATTCTCCCACATGCTGCTCCCAGTGAGGGCACAGTTTATTTCTATACCTATAGAATAGTGCATTTTTCAACCTTCATTAAAGAGGCTTTTTCCCCCAAGGGTATTTATTAGTATAGATACTCATAATTGGTCAATGATTATGAGGTGGTAGAGTGCTCAGCCCTAAATAGAGCACTTTTCATATTGCAACATCAAGACTCAGGGATTTCACGAAAGCAGGGATGAATATTGTATTAAAAAGAGTTCATAATGTTGTTTCACCTATAGGGTTGCAGATCCCTTTAGCTCCTTGGGTATTTTCTCTAGCTCCTCCATTGGGGGCCATGTGATCCATCCAATAACTGTGAGCATTCACTTATGTGTTTGCTAGGTCCCGGCATAGTCTCACTAGAGAGAGCTATACCAGGGTCCTATCAGCAAAATCTTGTTAGTGTATGCAATGGTATCAGCGTTTGGAGGCTGATTATGGGATGGATCCCTGGATATGGCAGTCTCTAGATGGTCCATCCTTTTGTCTCAGCTGTAAACTTTGTCTCTGTAACTCCTTCAATGGGTGTTTTGTTCCCAATTCTAAGAAGGGGCAAAGTGTCCACACTTTGGTCTTCGTTCTTCTTGAGTTTTATGTGTTTTACTGTGGAGAGCCTTGCCACGAGCAATCTTCATTCTAAGATGGCGCTGGCCTCTGCTGTGCCTAACTAGTAAACAAGCCTTGTACTCAGGTGTGAGAGTGAACTCACGCCTAGTCACTGCCCATCTTGGGGCATAGTAATGGGGTGATGGGCAAGCAATGAATCAGGAGCTGACACGCCACATCAGGTGCTGAAACGCCATGGCTGAGGGCTATATAAGCAACGCCATTTTCCGGGGTCTGGGTCTTCCCTCCTGAAGAAGCAATAAAACTTTTTGCTGCAGAAGAATCTGGTTGTCCAAGTGTGTTCTTGCCGGAGAGAACAATAGCTCAGGACAAGTGGTGCTGAGGAACCCAGGAACTTTATACCATCACACCAGCACAAGGGAGATTACCCCGTTCGCAGGGCGGAATCAGAACTGCAGGACACTAAGGCTCTGTAAGGTATGTACAGTCTTGAAATTTCTCCAGAGTTAGACGCCCTTTTGATTGTTTTCAAGGCGATTATTCCTTCCCTTTCGGTTTCGTTTTGCTTCCACCACTGGAACTGCTGACTGGTTCTCAGTCGCAGTCAGGCCTAGACAGCGACCAGTATGGGAATCTCCCACTCTGTAGTAATGGCCTTACAGTCGGTCTTGAAGCAGTGTGGCCTGAAAATCGCCACTAAGACTATAGAGGGATTTTTCAGGGAGATAGACTGTGTGGCACCATGGAATGCTTGCTCAGGGTCATTAACTGTTGCCTCATGGGACAAACTGAAAGGAGATCTAGTTAGGGAACAGCAGAACGACAAACTTAAAGCAGGGACCATGCCATTGTGGAAACTGGTAAGATCGTGCTTAACAGACGAGGATTGTAAGCAAATGGTTGAAGCAGGGCAGAAAGTTTTGGACGAAATTCAAGACAGTCTATCAGAGACAGAGCCACGAGAGAGAGTAAGAATTGAGAGGAAACAAGGTGCACTGAAGAATAAAGGCATCTCAACGAGCCTTGAGCCTGAGGAAAAGAGAAATAAGGGACAGAATACCCTGGGAGAGCTTAGAAAAAGGGATGGAAAGGGAGAGAAGAAGAGAGATCAAGCTGGAGAGGCACATAAGGAAAGGAGCCTCTACCCGCCATTAGATGAGTTCAAGGCACTAGCTGTCAGTAGCTCAGAATCGGATAAGGAACTTAGCTCCTCTGAGGAAACAGACTTAGAGGGAGAAGTGGCTCTCTAAGAGGGAGAAAGATACCAGCCAGATGAAGGACGAGCTAATCAGTCACAGAATAAGACAGAAGTAGCTAGAGACAACTGTCAAATCACTGAGCAGTCTCTGGGCCCTTGACCTCTGGGTCCTAGTGGACCTCCGCCCTATGTGCAGAGGTATCATTCAGACTCATTCATTTCAAAAAAGGAACAGAGAAAAGTGCAGCAAGCATTTCCAGTCTTTGAAGGCACCGATGGTGGACGCTTTTACGCTCTGGTGGAGTATATACAGATTAAAGAACTTGTGGAGTCAGTCCGTAACTATGGAGTCAACACCAATTTTACTATAGTGCAAGTCGAAAGGCTTGCTACTCTGGCAATGACCCCCGGCGATTAGATGACTGTAGTGAAAGCTGCATGTCAAGCTTTGCAAACTATAGAAAAGGCCTTACAAAATACTCAATTACAACGCATTGAGGAGTCGAAGTCATTTGAATTGTGCGTATTAAAAACTGCATGGTTACCAACAGCAGTCTTGTGGAAAAATGGACCCTTATTGTGGGTCCATCCTAATGCTTTCCCTGCAAAAATCATTGAGTGGTATCCTAATGCAGTTGCTCAACTCACACTTCGGGGGATAAAAGCAGCCATTACTCATTTTGGGAAAGAACCTCATATGATAAGTGTACATTATACTTCTGCTCAAGTTCAAACCCTGGCAGCAACAACTAATGATTGGGCAGTCTTGGTTGCCTCCTATTCAGGACAAATTGATAATCATTATCCAAAACATCCAATTTTACAGTTTGACTTAAGCCAAGCCATAGTGTTTCCAGTAATAACAGCCAAACTCCCACTTCCGGATGGGGTAGTAGTGTATACAGATGGATCCAAATCTGGTATAGGTGCATATGTAGTAAATGGCCAAATAACATCTAAACAATATAATGAGACATCACCCCAAGTTGTAGAGTGTTTGGTAGTTCTAGAGGTCCTTGAAACTTTTCCGGGACCTCTCAATATTGTATCCGATTCCTTATATGTGGCTAATGCAGTTAACATGCTTGAAGTTGCTGGCTTAATTAGACCCTCTAGCAATCTTGCTCACATTTTTCAGCAAATTCAGTCAGCCCTGTTACATAGAAGACATCTTGTGTATATTACTCATGTTAAGGCTCATTCTGGCCTTCCTGGCCCCATGTCTCATGGAAATGACTTGGCAGACAAAGCCACTAGAATCGTGGCTGCTGCTCTGTCCTTGCAGGCAGAGGCTGCAAGGGAGTTTCATAAATGCTTCCACTTGACGGCTGAAACATTATGCCGCCATTTCACTTTAACCAGGAAGGAAGCTCGTGACATTGTCACCCAATGTCAAAACTGCTGTCAATTTCTGCTTACTCCTCATGTAGGGGTAAACCCCCGGAGGCATCAGGCCATTACAGGTCTGGCAAATGGATGTCACTCATATTTCCTCCTTTGGAAGAAATCAATATTTACATGTTTCCATTGACACCTGCTCTGGTGTTATGTTTGCTACACCTTTAACAGGTGAGAAAGCCTCTCATGTTATACAACACTGTTTAGAAGCATGGAGTGCTTGGGGCAAGCCCACAAATCTTAAAACTAATAATGGGCCAGCATATACCTCTACTAAATTTCAGCAATTTTGTCATCAAATGGATGTCACTCACCTGACTGGCCTTCCTTATAATCCTCAAGGACAAGGCATTGTGGAACGTGCCCACTGTACACTCAAGTCTTATTTTATAAAACAAAAGGGGGAAGTTGATGACACTCTGCCCTCAGTGCCAAGAGTAGCTGTATCCGTGGCACTCTTTACACTTAATTTTTTGAATCTTGATGAGCAAGGTCACTCTGCAGCCGATCGACATAGTTCAGACCCTGATAGACCAAAAGAAATGGAGAAATGGAAGGATGTCTTATCTGGTCTGTGGAAAGGCCTGGATCCTATTTTGATAAGATCCAGGGGAGCTGTTTGTGTTTTTCTACAGAGTGAATACAACCCATTTTGGCTGCCAGAACAACTTACCTGCAAGATAGTAATCAAGGCTGGTGTGGAAGATGCTGACCTCCCGAGGACTGCTCCTGATCCTGACAATGCTGAACTTGTCTCAGGTTCCTAGTATCATGGGTGAACATAGATGGGCCATTCTCTCGACTTTCCCTAAACCAATGCCAGGTCACCATGATGCTATAGTTTTTCCAAAATTCTTTACTACTAATAAAACATTAGATTTACCATATTTACCCTATGATCCTACCTGAGTACTATTAGGAGAAAATCGTTCTTTATTAGAACAGAGTTCTTTATGTTTTCAAATTAATGGACCAGGAAAATGTACTAACCTCACAGCTCGAGCTTTGGGGAGGTTTAATGAGCACTGAGGTTTGGTGAGCACAACCCAAGATACTTCCAACGCAGATAGAACCTTTACAAATCGGAACTTCTGGCAGGAGGCAATTTGGGTTAATGGTACATTTCTACCACCTAACTTTTCAGACAAAGAATATTCCCCCAACCAAAAATAGCCCCTCATTGTAGCTTGGAAGATGAAGGGCTGATCCTGCCTTGGTCTGATTGTCAATCCTCCATCACTCGTTGGGCAGATCAGAGTAAAACCTTTTCCTTTTCTCCCAACATGATGGCTGACCCAGAGAAGGAATTTGTTATGAGAAAGGGACTTTTCATACAGGACTTTAGAATGCATCCCTTTCACAAGTGGGTGCTTTGTGGAGTCAATGGCAGTTGTACAGAACTCAATCCTTTGATCTTTATCCAGGGAGGAACAGTTGGAAAGGCTTCTTCTACTGGCATTTCAAGATTTTCTTAGTATTGGGGAATACATGCTGCCTCCCTGGACTCTTATGGACATACTAATACCAGTGTAGAGATCACTGGGTTCAATAAAACTTTGGTAAACCAGATTAATTATCCACCTACCCCAGTCTGTGTTTACCCCCTTTTCTTGTTTATTCTTTCAAATGATTCATTTGAAGTCTCTTCCAATGATCCTTGTTGGATTTCTCAATGTTGGGATGTAACAAAGGACACCCGTGCCATGGTGGCACGGATCCCATGTTGGATCCCTGTTCCGGTGGAAACACTCTCCACCTTATCCCTGTTTCGACAAAAAAGAGATTTTGGCATTACTGCTGCCGTAATCATAGCAATTTCAGCCAGTGCAGCTGCTGCTACAGCTGCAGGGTACGCTATGGCTAGTAGGGTTCAATCAGGCACAAAATTAAATCAGCTTTCAACAGATCTGACTGATGCCATCACTGTCCAAAGTTCTGCTAGTACCAAGTTAAAGGGAGGGCTGATGATTTTGAATCAGCGCCTTGACCTGGTGGAGGAACAGAAAGGTGTCCTATACCAGATGGCCCAGTTGGGTTGTGAAAGAAAGTTGGGCGCTCTGTGTATTACCAGTGTACAATATGAAAATTTCACTCATGCAGCTAATCTGTCTAGACAGCTTTCCTTGTATCTTGCAGGAAATTGTTCCAAGGGATTCGATGAGACTCTTGAGGCCCTGAGGGTGGCAGTTTTAAGGATCAACTCAATGCGAGTGGACCTGTCATTGACAGAGGGCCTCTCCTCCTGGATTTCATCTGCATTTTCTTATTTTAAGGAATGGGTGGGGGTAGGTTTATTTGGTGTTGCCACCTGCTGTGGACTTGTGTTCATGCTCTGGTTGGTTTGCAAGCTCAGAACTCAACAAACAAATGACAAGGTTGTGATAGCTCAAGCACTTGCTGCCATATAGCAAGGGGCCTCCCCTGAAATCTGGCTATCTATGCTCAAGAATTAGTTGACATTGGTGGCTGGCCTCTTTTGTAAAGTTCGCCCTAGGTCATTTAGTAGTTACTGTCACATAGCACTGCAGTATCCAGGGACGGGCAACTTTCCTCATGCACAGATCAACCTAAGACATAGGGCCTGGTGGCGATAGGGTTACCCTATGACAGGAAAGGCTGTGACATTAGAGGAACGACCTAAGACAGGAGCCACAGTGGATGGGCATAATTACACAGACCTAGTCCTGCCTCTTTTTTTTTTTTTTTTTTTTTTTGTTTTTTTTTTTTGTTTTTTCGAGACAGGGTTTTTCTGTATAGCCCTGGTCCTGCCTCATTTTAATAAAATAAAAAGGGGGAGATGTGGAGAGCTGTGCTGCGAGCAATCGCCATTATAAGATGGCGCTGACCTCTGCTGTGCCTAACTAGTAAACAAGCCTTGTACTCAGGTGTGAGAGTGAACTCACGCCTAGTCACTGCCCATCTTGGGGCATAGTAATGGGGTGATGGGCGAGCAATGAATCAGGAGCTGACATGCCATATCAGGTGCTGAAACACCATGGCCGAGGGCTATATAAGCAACGCCATTTTCCGGGGTCTGGGTCTTCCCTCCTGAAGAAGCAATAAAGCTTTTTGCTGCAGAAGAATCTGGTTGTCCAAGTGTGTTCTTGCTGGCGAGAACAATAGCTCGGGACATTTTGCAAATTGTAACTTATATCTTGGGTATTCTAAGTTTCTGGGCTAATAACCACTTATCAGTGAGTACATATTGTTTGACTTCTTTTGTGATTGGTTTACCTCCCTCAGGATAATACCCTCTAGGTCCATTCATTTGCCTAGGAATTTCACAAATTCATTCTTTTTAATAGCTGAGTAGTACTTCATTGTGTAAATGTATTGGAAATGTAAATGAAGAAAATACCTAATTTAAAAAAAAAGAGGCATTGGAGAACTTGTGGGAAATGGTAAGTTTGGTGTATGATTGGACCATTGCACGCAGGAACTCCAGAAACTCCGACTACAAGTACAAGATCCACATAAGACCATGCCAAGAAACTCATCATGTTTGTAGAAGGGGCCAGAGTCACATCCCTTACTTTAGGGGATATTTGAAAACTGATAGAGGCTGGGAGAGGGTTTGTCAGTTATGTTCCCTTTTAGAATTCCCATGTTCCACTGGTTGACCTTATACCCATCTACCAGCAATTAAGTGGACTCGAAGTATAAAAACTAAATAAATAAGAATAAGAAAGAATAAACCTACATGATTACCTGGAGAAAACTTAGTGTTTAAGAAAACTTGTAGCTCTGGCAGAGGACTTGAGTTAGTTTTTCAACACCCATATGGTTGCTCACCATGACTTATAAATCCAACACTGTGAGATTGGATAAGTTCTGACCTCTATGGGTGCCAGTCGAACCTGTGACTTTACTCATATACACACACATATTCACATAAATAAAAATAACGTAAATGAAGAAAAAATGTACATGAAATTAGGAGAGGAATGTGGCACTCTAAGTATGAAAGAATTTGGATGGGAGGCAATGAGACATGCTTGATGAAAATGCTTGTTCATGTATGAAATTCTTAAATATCAAAAGACTAGAGGGCTTTGTCTGAGCATTGGGGGGAGACATCTTGGTTCTGGGACTCTGAGAGTAGTCTGCACAGGTGAGAGTGTGGACTACAGAAGCTAACAGCTTCTGGGACAGGTCCTGTTTTGGGCTTTCATCTTTGGCCGGGAGGGAGTTCCAAATGCGAGATATCTGTGCACCTTCCCTGTAAGAGGAGAGCTTGCCTGCAGAGTGTGCTCTGACCACTGAAACTCAGAGGAGAGAGTTAGTCTCCCAGGTCTGCTGATACAGGCTAACAGAATCATGAGAGGAACAATATCTAACCAGAGACAACTAAAACAACTAACTCCAGATATACCAGATGGACAAGGGTAAATGTAAGTATCATACTAACAGAAACCAGGACCACTCACCATCATCAGAACCCAGCACTCCCACCTAACCCAGTCCAGGGCAGCGCAACACACCCAAAAAGCTAGACCTGGATCTAAAAGTATATCTCATAATGATGGTAGAGGACATCAAGAAGAACTTTAATAACTCACTTAAAGAAATACAGGAGAACACTGCTAAACAGGTAGAAGATCTAAAAGAGGAAGCACAAAAATTACTTAAGGAATTGCAGGAAAACACGACCAAACAGGTGATGGAATTGAATAAAACCATCCAAGACCTAAAAAGGGAAGTAGACACATTAAAGAAAACCCAAAGTGAGGCAACACTGGAGATAGAAAACCTAGAAAAGAAAACTGGAACCATAGATGCGAGCATCAGCAACAGAATG
This sequence comes from Mus caroli, assembly GCF_978045245.1. Classification (NCBI taxonomy): domain Eukaryota; kingdom Metazoa; phylum Chordata; class Mammalia; order Rodentia; family Muridae; genus Mus; species Mus caroli. The sequence goes on from NW_028227256.1 coordinate 142,260,927, forward strand.
CAAGAGAGAATCTCAGGTGCAGAAGAATCCATAGAGAACATCGGTACAACAATCAAAGAAAATGGAAAATGCAAAAAGATCCTAACTCAAAACATCCAGGAAATCCAGGACACAATGAAAAGACCAAACCTACGGATAATTGGAGTGGATGAGAATGAAGATTTTCAACTCAAAGGACCAGAAAACATCTTCAACATAATTATAGAAGAAAACTTCCCAAATCTAAAGAAAGAGATGCCCATGAACATACAAGAAGCCTACAGAACTCCAAATAGACTGGACCAGAAAAGAAATTCCTCCCAACACATAATAATCAGAACAACAAATGCACTAAATAAAGATAGAATACTAAAAGCAGTAAGGGAAAAATGTCAAGTAACATATAAAGGCGAGCCTATCAGAATTACACCAGATTTTTCACCAGAGACTATGAAAGCTAGAAGAGCCTGGACAGATGTTATACAGACACTAAAAGAACACAAATTCCAGCCCAGGCTACTATACCCGGCCAAACTCTCAATTACCATAGATGGATAAACCAAAATTTTCCATGACAAAACCAAATTCATGCATTATTTTACCACGAATCCAGCCCTTCAAAGGATAATAACAGAAAAAAAACAAAAACAAAAACAAAAAACAATACAAGGACGGGAACCCCACCCTAGAAAAAACAAGAAGGTAATCCCTCAACAAACCTAAAAGAAGACAGCCACAAGAACGGAATGCCAACTTTAACAACAAAAATAACAGGAAGTAACAATTACTTTTACTTAATATCTCTTAATATCAATGGTCTCAACTCCCCAATAAAAAGACATAGACTAACAAACTGGCTACACAAACAAGCCCCAACATTTTGCTGCTTACAGTAAACTCATCTCAGAGAAAAAGATAGACACTACCTCAGAATGAAAGGCTGGAAAACAATTTTCCAAGCAAATGGTATGAAGAAACAAGCTGGAGTAGCCATTCTAATATCTAATTAAATTGATTTCCAACTCAAAGCCATCAAAAAAGAAAAGGAGGTGCACTTCATACTCATCAAGGCTAAAATCTTCCAAGAGGAACTATCAATTCTGAATATCTGTGCCCCAAATACAAGGGCAGCCACATTCATTAAAGACACTTTAGTAAAGCTCAAAGCACACATTGCACCTCACACAATAATAATGGAAGACTTCAACACACCACTTTCATCAATGGACAGATCATGGAAATAGAAACTAACAGGGACACAGTGAAACTAACAGAAGTTATGAAACAAATGGATCTAACAGATATCTAGAGAACATTTTATCCTAAACAAAAGGATATACCTTCTTCTCAGCACCTCATGGTACCTTCTCCAAAATTGACCAGATACTGGTCACAAAACCAGCTTCAACCGATACAATAATATTGAAATTGTCCCATGCATCCTATCAGACCACCATGGACTGAGGCTAATCTTCAATAACAAAATAAACAGTAGAAAGCCAACATTCACGTGAAAACTGAACAACACTCTTCTCAATGATACCTTGGTCAAGGACAGAATAAAGAAAGTATTAAGAACTTTTTGGAGTTTAATGAAAATGAAGCCACTGAGAGCCTCCAAAAAGAAACTAGAGAGAGCACACATTAGCAGCTTGACAACACACCTAAAAGCTCTAGAACAAAAGGAAGCAAATTCAGCCAAGAGGAGTAGACTGCAGGAAATAATCAAAGTCATGGGCGAAATCAACCAAGTGGAAACAAGAAGAACTATTCAAAGAATCAACCAAACGAGGAGCTTGTTCTTTGAGAAAATCAACAAGATAGATAAACCCTTAGCCAGACTCACTAAAGGGAACACTGTAAGCATTCTAATTAGCAAAATCAGAAATGAAAAGGGAGACATAACAAGAGATCCTGAAGAAATCCAAAGCATCATCAGATCCTTCTACAAAAGGCTATAATCAACAAAACTGGAGAACCTGAATGAAATGGAGAAGTATCTAGACAGATACCAGGTACCAAAGTTAAATCAAGATCAGGTTAATGATCTAAACAGTCTTATATCCCCTAAAGAAATAGAATAGAATAGAAATAGTCTCCTAACCAAAAAAAAGCCAAGGACAAGATGGGTTTAGTGCAGAGTTCTATCGCAGATCTAAACAAACTATTCCACAAAACAGAAACAGACAGTACCCTACCCATCTCATTTTATGAAGCCACAATTACTCTGATACCTAAACCACAAAAAGACCCTACAAAGATAGAGAACTTCAGACCAATTTCCCTTATGAATACCGTTGCAAAAATATTCAAAAAAGTTCTTGCTAACCGAATCCAAGAATACATCAAAACAATCATCCATCCTGACCAAGTAGATTTTAACCCAGGGATGCAGGGATGGTTCAATATACAGAAATCCATCAATGTAATCCAGTATATAAACAAACTCAAAGACAAAAACCACATGATCATCTCATTAGATGCGGAGAAATTATTTGACAAAATCCAACACCCATTCATGATAAAAGTCTTGCAAAGATCAGGAATTCAAGGCCCATGCCTAAACATAAGAAAAGCAATCTACAGCAAACCAGTAGCCAACATCAAAGTAAATGGTGAGAAACTGGAAGCAATCCCACTAAAATCAGGGACTAGACAAGGCTGCCCACTTTCTTCCTAACTATTCAACATTGTACTTGAAGTCCTAGTCAGAGCAATTTGACAAAAAAAAAAAAAAAGAGAGAGATAAAGGGGATACAAATTGGAAAGTAAGAAGTCAAAATATCACTTTTTGCAGATGATATGATAGTATATATAAGTGACCCTAAAAATTCCACCAGAGAAATCCTAAGCCTGATAAACAACTTCAGTGAAGTAGCTGGATATAAAAGTAACTCAAAAAAGTCAATGTCCTTTTTGTACACAAAGATTAAAGAGGCTGAGAAAGAAATTAGGGAATCAACATCCTTCTCAATAGTCACAAATAATATAAAATATCTCGGCGTGACTCTAACTAAGGAAGTGATAGATCTCTATGATAAGAACTTCAAGTCTCTGACGAAAGAAATTAAAGAAGATCTCAGAAGATGGAAAGATCTCCCATGCTTATGGATTGGTAGGATCAATATTATAAAAATGGCTCTCTTGCCAAAAGCAATCTACAGATTCAATGCAATCCCCATCAAAATTCCAACTCTATTCTTCAACGAATTAGAAAGGGAAATCTGCAAATTCATCTGGAATAACAAGAAACCTAGGATAGCAAAAACTCTTCTCAAGTATAAAAGAACCTCTGGTGGAATCACCATGCCTGACCTAAAGCTGTACCACAGAGCAATTGTGATAAAAACTGCAAGGTACTGGTATAGCTCCAGACAAGTAGACTAATGGTATAGAACTGAAGACCCAGAAATGAACCCACACACCTATGGTCACTTGATCTATGACAAGGGAACTAAATCCATCCAGTGGAAAAAAGACAGCATTTTCAACAAATGGTGCTGGCACAACTGGTGGTTATCATGTAGAAGAATGCGAATTGATCCATTCCTATGTCCTTGTACTAAGGTCAAATCTAAGTGGATTAAGGAACTCCACATAAAACCAGAGACACTGAAACTTATAGAGGAGAAAGTAGCGAAAAACCTCGAGGATATGCGTATAGGAAAATTCCTGAATAGAACAGCAATGGCTTGTATTGTAAGATCGAGAATAGATAAATGGGACCTCATAAAATTGCAAAGCTTCTGCAAGGAAAAAGACACCATCAATAAGACAAAAAGGACACCAACAGATTGGGAAAGGATCTTTACCTATCCTAAATCAGATAGGGGATTAATATCCAATATATATGAAGAACTCAAGAAAGTGGACTCCAGAAAATCAAATAACCCCATTAAAAAATGGGGCTCAGAGGTAATCAAAAAATTCTCATCTGAGGAATACCCAATGGCTGAGAAGCACCTGAAAAAGTGTACATCCTTAATCATCAGGAAAATGCAAACCAAAACAACCCTGAGATTCCACCTCCCACCAGTCAGAATGGCTAAGATCAAAAATTCAGGTGACAGCAGATGCTGGAGAGGATGTGGAGAAAGAGGAACACTCCTCAATTGTTGGTGGGATTTCGAGCTTGTACAACCACTCTGGAAATCAGTCTGGCGGTTCCTCAGAAAATTGGACATAGTACTACTGTAGGATCCCACAATACCTCTCCTGGGTATATCCAGAAGATGTTACAAGCGTTAAGAAGGGCACATGCTCCACTATGTTCATAGCAGACTTATTTATAATAGCCAGAAGCTGGAAAGAACCCAGATGCCCCTCAACAGAGGAATGGATACAGAAAATGTGGTACATTTACACAATGGAGTACAACTCAGCTATTAAAAGGAATGAATTTATGAAATTCCAAGGCAAATGGATGGACCTGGAGGGCATCATCCTGAGGGAGGTAACCCAATCACAAAGGAACTCACACAATATGTACTCACTGATAAGTGGATATTCGCCCCAAAACTTAGGATACCCAAAATATAAGATACAATTTGTTAACTGCATGAAACTCAAGAAAGAAGACCAAAGTGTGGATACTGTGCCCCTTCTTAGAATTGGGAACAAAACACCCATGGAAAGAGTTACAAAGACAAAGTTTGAAGCTGAGACGAAAGGATGGACCATCTAGAGACTGCCATATCCAGGGATCCATCCCATAATCAGCTTCCAAACGCTGACTCCATTGCATACACTAGCAAGATTTTGCTGAAAGGACCCAAATATAGCTGTCTCTTGTGAGACTATGCTGGGGCCTAGCAAACACAGAAGTGGATGCTCACAGTCAGCTATTGGATTTATCACAGGGCTCCCAATGGAGAAGCTAGAGAAAGTACCCAAGGAGCTAAAGGGATCTGCAATCCTATAGTTGGAACAACATGATGAACTAACCAGTACCCCGGAGCTCTTGTCTCTAGCTGCATATGTGTCGAAAGATGGCCTAGTTGGCCATCAATGGAAAGAGAGGCCCATTGGACTTGCAAACTTTATATTCCCCAATATAGGGGAATGCCAGGGCCAAAAGAATGGGAATGGGTGGGTAGGGAAGTGGGGGGGGGGTATGAGGGACTTTTGGGATAGCATTGGAAATGTAACTGAGGAAAATATGTAATAAAAATATTAAAAATTAAAAAAATAATGATTAAAATATTTATCTTATATTTAAATGAGAAACTGAAAAGTATTTAAAATATAAAATGGGTTTTACATTGCTAAATTTACTAAGTTTATTTATGGACTTTTAAGAAAACTAGTTTTTAAAATATATTTAATATTCATATATCGCTTGATAACCATCTCATAATTAGCTAAAGACTTCAAAATTGATAAAATTATATTTTCTTATTTATTCACTATTTTATCAAAAAGTTTTGATGTTACCCTGTATTAATCAACTGCCAACTATATTAATTATTAAGATTTTATAATAAATAGTGTTTTATCAAGTTTTCATAAAAAATTAAATTCGTTGTTAAATTTTCAATGAAAGACGTTGTATAAATGTTATTAGGGATTGTTATTGTTTACAATCATAGGATATTCTTATTTCCAAAACTTATGTATATAAGTGACACCCAGAACAAGCAATCAAATTTTTATTTATTTATTTATTTATTTATTTATTTATTTATTTATTTATTTATTTATTTCGAGACAAGGTTTCTTTGTGTAGCCCTGGCTGTCCTGGAACTCACTCTGTAGACCATGCTGGCCTTGAATTCAGAAATCTGCCTGCTTCTGCCTCCCAAGTGCTGGGATTAAAGGTGTGCGCCACCACCACCCAGCAATCAAAATTAATAACATCAAATAAATCACTACAATGTGTGTGTTCATCTTTCAGTTAGCTCCTTTCTTCCTTCCTTCCTTCCTTCCTTTCTTTCTTTCTTTCTTTCTTTCTTCCTTCCTTCCTTCCTTCCTTCCTTCCTTCCTTTCTTTCTTTCTTTCTTTCTTTCTTTCTTTCTTTCTTTCTTTCTTTCTTTCTTTTTCTTTCTTTCTTTCTTTCTTTCTTTCTTTCTTTCTAGCTTCCTTTTTTCCTTTCTTTCTCTCTCTCTCTCTTCCTTCCTTTCTTTCTTTCTTTCTTTCTTTCTTTCTTTCTTTCTTTCTTTCTTTCTTTCTTTCTTTCTTTCTTTCTTTCTTTCTTCATCTTATCCTTTGTGTCCAATCAGATGTAATTTAGAAGAAAGTGATGTTATTTATGTATGCTGATTGTTCAGTTTATTTACCTTCTCCTTGAAATTATTGTATCGTATATTCAGAAGTAAGACTGATGTTAACAAAATTTCTCTCGCTTTTTCAGTTTGGCTTGAGGTTATGAGTGCAGCTAAATTCATAGCCAGAATGGGAAAAGAGAATCTCTGAATGTGTTTATGTAAGATGAATCTTATTTATCTTCGTGCTTAATTCTAATTGCCAATGCAACATCTGTCCGAGGTAATTTCATTGTATTTCCTCCATTGTATTATGATAATTTGAAACATTTATAATTGCATTGCATATTCAAACACAGTTAACTCTGGGGCTAGGTATACTAGACCACAGGTTCAGAAACAGGTTTGGATGAGAATAACGTGAAGAGCTTATTTAAATCACAACCTAAAGGAAGCCACATGGAGTGTAGATTCTGACAGTCTGTTTCTATCAATTTGCTGGAACTACATATTGTACTTAAGTAGTTAGTGAATTTGAAAACTACCTTACATCAAAGATTAGAATAAATATCATTACCTAACTTCACCCGTTATGAATCCAAGCCTTGCTTCATAGATATTGCTACCAATCCTCTTACTCAGATTATAGTTAATCTCATTACAGATAAATTTCTATTTGGGGAAGTGTATTCTTGTTTTTCCCTGTGAGAACTCTTTCTTCACACTCATACTTGGTATGGAGAAATATCATTCAGACTGATTTATTTGTATTCAGTTAACATAATCCTGAGACTTTGCTGATTTTATACCCTTGTTCTTAGAGAGAACTTTGTGTTTGTTTGCTTGCTTGCTTGCTTGCTTGTTTGTGCTTTTTGTATTTCCTACAAAAAATAATAATGGGCATCTACAAGCACAAGTGCATGAGAGATTTCTTTGTAATCTATATCACTTATGAATTTTTTTTTACTGTAAGTGCTCAACCATTCAATCCAATAGAAATGGGAATTTTTTTCCAGTTTCAAGTTTCAGTGGGTACTATTTATTCTTTCGCTATTAAATTTTATGCTAAATTTGGTCATGTGTTTCTGTGTGTGAGTGTGTGCACATGTATGTAAGTATGAGTCAGGGTGTGTGCTTGTGTGTGAGTGTGTGTGTGTTTCTTATAGTTTCATTGCTGTGAAATGACACCATGGCCAAGGATACTACTATTCAGGAAAACACTTAGTTAAGGTTTGCTTACAGATTCAGAAGTTCAGTCCTTCATCATCAAGGCAGGAAGCATAACAGTGTCTGTGGTGCTGGAGAAGCCAAGCATTCTACAATTTGAGCAGAAAATAGATAGGAGAAGAATATATTCCCGTCTGCTAGAAGAAAGGTCTCCAAGTCCATCCCCACAGTGACACACTTCCTCCAAACAAGGCCAGACCTTAATAACCTTCTAATAGTCTCCTAATAGTGCCAGTCCATGGGCCAAGCAAATTCAAACCACCACAGCTTTATGTGAGAAGCTGTGTGTAAATATGCATTTATGTGTGTGTTTATGAATGTGAATGAATGAGTGTGTGTGTGTGCAGACATTTGTGTGCTTTTTGTTATTTTGTACATAACATAGATTCATATTGCTTCCTATTTGTTGTCTTCCAGGTCTCTCCATTTGTGTGGTTACAAATATGCTCCACCATGTTCAGTTTAGTCATGTTCATTAGCAAGTTGAGATAATTCTCATCTGTATTCCTCACATTCTGATAGGATTTTTATTGTTTGTTTTGGTTTTTTTATTTTTTATTTTTTTTTTGGCTGCTTTTCTTTTTCTTTGTGAATATAAGACTGTACTAGATGCTTTCTTCTTTAGCATGTGTGGTGTTCATGAATACTGTAGCTGTCTTTCAAAATGTGTTAAATTGAATTTATATCAGTTGTCAAATAAGTCCTTTCAGAAATACTTTTTTGTTTATCCCCTGTCAATTTAGTTGGTTATTTTCCTTATAGACGGTTTTGGTGTCTAAGCACAGGCGTGTCTTTTTTATAGTGCTCAACTATTTATTTACTTGGTAATATTGTTGTCTGGTTTTAGTCTCCAAGTTGTGATGGCCTCAAATAATAAATTTATAGAAATTCTGTATCTGATATTTTAAATAAGTGTGTATAATTTGATAATTTTATAAAATATGAAATAAAAGTCTCACTAAATTATTTTAAGCATGGAATTTTTGACTATTTTTAAATTTTGACCTTAATTTCACTAATGGTTGTGCAGGTTATTGCATTTCCTTGAATTTGTTGGCATTTGTTGATTTTTTTTTTTGAAGACTCGATTAATTGTTCTAACTTTTTGAATTTCAAGACAAAATTTTTTTATGTTTCCTTTTAAAACATACTAGTGTCTACATTATTTAAGGAAGTTCAAATTATGACATTAATCATGTTTTCTCTCTTTTTGTTTTATCTTGCTAGAGGTTTAAATCTGTGATTACTTTTTCAAAGAGCCGTCTTTCAGTTTCATTGATTTTTAAATTTTATTTATTTTATCTCCTATATATTCATACCTTTGATAGCTTTAGATGCATATTTGACTCTTGGGTAGATCCTTGAGTAAAGACTTAGGTTATTGTTGTAAACTTTTATCTGATATGAACATTTTGTGATTATCTTACAATTAAAAAATATGTTTATCACCACTTATTTATATTAAATATTGACAAATTTACTCCATAAAATAATAAACCACTTTGTATTTAGAAAGTTTTTTTATTATATTTCACTTTGAACCATTGTTGTGTAATAAATACACTGCCACTATTGATAAATTATTAAATGGAATCACTATGTTACTTAAACCTTTACTTATGAAAATGACTAGGAAAGGATCAGCTGAGTGAATGATAGTTGCTTACAAAGACCTAAAGGACAGATAGACTGAGAGATAGACCTGTATCCTCTCTCGATAACTAACTTTAGTCATACTATCCCAATGCAGATTTGAAATATAATACAAAATGCTGCATTTTTGAAGACACACTCTTTAAATAGATGTTTATTTTTATAATTTTTATTTCAGTTGTTTTAGTTTTGAGAATAAGTTCTACTACATAGTTCAGGAATCCATACTAGGACAAATGCTTTCTTAGGCCTCACAGTGGTGGGATTAAAGGTTTGTACAATTAGACTGAGCTTTTATTATTCTGATTTAAGTGTAAAATGTAATGCAAATTCAGATACTACTTTCAATGTAGTAAATCCTAAGCAACACTTGTATCTTCCACATCAGTTAATGCATTATCCCTTGGATGGGAAAAATAAAGAACCAATTTGCTATTAGGACAGAGACTGACACTGAAAAATCAACTTCTGTATTTCCAGCATCTAGCATTGGTTCAATGATTACTGACTAAATAAATCAATTAATATACTGTTCTGTGGAGGATAGTGACAGAAATCTATCAGGAATAAAAGATGAACACTTGGCAGGAAACAGTGTTTGCAGAAATGACAATTTGGGCTTGTGATGAATTGCTGAAGTGTAAAAGTAACTTTTATTGGCCAGATGTAATTGTAGTCTCAGAGGTTTACTGTTGAATAAACTTACTCTTCCTACCTATTTCTAAACTCAGGCTGGCTTGCTCAACTTAGCTGTTCTGCCCCAAACTCCTCTCCAAGCTGTCTGATTCTACCTGGCTTCGCTCAACTTCTCATTGAAATGCCCTGCTTGGCCTCATACTAACTTTGGCAATTTGGTCTTCTATTCTTGTTCCTTCTCATTCTCTGATTCATTCTGTCTTCATCGATGTCTAGGTTATTCTCTCTTCAACTCTCTAAAACTCCCAATAAAGTTGCCACATACATACACCATCTCTCTTCTCTCCTTCCATTGTTCTTAAGTGGACTCTCTTTCCTGTGCTTTTCTCATGAGATTTTGTTATATTCTATCTCTGACTTATTTTGTCAAATCTTTCTCTGATTCATCTCTTTGTCTGCCCCTCATTAAACTTCACTTTCAAACTTGGCTACTTCCTTTTATAAGCAAACCTTACTGTTATTGTTAGAGATTAAAGGTATGTCTGTATTACAGCAAGGGGGATTAGAAATATGTGTAATGTTTGCATTCTACCTGATCACACAGACCTAGAAGGTCTTTGGATGTGATCACTTGCCAAAGGAGCCATGAAAATAAATAAAAATGCATCTACACTGAAGTCTCACATAACCTATGGAAAACCTGTTTTAAACTATGAAGAAAAATTTTGGAGACTGTTGATAATGCATTTGAGGGACAACACTGGCTAGAAAAATGAATATTTATACCATTGAAATTAAAAAGCAGGATTAATCCAGGCTCATGTTCCCCTAAAGCACAAGTTTTGAACATTTACCAAGCTGATTAAGTTTTGGCTCCTGTAACATCATAAAAGTAGGCAAAAGTGTTTAACTTGAAGTTGGCAGTTATTCTTCTTATTTCTGAGAACTTCCACTCCTTTAATTTAGCATGAACTGTATCTCTATTTTGTAAGCAAGTCTTTAACACTTCACCTTTAAAAGAAATGTTCTCTCCTTATTTATTTATTAATTAATATAGCATGTGTTGTATCTGTACGTAATTATGGTTGTTTTAAAGAGAATCTCCCCTCAGAGATTCATATATTTGAATAGTCTGTCCTCAGACTCTTCAAGGATTAGAGGGCATGGCCTTGTTGAAAGAGGTGTCTGTAGTTGTGATGGGCTTTGTGGTTTCAAAAGAGCCATGGCATTCTCTGTCCCTCCGTCTCTGACTACTACTTTTAGATCTGGGTATCAGCTCTTGCCATACCTTTGGTGCATCATTACGAATGTTAATTCTCTAAAATCATGGCTAATTACTTTATTACTTTCTTTGTTCATGGTATGTGTGTTTTTTAAAAATCAGTTTCCTTTTTTATTGCATATTTTTTGTATTTACATATCTTTTTTGTTTTTGTTTTTTGGACGTTTTATGTATTTACATTTCAAATACTATCCCTTTTCTGGTAGCTTCCCCCCTGGAATCCCTCTCTCCTAACCCGCCTCCCCCTGCTTCTATGAGCCTGCTCCCACTCCCACCCACCCACTCCCACTTCACCTCCCTGACATTCCCCTACACTGGGGACTCAAGCCTTCACAGGACCAAGGGCTTCTCCTCCTATTGATGCCAGACAATGCCATCTTCTGCTACATATGTAGCTGGAGCCATGGGTCACTCCATGTGTACTCTGTAGTTGGTGGTTTAGTCTCTGGAAGATCTAGGAGATCTGGTTGGTTGATATTGTTGTTCATCCTATGGGATTGCAAATACCTTCAGCTCCTTCAGTTTTTCTCTAGCTCCTCCATAGGGGACTACGTGCTCAATCTAATAGTTGGCTGTGAGCATCTGCCCCTGTATTTGTCAGGCTCTAGCAGAGCCTCTCAGGATACAGCTACATCAGGCTCCTCTTAGAAAGCATATCTTGGCATTCACAATAATGTCTGGGTTTGGTGTCTTTATATGAGATTAATGGCCAGTCTCTGCTTGAAAATTTGTCTCCATATTTCCTCCTGTGAGTATTTTGTCACCACTTCTAAGAAGGACTGAAGCATCCACATTTTGGTCTTCCTTCTTCTTGAGCTTCATATGTATTGTATCTTGGGCATTCCAAACTTTTGCTAATATCCACTTATCAGTGAGTGCATACCATGTGAATTATTTTGTGACTGGGTTACCTCACTCGAGATGATATTTTCTAATTCCATCCATTTGCCTAAGAATTTCATCATTATTTAAAATAACATCATTATTTTTAATAGCTGAGGAGTAATCCATTGTGTACAAGTACCACATTATCTGTATTCATTCCTCTGTTGGGGGACATCTGGGTTGTTTCCAGTTTCTGGCTACTATAAATAAGGCTGATATAAACATATTAGAGCATGTGTCATTGTTTTATGTTGGAGCATCTTTTGGGTCTATGCCCAGGAATGGTATAGTTGGGTCCACAGGTAGTACTTTATTCAGTTTTTTTTTTTTTTTTTTTTTTGAGGACATGCCAGACTGATATCCAGAGGGGTTTTACCAGTTTGCAAACCCCAAACAACGAAGGAGTGTTCCTCTTTCTCCACATCCTTGCTATCACACTAGTAATAATGTAGCAAATATCGTAGCCGAAAAAGAAAATATAGAGTATTACTATGGGAGCCCTGGCCATTTTCTTGTTTTTGTTTTTCTTTTATTTTTTGAGGAGGGATTAAAAGACATTGAGATGTTGAACTAGAAAAACCATGGAACATTTTAAACTGGGATTAATGAGGCATCTTAGCTTGTAAGTACAACAGTACTGAGAGCAGAGTGGATTGTAGAAGCCAATCTCAACAGGAATCAGAGGGAAACATTATAAACAACTAGGTTAGAGACAATTCTTGTGATATTTTGGAAAAAGTATATGGATTATTTGTGCCTTTGACCTAAAAATTTGCCTGTGGCTAGATAAAAGTTTCAGGACTAATTTCTTTGGTAGAAGAGATTTCAAGATAATCTAATGTTGTTTCTATTTGCTGGGTATTAGGAATCACTCTTATACAGGTCTAAATGATAAAGAGCAGTTAGAGTAAAAAGAAATAAAAAATCAAAAGATATATTTTAAAAATATAAGAGCACCAGATAGTATAATATTGGAGCAAGGGCTTGTGCTGAAAATGTTGAGAAGAATAAATAGTGTTCTAATGTAAAATGTAATAAAAGGAAGTGTACCCTGAAGGCAGAACCACAGCCTGACAAAATTCCTCCTTGTAAATAGAAAAGGCCACAAGAATTTGCTGCTCCTAAAAGCAACAATGTAAAGCCTCTGTAGATGTCAATCAAGGGGCCAGGATCTATGTCAAATGGGTAGTCAAACTTCTCAGTGTAGTCCATGTGGCACTTGCTTTAGAGTCGTGATGGAAACAATAATAACCCAGATTGGAAATCTTTTACTATGGTTAATGGGAGCTGTTGAAACCAGGCATGTGGCAGGTAATCCTTGAGTGGAGGCTTCGAGAATCTGTTATGTGAAGTTGCAAACTGGAATGTAATGGATTGGCGAATGACTGATTTTGGAGATACCAGAGCCATCAACCAAGGAGCACTGCAGACAAGGTGTTAAAACATCCCAAGAGAGAAAAATATGATCCAGGAAACAAAGCTGGAAGGAAGGAATTATCTAAGCTCTCTGACAACAGACATGGGGGTATAGGATTTGGAATTTTCTCCAAGGAGTTCAGTCTTACTTTGGGACAATATTTCCTCACTATACTCCATTCTTCTCTTTTAGAATGGTAATGCTAATTGAATATTGTCAAGTATGCAATTTGCTCTTTGCTTTTGAACTTACAGGGATAGTTTTCAGGAGAGACTTTAAAGTTTGGACTTCAAACTGCATTTAAACTGTGAAATACTATGAAGACCTTTGGCATTTGACCTAATATATTTTGCCTTATGATACAGCCATTAAACTATGAAAGCCAGGGTGTGGGATGTGGTGGTTTGAATGAGAATAGCCTTCATAAGTTCATATATGTAATTATTTGATCCCTAGTTGATGGAAAACTAGATTGGGAGGTATAACTTGGTTTCGGAAAGTGTGTCACTAGTAATATGCTTTGAAGTTTCAACATACTTCTGCATTCCCCATATTCTTTTGCTTCCTGTTTGTGGAATAAGTAGTGAACTCTCAGCTGGTTTTGCCACCATGCCTTAGTTTTGCTCTCATGGTGTCTCACCCTCTCAAATCATAAGCCGACTAAGCAATTTCCTTTATAAGTTTCTTGGGCCATGGTGTTTTGTCGCTGCAAGAGAAAAGTAACTAAGACAGCAATGGGGAGATGAAATTTTTCAATGTTATTTACTTGACACACTCGTTTAATGTAGTAATTCTGAGGAAAGAAGTATAGCACTTTAGCTCTTGTTTTAATTCAAATGAAAATTAAAATGTTACCCTCTGAAAAGCACTATTATAAACTGAGTAGTTGGTAATTACTTGAGGCCAAATTTGCAAGCTAAAAGCATATAAAGTATATGCTACTAATGCCTCGTGAAAAGGAAAAACTAATATAATATTTTAAAATATTGCTTTGTTGTATAATGCTATTTGAGATAGAGATAAGCTTCGTAAAAGGAAACAAATATCATTATTATGTCTAAGTCATTTTATTTATTTGTTTCATTTATTTCCCCCAAATGTTCATATAATCAAATGATCTGAGAGCATTTTAAAAATCACAAGTATCAGAAAATCAAATATTATCACACTGTTTTTTAGCTCTATTTAACCCTAGGGACACATGGCATATTTTTCTCATTGGATAAAGGCTATTGATGACTTTTTAAAGTGTAGATTGTAGTAATTGAAACATCAAGCTGAGTTTTGAAATTTCCTATAACTAATACTATAGCAATAGATTGGCACTAAACATGAATGGCATTGCAAAATATTTATTTTGTTTAAAATGAGTAGACAATTTATTTACTTAATGGAATGTAAAGATGAAATAAAAATGTCCAGGTAGAATTTCTGTTTTTAACTCCAAATCCTAAACATAATCACACTAATATGTTTTTCTATTAAACATGCTATTACAACTATATGAATTTGCAGAAATTGTCTGCATGTAGCATTCACTGGATATTAGATTATAACAGGACACATATTCTCTATAAATGCTTCTTCCAATCTCAAAGCATTTAAAATGAAAGTCCAATTTAGGTTAGCTCAATTCAATCTTTATTGATAATATCAAATCTATGGGACAATGTAAGAAACCCATCTAGTCAGTAGGTGCGTTTTTGCTAAATGATGCTGTCAATTTATGTCCATCAATATAACGACCAAGTTGAATTTAACATCATTCTTTATGTTTTCTCCTACATATTGTAGCTGCCATTTAAAGCAGACTGTGATATAATCAATCAGAAATGAAAAGCTATTTTTTCAGCATAGCTTTCTGCTTTTCTGTAGGCAGATGCATATATTCAGTTTGTAAATTGTGGCTGTTCTCTCTATGACAGTATTTTTTTTTTTTTTTTAGTATTTCAACTGGTAAACAGGTGATTAAAACCTGCAGTTCAGCTGGAAGGCTGTTTTCTATGTAACCTTGAACATGATGAGCACACAAGCTAAGCAAATTTAGAAATAGAAAGCAGAAATAAGAAGATGCTGTTCTTATATTCTATATACATTATACCTAATGAGTTTCATTACATCTTAAATCATGCATTTAATGTATTTTGATCATAATCAAATACTTCTTTTGAATGACAGTGAGTTACATTAGGGATATGGGTGAAGTGTTATTGATAAGGACATGGGATTTTCCCAGTCACTATATTACTGAAGAAAACTTCTATCAGCATACATGTATATAAATCTTCTAGTTGTGGTACTCGTATTCTCTAACTCTTGTTTCCTTTCAGCCTTTCTCCAGAGATGTTATTACATCTTGTGGGAATGAAGTGATACAGACTTGAAGTTTATCTAAATCACTATGCTAATACCCATAGATTAGCTCTACTTTCTGGTCTGGTCAGAGAAGTTTCTTTTTGCAGAGGGAATTGCAAAGGCTCACTGATGTTCAGCATACAATATTTTAATAGATATTCCTATGTAGGTAGAAATATACATGGATAAATACGGTTTCTCTTCCATCAGTTTAGATTAGTTCCCAGAATTAACTCTGAAAGCCACCATCATAGCTAGAGAAGTTTATTAGCCATAAGGCAAAGTACATGACCTGAAGAAAAAATGTGAAGTATTATTTTTTCCTCTAATGCTATAAAATTCTAAATATTTACTTTCTTCCTTTTTAAATATTCTTCATACTCATACTATGCCCACTCAACTTTTTAGAGAAAGAAATGCTTCTATTCATACCTAGTTTAAAAAAATGTTGAAAAATATTCTCCTACTAAATATTTAACAACAAAAGCTAAGTACAAACATCTAATAATTGTGAAGTCACTGTCTATAGACTAGTTTGGTGCTAATGATTTCAAATCTCAGAAATTGTCTCCAGAATATTTGCAAAGGGTGTTTAAAAACTAGTGGGAATCCACACATCCTCTGACTCCCTCTCTTCTGTAGATACCTGAATCCCAGAGCCTCTTTGAAGTTGCTCTGTGTAACCTTTAACATCTGTGAATCTGACATGGATGTCTCTGGAGGATGAACTATGCGGCCCTCCTTCCCAGCTACAAAGCAGATCAGCGTCAGTCCTCTCATTCCTTTTCTGTTTGAATTTCTATTCTTGCTTCTCATGTTGTCCAAACTGAAGGCATGGGTTTTGATGACATCATCCACAGTTCTCCCATGCTGTTCAGCATCCTCCCTTCACTATTCTCTCTAGGTTCTAGTTTACAATCTCTCTCCTGGATTCCTCTATTTTCTCATACACTCTTTAATTATATGTTTACATATTTATTAATTATAAAGATGATTAAAAATAAAATAAATAGTTGATGTGAACTTGGTAAAGTTCATGAAAAATATTTATTTCATTTATTAGGAAGGAATTACTATAGCAAATAATGTGAATAATGGAGGTCATTAATCATAGTGTATAACACAAAACTTTAGAAGGTAATATCTCACTTCACTTCTTAGTCTACAAGATCTGTACCTGTTATATTTCATATTATAAATTGTATTTTCTTACATAATTTTTCCTTTTTCCAATAATGTAATCATAGTGTTCAGCATATATTAATAGAAGTTTAAGTAATATGTTCTCCCCTTCAACCGTCAAACCCTGCCTAGATTAAATGAGACATCCTTGGAAATACAAATAAAGGAGGGAAGGAAGGAAGCAAGGAAGGAAGCAAGGAAGGAAGGAAGGAAGCAAGGAAGGAAGGAAGCAAGGAAGGAAGGATGGAAAAAGGAGTAAGGAAGAAGAAAGGAGGGAAGAAAGAAAGGAAGGGAGAAAGGAAGGAGGGAAGGCAGACAGGCTTATTTACTCCCATGTGGTATTTTATTTCTTAATTTACCTTTCCATTTCTCTGTATTTTCCTGTACACATATATGAAATATACAATATGTTCTGAAGTGAGTGCACATTTAGAATTCTTATATTTACTTTGCAGTGGATAGTGCTTTTTTCTTGGTAGCAAAACTTATATTTTTCAACGTAAAAAGTCTAATTCTAAAATTATGTTTGATTTTTTATTTTCAGCACCAAAAAGCTGAATCTGCATTATTTTACCTTTTGTTTTATTTATTTCAATTTTAGTCTAATAACCTATTTATTTATTTATCTATTTATATTGTTTCTTATATATTTTTTGTTTATGTTCATGAATGTGTGGTATTTCTGTTTGTGTATGCCCAGTTCAGCCTTTGAAGGTCAGAGGACAATTACATTAGCTCTTTCCTTTCACATTATATGATATCTGGTCTCCATGGTTCTGCCCCTACATAGGCAATGACACCTCATCTGGGAGCTTTTAGGCATTCTCGTGTGTCTTTGCTTCCTGCTTGTTTATATATATGAGCTTTGGAATTAAAGATGCTCAGGCTACTAGGCCAGGCTTTACACTGGTTCTGGGGGTGCAAACTTACATCTTCACATTTGTGTAGCAATGCTTTTAGGCACTGAACCATTTTGCCAGCCCTCCCATCTTCTTTCTTTGAACTGGAATGGTTCATATATTTACATAGGTTGTGATTGTTGATTTACAAACATTTAAATAACTCAATACTTAATGTGCATTTAAAATCTTCTTTATTTATTTCTTCATTCTTGGAATTTTTGTTGAAACAAATGTCATTATTAATTCTTACAGTGTACAAATTCATATAGTAGATGATGGTTAATATTTCAAATTTTCTATTTAGTACTTCCTTACTTCTTGCTGAACAATGCAATAAATTAGGACCTAATTGATAACGCTATCCCAACACCTCAAAATTGAAAAAGTAAATGTCAAAAAATAAATTACAGCAGTTTAACACTGAGAATATACCAAATGTATGTGATTTTATACTTCATTCATACTATTCCATTGGTTTTTGTAATCAATGGTTCTTTTGCTTGTGTTATTTTGTCTCATTTTGTTTTCAGAGTTGTCTTTAACTCTCCCTGAAACTCAAGCAGATCTTATACTTGATACCTGCTTGTTTTACCTTCCTGAGCAGCTGGAACTGCCACCCCTCCTGGCTCACACCAATCACACCCATCACACTCATCATACCTTTCATACCCATCATACCCATCACACCCATCATTCTCATCATACTCATTATACTTATCATACCCATCATGCCTATCACACCCATTATACCCATCACACCCATCACACCCATCATTCCTCAGCACTCCATCTTCTCAGACTAACAGCTTAAGGCATATTCTTTGGAGGTGTCTTTAAAGAGTGATGATAACATTCATTTATTAACGCCAATCCAAATGTAATCATGCATTCAGAAGACATCAATTAACTGTTTTTTTAATTACTTTGAATATAAACTACTAGGTACTATTGGAAGGACCTAATATCTTAGAAAATATTTTTTGGAAAATTTATGTTAAGATTTTCTTTGAAGAAGAATAAAATAGTAATTTCAAAAACATATAATTACCATGTTTTGTCCTACATCACCTACTTGAATGACACAGTGCTAATAACATCAGCACTGCTGTGTCATCTTCATTTAGGACTGTATCTAAACCTTTGACAATCATTACTTTGTCTCTTTTTGTTTTGTATGCTTTTTTTTTAAGTTTTCCTATTATTTTCCCCTTCTTTTTAAAACACAGACTACCAAGTTGCTTTAATTTCTTCAGTATTTCCTTTTTGTTTAGACTAACTCATTTCAGAACCCCTCATCAATATCTTCACAGTCACTATTTTTTTTCCTGCTAAGGTTAATCTATTTTGGATTCCATGCAATTATGTTTGTTTGTTTGTTTGTTTGTTTGTTTGTTTTAACTTCAGCTGTTACTTTTAAATCTTATAAATTCTCTATAGTTCTTATTCACAACATTCTTTTGCAAAGCCTGAGTCCATCCTATCTAAATATCAGTTGTACTTTTCATTCCATTTGCCAGGTTTTTGTATGTTGAAAGAATTTTTTAGACTGTATCCTCCTTCTTTAGCTAATAGTAACTATGAGTAAGTGGAATGAAAGCTATGGTGGAGCGAAGAATCATGTTCTGCACATAGTTACCCAGTGAAACTGTAATGTCATTGTCCCTATAAAGTAGATGAGCAAACTCAACATATTTTACTATTCTCTTAGGGGAACATTAAACTATTTGTCTCAGTGAAAGATCTGATACAAAGATTTTACTTACTTATCAACAATTTCTACAGAAAAACCTAGTCACAATAATTGATCATCAGAAACTAAGGATAATTATCTTTGAATATCTGAAAAGATAGTTTTATCTAAATTTGATGGCCTATACAAGCTATACTTAGTGGTTCTTTTTAAACTTTAACTCATTATTTACTGTAAAACTATAATGACAACTGTAATTTGAGAGTTGTAATCTCTACCTATAATAAGGAAAAAAGCATATGGTTCATTCATTGCTATTATTGCCCACAAAAGATAGATTATGAGCCTATTGTTGAAGGCACCAACTTTTATGCACAGAGCATAAAAAATTCAAACTGGAGTTAACCTGGAGACCTTGTCTCTGCTGACTTTCATTTTTAGCACCAGCAGCTACTATGTAAGTTGTTGGAGAGATCTAGCCCGGCTGCTGATGTTTTACTGATCAGACAAAACTGCCTTTTAATTACTTCTGTCTACAAGCACAGGTTAGTGCAGTTCCCAGCCTTAGTCAGAGAAAAAAAGGTTTTGGTAATAGCCAACAGTCATACCAAAGACTTATAATTGGTTGGTCAAATTGCTAAAAATAAAAGACTACCAAGTAATCATTCATAGTCAAACAACTATACCAGCTACCCTAAGACCCAGTTGTCATAGAGAAGGACACTTGGCAGGAATGAGAAATCAGAGGATGCGAAGACTATAAAACTGATCATCTAAATGTGACATGAACACGCAATAGTTGTGGCCTCTAGCACAACATATGCACAAACACAAAGAGTAATGAAAGTAGGTGGGGATCAATTAGGAGGGAAAAAGCATCATTTGAATGATAGGGATAATAGAAAAAGTGGATAGGGTGGAAAGAGAATGGTAATTATATACTCTATATAAATATCAAATTGTGAATTACTACCTTTAAAAATGAGATGGTGAAAATTTAAAATTGGCGCCATAGTCCTCTACCCCTGCGTGGTGTATGACCATGGGCCCGAGAACGCTCTCGAATAAAAATCCTCTTGCAGTTGCAGCAAGACCGTTTCTTGTGTGATTTGGGGTGTCGCCTCTCCTGAGTCAGAACGTGGGCGAGTCCTCACGTTGTGGGTCTTTCATTTGGTGCGTTGGCCGGGAAACTCGACCACCCCTCACACCCAAGAACCGACTTGGAGGTATGGGGATCCCCTCTTGTGTGTGTGCCGGCCGGTGTCTCTGTTTTGAGTGTCTGTTTTCTGAAACGAACATTGGAACATGTGCTTGTTGTGTTGGGTTGTTTGTGTCTTGTCCTATGTTTCTGAAGCGTGGCAAAGTCTGAGTTTGGATCCATCTGAGTTTATTGAATTTGTGTCTTGGTTTCAGGCGAGATCGTGGGTTCGAGTCCCACCTCGTGCCTTGGTTTTACATCTGGCAGAGTGAGGAACAAGTGTGCTTCTCTGGTTTTGGTCATCTAGGTAAAAGTGGAAGACGGTGTTTGTAGACGATGGAGTGATGGGGTTTTCTGAAATGCGCGCGCGGTCAGTATTTGCAGCTGTCCTTTTGGGCCGTAAGGACCGGAGGACGTCGGCAGACGTGCTAGGAGGACCACAGGCTGTGGCCCTGGGGGACGCCCTGGGAGGTAAGGAGAGCCAGGGACGCCTGGCCGTCTCCAGATCGGTCAGAGGGACCGAATTCTGTTGAAGCGGAAGCTTCCCCCTCCAAAATCGTCTAATTCTTTTGCCTGCTTGTGAAGAAAGGGTCGAATGTGTCTGGATCTGTTGGTTTCTGTTTTATGTGTTTTTGTGTATGTGTTTAGAGCTATGTGAAAATCTAGAAAAGCAAAGGTAATTCTCATAGGTGCTTTATACTCTGACTAGAGATAGTTTACACCTGAGATGTGAGAAAATGGGTTTTGAGAAAAGCAGTACTCTCCGACTATCTGGGGATAATTTGGTAAAAAATAAAATAAAATAAACAGTATTAATTGGTCTTTGGGGCCCTGCACCTGTAGTTAGGAATCTAGTGTGGCTAGAGAAGCCCTGCTAGGAGCTGATTATAAACGCTGCTCTTATAGGAACCACCAGCTTCTCAAGTTCTTAAGTTCTATGGTAAGGGAACAAATGGCTGTTTTTCCTACAAAAATCTCTGTGCTTGTGATAATTAGATTCATCAGGTGACAAGGTGCTCCTCTCTTGAAATTACAGCTAGAAAAATTAAGAATTTTGTTTGGTTTAAATGAGCAAATGTATGCAGCCATTTCATTTTTGTTTCTAAATAGTTTCAAAAGTATAAATATGTTTTATATGTCTTGGTTATAGATTAGTGGCTCACAAGTTATTAGTTATGATTAAACATTTGTAACATTGGTAACAAAAAGTTGACTTAAAACTGGTAACTCTGGGTTAGAGTAATTTAGAACTACAACATGCAGCATGAGACAATCCATGGGAACAGGTCTCTAAAGATACGCCTAAATTGAGTAATATTCTATGTAATTCTTATCCTAGAAATCCGATTTATAAAAGATAAGATTTAGGGTAGTGTCTTTTTGAAATATTGGCGGCTACACCTTCTTGTGTGTGTGTGCAGGAACAGGCTACCAAAATTTGTAGCAAGTAATGTTTTTGGAGTTCCTTTTTAAAGAAAAAATAGATTGTTTTCACTGTTAAAATTGGGTGTTGCTTCTCAAAATTGTGGTTGTACTCTTATGTTACAAGAGAAATTAAAGTTTTCTCCCAAATCGCAGCCAATTCGGCTCCTCCAAAATCTATAAAGCCTCCTGAGTGGCCTAGTCCACAACCTTCCCCTTATCCACAGCCTCAACCCCAGCTGCCGAGGGAACCCTAAACCCCTCGGGGTGTCGAGAGGCGGACCACTGTGGTACATGGAACTGCAGAGCACAGAGTCCGGGTGGACTCTGGTGGACCCGCCCAAACTTTAAACCCTTCAGTACTGGTCATTTTCCTCTGTTGGTATTTATAACTGAAAAACTAACCACCCCCTTTCTCAGGATCCCCAACGCCTCACAGGGTTGGTAGAGTTCCTTATGTTTTCTCATCAGCCTACTTGAGATGATTATCAACAGCTGTTGCAGATGCTCTTAACAACCTAAGAGCGAGAGAGAATTCTGTTAGAAGCTAGAAAAATGGCCCGGAAGCCAACAGCGGTCTACACAGCTACAAAATGAGATCAACATGGGATTCCTTTTGACTCGCCCCTCGCCCCAGTTGCGACTGCAACATGGCTGAAGGTAAGGAGAGCTTGAAAATCTAACGCCAGGCTCTGGTCTCCAAGGTGCCTCAAGATGGGCCCACTAATTTGGCTAAGGTAAGAGGTAATGCAGGGGCCGATCGAACCTCCCTCAATGTTCCTTGAAAGGCTTATGGAAGCCTTCAGGCGGTTCACTCCCTTTGATCTTACCTCGGAAGCCCAGAAGGCCTCAGTGGCCTGGCCGGCCTTCATAAGGCAGTTGGCTCCTGATATCAGAAAAAAACTTCAGAAATTAAAAGGTGTATTACGAGAGGGAGACAGTTATGTGATCTAGTAAAAGAGGCAGAAAAAGTGTGTGTGTGTGAGAGAGAGAGAGGCGGGAGGCAGAAGAAAGAGAAAACAAGAGGGATCGTAGACAAGAGAGAAATTTGACTAAAATCTTGGCCACAGTGATAGGAGAGAAAGAAAAAGACAGGATCTAGTCAGGAAACCTGGGCAACTGAAGACCGAGCCTCAGCTAAAAAGGCTCGGCTGTGTCAGACTGAAGTTACTTATTTGAGAGACACCATTTGAGACGGGAAGTAGTGGCTAACTACACCAAGGCAAGTAAGAAAATTCTTGGGTACTGCTGGCTTCTACAGACTCTAGACACCTGGGTTGGTGACCGTAGCTGCCCTGTTGTACCCCCTAACCAAGAAAGGGGAGGTGTTTTGTGGATTCCGGATTGCCAAAAAGCCTTTAAAAAATTAAAAAGGCCCTCTTGATGGCCAGCCTTTGCCTGACCTAACCAAGTCTTTCACTCTATGTGGAAGAGAGATCAGGGGTCGCCAGAGGAGTCCTTGCTCAGACTTTGAGACTTTGAAAAAGGCCAGTGGCTTACCTATCCAAAAAGTTACACCCTGTTGCCAGCGGGTGGTTTTCTTGCCTGTAAGCTATTACTGCCATAATCTGCTTGTCAAGGATGCTGATAAGCTCACTCTGGGACAGCAACTAGCTGTAATGGCATCCCATGCTCTTGAAAGCATTATCTGAGAGCTCCCTGACTGATGGATGACTACCAACGCTCCTGTGACACATCAGAACTTTTTGTTGACTGAACGAGTGACCTTCGTTTCATTCCACCTGCTGTCCCACTGCATGAGACTGCACCTACTCATCACTGCGCTAAAATGATCTGAAGGATCAGATCAGCCTTGGCCTGAGGGTTCGAGCTGGTACACTGATGACAGTAGCCTCGAGGTTAAAGGTAAGCAGAAGGCGGGGACAGCAGTACGGTGGTGAACAGAAAGCAAGTGATCTAGGCCAGTAGCCTCCCGGAAGGGACGTCGGCCCAGAAAGCTGAACTTGTGACTTTGAGACAAGCTCTATACAGACAAAGAGGGCTGTTGACATCTACAGAAAAAAACCTAAGATGCTGTGGCTAAAGAAAATCAGATGGCAGATCTAACCACCAAACAGGTGGCCCAAGGAGCAATAATCCTGGCAGTCAAGGAGCCTAAAGATTATTATGACATCAGAGAGACCAGCTTTAGATACACTCCTGAGCACTATCAAGTTATGGACAGTATTTGACCCACCTGGGGGCCAAGAAATTAAAAGGTGTGGTTAGGTCCTTTGACTACTATGTTACAGGACTCTCTGACTTGGCAGAAGAAATAGCCAAAAGCTGCAAGGCCTGTGCTATGACGAGGTAGAATTTACAGAAATTAAGCCAGCTAGATATTGCAACAAGTACTTGTTAGTGTTTATAGACACCGTTTCAAGATGAATAGAAGCTTTTCCTACCAGGACTAAAGATCCTAAAAGAAATCTTCCCAAGGTAATGCAGGTAAATCAGGGACTGGCCAAGATATTAGAGATCGGTTAAAAGTTACATTGTGCATGCAGGCCCCAAAGCTCAGGACAGGTAGAGAGAATAAATAGAACCATTAAGAGACCCTTACCAAATTGACAGCGGAGACTGGCGCTAATGATTGGATAGCTCTCCTACCCTTTGCTCTTCAGGGTTAAAAACACCCCTGGACAGTTTAGACTGACCCCCTTATGAATTACTCTACAGGGGGCCCCCTCCACTGGTAAAAATAGCCTCTGTACATAGTGCTGACATGCTGCTTTCCCAGCCTTTGTTCTCTAGGCTCAAGGTGCTCCAGTGAGTGAGACAGCGAGCAAAAAAGCAGCTCCAGAAGGCCTGCTCCAGAAGACCTGCTAGACATCTCCACGCAAAAAACCTTGAGACTCGGATGGAAAGGCCCCTATCTTGTACTCTTGACCACCCTACTTTCTACCTTTATGAGACCCCTTTTGATTTTGCTTCTGCTTTTAATTATAGGTCCATGTGTGTTAAATAGGCAAGTCACCATTATTATAACAAGAATTAATGCAGGGTGGCTTTTAGTTTTGAGATAACAGTACCATGCCCTAAAGGATCAACTATGTCAGGGAGAAGATAGTGTCTAGTTCTAAGATTAGAACTATTAACTAGAAGAAGGGGGGAATGAAGAAGTAACAAAATTCTAGGCCTTTAGGATGAGGCTTGGGAATGTGACCTTTGTGACTCATTGCTCCAAGGTATGCTAATCATACCTTGATAGCGACATTCCTTCCTCCACCTACCTGCTTCCTGGGTTCAAAGAGTGTTCATTCAAAGAAAGTCACCCTGACCAACTGCCGGAAACTGCCATGCAAATGTGCTATTGTTAGGGGCTCTTAGAAACTGAGAGTTAACCAAAACAATTACCAGGTATTCTCTGTGACTCTTGTGACTTTACACTTCCTTGTGACTCTTAACTGGTATCTTTGGTATTTTTCCAACAACGCCCTCTGTATGACCATGGGCCAGAGAACGCTCTCGAATAAAAATCCTCTTGCAGTTGCAAAAAAAAAAAAAAAGAAAATTTAAAATTATGTTTCTAACTATAAATTTTGAGTAAACTATATGATGGATGAAATCACAAAGATATCACTAAATCTAAATTTATTTTGCAAATTTCATTTTAATAGATTTGAAGCATGTTAAATATAAAGCAATTTACAAAAATATGATAGTGCTTATACTTTCTATATTTAATATTCAATGAGTATAAACTTTACCAAAAGAAAAAGTGAATGAGTCAGTATACTTACCTAATTATCATGTTAAAATATAAATATTGTCCTAAAATATGTATTTACTAATTGGTATATTTCAACAATTGTAATTTATGACAATGTAATAAGCTTTCATAAATTCTTTGGTAAGTGTTTGTGAATTGCTTTCTCATTTTTTCTACATGAAAGACTCTTCTATAAGAGGACAGATCTGAAGATCAAATTGGGAAAAGGAAGGGAAAGGTAGTTGTGGGTAGAAATACAGGGGGATTCGATCAAAAATAAGGCATTTGAGAGATAATATGAAAACGTAATATACTAGAAACTTTCTAAAGTGTGTGTGTGTGTGTGTGTGTGTGTGTGTGATCTAAATGAAATGACCAAATGGGGAAGAAAAAGTCTGAACTAGATATCTTTTGTCACCTACGAAGATTTCCAGTATTGGGTTTAGCTTACATCTAATTAAGTTTTTGGCCAAAGGGGTCCAGGAAATTCTGAAGCAACCCAGGGTTTTGCCACAAGTATAATCTGACAGCAAGGCTCCATTGCTGAAGAAAACACCTATAAATCTCACTGAACACTGAAATATATGTGCCCAGTCAATTCCTACATAGAACCTTTACCCCCTACATTCTAGCATCTTTTGTCCAAGAATGTATTCTGTATGCTACTAAAAAGAGAAGCATGAACACAAAGCCAGCCACAAAACCTTCCTCTATAATGCTATACTCTCTGCAAGCTATGCTAGGGCAGTGTTGGCCAAATGATTGTGGGATTTGACATAAAGCCCACATCTCTGAATAGGACTTGCTGCACCTCTATACCTAAATTTGAAGCCTATTAAATATTTCTGAGTGTGGCACAAAATAGACTTTCTGTATAGGAGGGACTTCTTCTCTCTCAGATCTGGAAATCTTGACCCCTAATCTTTTATCTGAGGAATGTCACATAGTCCCTAGCAAATCTACGAGTTCAACTTCCTCTTTCCAGATAAGAAACTGCCCAGTAAGCACCTGGGATTCCTGGAATGCTGCACCATACAAATGAGGAATACACAGCATTTTAACTCCAATCAGTCAATGAAACTTCACCTTAAGAAAAATCTCTACCCAACTCTCCAAGGTTCATATATAGTTCTGATTCAACCTGCATAAAGTTATGCGCACAAGACCATCTTGAATAAATGTATGCTCACAAGCTAAGATTTCTTAAGAGTGCAATGGTCTGAAATTCACTGAAGGGAGACCCCAGAGTCACATTGTATGCAAAAATAAGGAACATTTATTCTGTAACTAGCATGCTAGGGTCACCATCATTTCAGAATGGCAATACAGACAGAGACATTTGAGCCCCTTTTATAACAGACCTGTTAAATTGCTTCTGGGATAACAACAGACTTCTAAAACTTAGGGCATATTCCAAGGGGTTACAAAAACCATGAACTAGTGTCATAAAGAAGATATACACCACAGGACCACAAGTGCAAAAACAGGAGATAAGATATTGACTTGGTTTATCTATACAAAACTTCAAGGACAGTTTAGCTTTGGTCTTTATCTTTCCATGAACCTGTAAGCTAATAACAAATGATGAATGTTTGACCAGATAATTGCTCCTACTGTATTTGCATGTAGGCGTCCTCTGCTATAAATCCCCAATTTAAGTTATGACCTGAATTTATGTGCACACTTATAGTGGTCTTTTTTATTGGATATTTTATTTATTTACATTTCAAATATTATCATCCCTTTTCCCAATTCGCCCCCACTGAAACCCCCTATTCCGTTCCCCCTCCTCCTGCTTCTTTTAACCATGTGAACACATTCTGAAAGTTGTAGAAGTGCTGAGAACAAAGAGCGGAGGCAGGTCTCCCTCCCCTTCCAGACTCTCCTTCATCCTTATATGCAGTGGCATCTGGAACCCGGAGAGTGAGAAAACAAAGAACTTAGAAATACAGCTTGTCCCCAATACACATACCATAGGACCCCATATCCAATCTAGGGCAAA
The DNA here is from genome assembly GCF_978045245.1 of Mus caroli. Classification (NCBI taxonomy): domain Eukaryota; kingdom Metazoa; phylum Chordata; class Mammalia; order Rodentia; family Muridae; genus Mus; species Mus caroli. Next base: position 142,288,669 of record NW_028227256.1, read on the forward strand.
ACCAAATAATATTAGTCTAAAAAACAAAAAAGAAATGTAGGGATAAAATAACATCTGATGATATTTTGCTATACTCACAGATTAATGCCTGTCTTGGCTGTTGAGAGAAGAGTGGATATTAGCCCAGAAACTTAGAATACCTAAGATACAATTTGCAGAACACAAGAAAATCAAGAAGAATGAAGAGCAAAGTGTGGATACTTCATTCCTCCTTAGAATAGGGAACAAAACAACCATGGAAGGAGTTACAGAGACAAAGTTTGGAGCTAAGCTGAAAGGATGGACCATCCAGATACTACCTTACCCAGGGATCCATCCCATAATCAGCCACCAAACACAGAAACTATTGCATATGCCAGCAAGATTTTGCTGAAGGAACCCTGATATAGCTGTCTCGAGTGAGGCTATGCCAGTGCCTGGCAAATATAGAAGTGGATGCTCACAGTCATCTATAGGATGGAACACAGGGCCCCCAATGGAGGAGCTAGAGAAAGTACCCAAGGAGCTGATGGGGTCTGCCACCCTATAGATGGAACAACAATATGAACTAACCAGTACCCCCAGAGCTCGTGTGTCTAGCTGCATATGTAGCAGAAGATGGCCTAGTCGGCCATCATTGGGAAGAGAGGCCCCTTGGTCTTGCAAACTTTATATGCCCCAGTACAGGGGAATGCCAGGGCCAGGAAGTGGGAGTGGGTGGGTAGAGGAGCAGGGCAGGGGGAGGGTATAGGGAACTTTCAGGATAGCATTTGAAATGTAAATAAAGAAAATATCTAATTTTTTAAAAAAAGGAAAGGAAAAGCTGCAGAAGACAATTTACAGAATGAGAAACCTTGGAAGACTCAGTCCTAAATACATTGCTTCCATCAAATCGCTCTCCTAGGGCTCTGGGGATCCTGTGGAAAAGGAAGCAGAAAGAGTGTGAGTCAGAAGGGTTAGAGGACATCAAGAAAGCAAGTACCTCTAAACCAATATGATCAAAGCTCATTTGAACTCACAGAGACTGAAGCAGTATATACAGGGCCTGTACAGGACTGCTGTAGACATAATGGTATTGTGCACTGTGTAAACATTATCTTTGCATTATTCAAAGGCTGATTTCTCTACCCCCATATCTGGTTGCAATACTGATATGGCATTGTAATTTATTAGAAAACTCTCCTGTCTCAGTGTTGTGTAAACATTACTTCCCATTTAAATTCTTATTTGTCCATAAAAGCTGATCAGCCAAGGACTGAGAAGAAGAGAGAATAGGGCTAAACTTCTGATCTTGGCCAGGGGAGGAGGAAAGAGGGATAGAAAGGGAGGAGTCACTATGTGGAGGTGGACCATGAGATAGCAGAACACACCTAGAGCAGAGAGCAAGATTAGTACTAAAATGCAAGTTTATTGGGGATTTTGGCTGGAAAGTAGCCAGATTAGTTCAGAGGGTTAATATAGATTAATAATTGCTCAGATATTGGGCCATAAAGCTTGAATAAATAAATCTTATAATCTCTGTTTCTTATATTTAATAGTTAGCTTGTTAGGCAGTGGTGGCACATGCCTTTAATCCCAGCAGTTGGGAGGCAGAGGAAGGCAGATTTCTGAGTTCCAGGCCATCCTGGTCTACAGAGTGAGTTCCAGGACAGCCAGGGCTACACAGAGAAACCCTGTCTCAAACAATCAAAAACAACAACATCAACAACAAAAAAAATCAAAAAACAAAAAGGGAGTTAGCTGAAGAAAAAACAATCACTTATAAAATTACTTTTACAGTCTGCAACAGGTTCTCTTAGTATATATATGATGGTTTCCAATTTAATAATTTTTTATTATTAGATTTTTTTTATTTAAGTTTCAAATGTTATCCCCTTTCCTGGTTTCCCCTCTGAAAACCTCTTATTCCCTCTCCCCTCCCCCTGCTCACCAACCCACCCATTCCCGCTTCCTGACCCTGGCATTCCCCTACACTGCTACATATGCAGCTGGAGCCATGAGTCCCACCATATGTTTTTTTGTTTTTGTTTTTGTTTTTGATTTTTGGTTGGTGGTTTAACATTCCTGTGTGAACCTCTGTGTCTCTGATTCTTTTGCCTTTTGGAGGATCTTTTCCTTTTGTGGGCTTTTCTTGTCCAATGTTGATGTAATAAGTTTTGATATATTTTATTGTATTTTAATTTGTTATATTTTGAAAACAATGAATCCATGAAGGAATAAATAAAAATTTAGCCAGTTAGGTAAGAGTCAACACCTGAACTCTCATTTATACATGCTGGGAGAGAGAAAATTCAGCTTTCTCCAATGGAATGGCACTGTGAATATACAACACTAGGGTAGGTCTCATGTTCAGGTTCAGTTGACCAACATTTATGGTTCCACAGTTATGTGTGTGTGTCTGTGTGTGTGATTTTATTGGGGTACAGTTGTGTGGGGCTTTCTTTGTTTGTTGTTTGTTTTCTTTTTTTCTAGGTGTTTTCTTTGTTTTGGAGGGTTGTTTGTTTGTTTGTTTTTAATGTGTGTGTTTTTTGAGAAAGAGCATAACATTGGGTGGGTAGGAAATGGGAGATGATCTGTAAGAACTTATGGAAGGGAAGAATATGCTTAAACTTAGAATTTGTTTTAAACAATAGAAAGAAAGAAAGAAAGAAAAAGAGAAAGCAAGCAAGCAAGCAAGCAAGCATATATGAATTTTCAGTATAATAGGACTAGGTTAAAAGTTACTATTAGAACATTTCTATATGGAAAGGATAAATATTTGTCTAGGAAAATTGACTTACATTTCAATTCATCATTGTATCAAAACTTCATCAGAACATACTTATTATTCATGATATACTTTAAACATTAACATTCAAAACATTCATGGTCTCAAAATAACAATAGTATCTTCTATTATTAAATTATTGTAATCAGGGTTGTAGCTTTTAATTGCTCACTCATCAATGCAGAAGATAGTTGAAAAACTACACGGCCAGATGTACTTTATCATTTTAATTAATCACATTGTCTTTTAAATTAAGTCAGCTCTTGTTATTTTTGATGCTTTAGCACCAGTAGGGAGCTAGACTTTGTTAACATGACACAATATTTTCATCAGACATCATCAATTTCATTATGAAAAAAGAGAAAATGACAGAGTACCCTAAATAATATGAACATGTTAAAATGCTGGAGTATTTTAAAATGTTATGTTCATGATGTAAAAATAAAAATTTTGAAGAGGAGCTATAAAATCTATCTCTGTATGACAGCTTAGTTTTTATGCATGTGTTTACAAGATTATATGCCTTATAAGTTTAGTAAATTAATGTACTTACTATTTGAAATGATGTGTATTATATAAGAGATTTTTATTTATAGGCATTTTTCTTTATACAAAGAAATCATTAAGATGGTTATTATGAAAATATGACTTTCTGTAATTTTCCATTTTCTGTTCATTAAACTGCTGTTTAGATATTTTTATGGCTTTCTTCTCTTTGGGTAATGACAAAATTTTCAATATTTCATATGAGTTTTATAATTATTATTTAGTATTTGGTGGGATGTAATTGTTTAACGTAGTAATTTGATTTCTTTGATGTTCTTGATCCAGTGTAGTCTGGAATTTTCTATATCTGTTGCTGAAAACATTGGGTGTAGAGAGTTAAATTTTCTCCCCATTTAGCTCAGTTTGACATGTTTCAGCATCTTGAGTCTTAAACTCAAACTTCCAAATATATTCTTATATCGGAGAAGTGTATAATACTGGTATTCCTGTCATTCAATCCATGACTTTACAGGATCCATTTTTACACTAGTGGAATATAGCTATGACAGAGGAATTAAAGAAAGGATGAATGCACGATGATGAATTGATTAAAATTAATCCCGTTCCTTTATTCCCGAAAGAATAGCTTATTTACACATAACAAGCTCCTAATAACTGCAGACAGTTGTTTTCAGTAAATTCTATACTTCTTTTGTTATGTAGACTCCATGATGTCCTCAATGGTACAAAATAAAATTTTGCAGATGTAGGCTTTTGGCAGCAATTTTGAAATGCTACTCATCTGTCACCTCTGCCCTAATAAAAGCATCATGTTGTTTCTTTTATATCCAATTCCAGTTTTACCAGAAAGACCATGCATCTTTTAAATTCTTTTTTTCTCTTTCCACCTCTGTGCCTCTGTAAGCCATGGTACTACTGCCTGAACTCTAGCGGTTTAAGATTATTACTGTTTTCCTGTTTTTTTTTTTTCCCTGTTGAATATTCAACAGTTCTTTCTGGAGGAAGGTACAAGCTCTCCCTCTGCACATTGCTTGTGGAGGTGGTTCTTCATTCATTTTGAACCGTGCTATCTCTCCAGGATTATTTTTTGGTAGCAGCTTGTCTTCAGAGAGATAGCTTCCCTGAGTTTGCTTTTTGTGCTAACATGTATGCCTATCATGACAGCTTCTTTGAGAGTATTTTTATCCTGAATCAGTGCCTACAAACTCCTAGCATTTATGCAATGTGCTTATTAAAGTGAAGTTCCTAACACTTATAATCATCATGCGGTGATAAAACTAGGTGAAATTGGGGAAAAGACTTGCACCCAAGTCCTAGCTGCTCTATTACACTAAGTGCTCCAGTGAGTATTCTAAATGTTGTTCAAGCTGAAATAACATATTTCTCCCCACAAACATAATCCTCATTCCTTCAGAGGGGAGTGTTCTGAATTGGTAGGTATCAGTAATCAATGTACTAGATCTGTTGTGTCTCATGTGAAAAATAGATTAATATTTGAATGTAAAATCATCCAAACAACAAGTTAACTTTACCGTTCTTCCCTGTGTGGAAAAGACAAAATTCCTTGCCCACAGGATGAACAGTGATGTGTTTATGTGTATAATGAACTTTTGCCTCGGTTTCTTCTTCAATATGCCATTAACCCTTTATGTATTGATTCCTTTATTAGAAATAAAATATAAATAATATACACATGCAATACAGAAATAATATTTTCTCAGTCTGTATAATGTTACTTATTTCTATCCTTCAGGAATGATCATTAGGTTTTGGATAGCCAATTGGTGTGCTCTTCCATGAGGAAGATTCTTTCTTCTTCTAGAGTTCCTTAGTTGCCTATCTTTCATTGTGCAGGCCTAAGGCTTCTAGGGCTTCCCCATGTCCACATCAGTACATGTATTGTTCTTTTCCCAATTCAATTTATGTTTAAACTGAAATGTTGGTATGAATCTATGGGTGCAGCTTCTGATATTCTTGAGGCTTAAAATCTCACAGCAAATTCCTTGATTTTTTAAACTCTTAAAATCTTTCCTGCCCCCTGTTCAGTAACTATCTTTGAGCTTTAATTGATCTTGCAAACTTTATATGCCCCAGTACAGGGGAACTCCAGGGCCAAGAAGTGGGAGTGGGTGGGTAGGGGAGCAGGGCGGGGAGAAGGACATAGGTGACTTTTTGGGATAGCAATTGAAATGTAAATGAAGGAAATATCTAATAAAAAATTGAAAAACAAAAGAATAGAACCTGTTTTAAATATGTATTCAGTAGAATTGTGCTCCACAACTCTGCATCTAGATTGGCTATTTAAACCATCATTTTCTAAACACCTGGTGTCTGATGTTACCATTGTTCATAATAACAGATCAGTTTAATCTGTAAGACAGAGCCATAAATTTTAAAGAGAATGAGTGACACAGAGATGTGTTCTCAGATACCATGTTGAGACTTGTTTTAGAGCTACTCTTTGCTGTTCTTGATGAGATTCAGATAAAAATATCCACAATTATAGAAACAGAGAAAATAAGTTGCCGCTTCCATAAAGACTTTTATATTTGATGTGTACTTCTATATGATTTCAAACGTAACAAAATAGTACAAATAGCCTTAATTCAAAATCAGAGCTTAATAATCAAGTTGTACTTAAACCATACTTTAAAAGTGCTTGAAAATATGTTAAATAATATATTTTCTTTTCTTTTTACATATTCATTTTTTAAAAATATTGGTTATTTTATTTATCTTTCAAATGTTGCTCTCTTTCTTGGTCTTCCCTTCATATCCCTCCTCAACCCATCCCCTCTCCCCTTTGCCTCTAAGAGTGTTCTGCCCTATCCATCCACTCACTCCCACCTAACCACTCTACCATCCCCCTATACTGGGGCATCAAGCCTTCACATGATCAAGGGCCTCCTCTCCCACTGATATCAAATAAGGCATTTCTCTGCTACACATATAGCTGGAGCCATGGGTCCATCTATCTCTTTGGTTGGTGGTTTAGTCCCCTGGGAGCTCTGGGAGGTATAATTAGTTGATATTGGTATTCTTCCTATGTTGCAATCCCCTTCAGCTTCTTCAGTCCTTCCTCTAACATTTCTTCAGTCCTTCTCTAATATTTCTGCTGGGGTTCTAACTCAGTCCAATGATTGGCTGTGGGTATCTACATCTGTATTAGTCATGTTCTGGCAGAACCTCTCTCAGTTATACCAGACTCCTATCAGCAAATACTTTTTGGCATCAGCAATAGTTTCTGGGTTTGTTGTCTGCAGATAGGATGAATCCCTAGGTTGGGACGTTTCAGGATGGCCTTTCCTTCAGTCTCTGCTCCATTATTTTATTCCTGTGTTTCCTATAGAGAGGAGCAATTCTGGGTTAAAAAATTTGAGATGAGTGGTTGGTCCCATCACTCAACTTGGGGCCATGCCTATCTATAGGAGGTTCTTGAAAATTGAATCAAAGAACACAGCAAAATGATCATCCATCCTGATCAAGTAGGCTTCATCCCAGGGATGCGGGGATGGTTCAATATATGGAAATCCATCAACGTAATCTACTATATAAACAAACTCAAATATATATGTATATAGATATATAGATATAGATATAATATATATAATGATCATCTGATTAGATTCTGAGAAAGCATTTGACAAAATTCAACATCCCTTCATTGTAAAAGTCTTGGAAATATTAAGAATTCAAGGCCCATTCCTAAACATAGTAAAAGCAATATATAGCAAACCAGTGTCAATATCAAACTAAATGGAGAGATACTTGAAGCAATCCCACTAAAATCAGGGACTAGACAAGGTTGACCACTCTCTCCATATCTATTAAATATAGTACTCAAAGTCACAACCAGAGAAATTAGACAACAAAAGGAGGTCCAAGATATACAAATCAAAAAAGGAAAAATTCAAAATATCACTATTTGCAGATGATAGGATAGTGTAATAAAATGACCCCAAAAATTACACCAGAGAACTCCTAAACCTGCTGAACAAAATCAGCAAAGAACCCAGATGTCCTTCAACAGGGGAATGAATTCAGAAAATGTGGTACATTTACATAATGGAGTACTACTAATCTATTAAAAACAATGACTTCATGAAACTCTTAGGCAAATGGATAGAGCTAGAAAATATCATCCTGGGTGTGGTAACCCAATCACAAAAGAGCATACATGGTATGCAATCACTATAAGTGGATATTAGCCCAAAAGTTCAGAATACCCAAGATACAGTTCACAGACTGCATGAAGCTCAAGAAGAAGGAAGACCAAAGTATGGCTACTTCAGTCTTTTTAGAAGGGGGATCAAAATACCCATGGAAGGAGATACAGAGACAAAGAGTGGAGCAGAGACTGAAGGAAAGGCCATTCAGTGAATGTCCCACCTGGGGATCCATCCCATGTATAGACATCAAACCCAGACACTGTTGTGGATTCCAAGAGTTCTTGCTGACAGGAGTCTGATATAGCTGTCTCCTGAGAGGCTCTGCCAGTGCCTGACAAATGTAGAGGCAGATACACACAGCCAACCATTGGAGTGAGCATGGGTCACCAATGGAGGAGTTAGAGAAAGGAATGAAAGTGCTAAAAGGGTTTTCAACCCCATAGGAAGAGCAATAATACCAACTAACCAGACCATCCACAGAGCTCCCAGGGACTAAACCACTAACCAAAGAGTACACATGAAGTGACCCCTGCCTCCAGTCACATGCGTAGCAGAGGATGGCCTTGTGGGGCATCAATGAGAGGAAATGCCCTTGGTCCTGTGAAGGATTGATGCCCCAGTGTAGGAGAATGCCACGGCAAGGTGACAGGAGTGGGTTGGTGGTGGTGGGGAGGACCCTCATAAAAGGAGGGGAAGAGGTATTGGATAGGGTGTTTCTGGAGGGGAAACTGGGAAAGGGGATAACATTTGAAATATAAATAAAGAAAATATCCAGAAAAAGAAAAGAAAAAAAATTTTTTATCAATTATATTGGTTTCTCCATCTATGGTAATTGAGAGTTTTGTTGAGTATAGTAGCCTGGGCTAGCATTTGAGTTCTTTTAGGGTCTGTTTAATATCTGTCTAAGATCTTCTGGCTTTTAAGGTCTCTATTGAGAATTCTGGTGTAATTCTGATAGGTCTGCCTTTATACATTTCATGATCTTTTTCCCTTACTGCTTTTAATATTCTTTCTTTGTTCTGTGCATTCTGTGCTTTATTTATTACATGAAGTACTTTGAACATGAAGCAGGAGTAATTTTTTTTCTGATCTAATCTACTTGGTGTTCTGTAGGCTTCTTGTACATTTATGGACATCTCTTTCTGTAGGTTAGTGAAGTTTTCTTCTATGGTTTTGTTGAAGATGTTTACTGGCTCTCTGAATTGGGAATCTTCCCTTTCTTCAATACCTATTATTCTTAGGTATAGTCTTTTCACTGTGTCCTATATTTCTTGGATGATTTGTGTTAAGAGGTTTTTGCACTTTGTATTTTATTTGAATCTTTTGTCACTGTATTCTATTGCATATTCTATGACTGAGATTTTCTCTTCTGTCTTGTAATCTTTTGGTGATGCTTGATTCTATGACTCCTGGTCTCTTGTCTCTCTCTGTGATTCCTTATTCTTTCTACTTCCATTTTTAGATCTTGGGCAGTTTTGTTCCATTCCTTCACCTCTTTGTGCTTTCTGATATTTCTTAAAGGGATTAATTTGTTTCTTCTTTAAGAGCTTCTCTTTATTTACTTGTGTTCTATATTTCTTTAAGGGAGTTATTTATGTCTTCTTTAAGGTCCTCTATCATCTTGATGATATGGAATTTTAGATCAGAATCTTGCTTTTCAGGTGTGTTAGGGGATCCAGGACTTGCTGTTATGGGAGAATTGTATTCTAATGGTACCAAATAGCCTTGCTTTCTGTTGCTTATGTTCTTTTGTTTGCCTCCCATCATCCGGTTATCTCTGATGTTAACTAGCATTGCTGTCTCTGACTGGTGCCTGTCTCTCCTATGAGCCTGGCTATTTAGCTCCTTGTATCTGACTATCTTTGGGTATGTAAGGAGTTCTAGAGAGTCTGATTTGTGAACCTGTTTGTGTCAGAACTTCTGGGGGAAGCTGTCTCTGAATGTGGGTGGGGTGGGGATGGTGACTGGATCACCAGAACTGCTTTTGGGCACAACTGTGAACTGGAAGGCTAGTTATTCTTAAAAATAACTATTTGTTCCCTTAATTTCACTTATTAAATGACATGTGAAGATGTTATATATTTTAAAAATTAGATAATACTGGAAATCCATACATTTAGCTTTGACTATAACACATACTAATAAATATAGTCCTTACCACTAAGAGAAAATGGAGGAATCATGAAGTTGTGATATTTTAGAAGCAATTAACCTCCAGGAATGTTCATTTTCACAAACAAAGTGAAAAAAAATCATATTGTTGAAAAGGAAACACAGAACTCAAATTCATGTCTCAACATTTCTTTAATTGGAGTAATATTTTCTTGCTAAATTCTGAACTTTAGTTTTGCTGAATTCTTCACACCAGGAAGGCTAGAATAACTCACATTTCCATTTCTCTTCACTAATTAAAGGATGATGAAGTTGGTATGCTTGCAGAAAATATAAAGGTATAACACTCTAACTATTCAGAATATCTTCAATAATATTCATACCAATTAACAATTTTTGTAAAAACTACTTGATTTTCAAATAACATATCTACTTATATGAACAGTTTTTAATATGACCCTTCTTTTCATTCATTTTACCTCCACTGTGTCTTATTTATATCCAGAGTAAGTTTGTGTCAATTTGAAACCAGACTTTACTCATTCACACAGATTACTCTACCTTGGGATTCTGACTTTTAAAGAAGATATACTGAGACGAAGATCAGTTATGACCTCCTTTCTATTTTCTTTGCTTCTGAAGATGAAGTTATTTACAGCACCGAAGACTGGGGCAGCTTCTGTAATGGTACCTTGATTTTCTATTTCAGTTTTGATTTCAGAAATAGACGAAGTTCTTCAATCCACCCCACCCCCACCTCCCTGCCTCAGCCACATTCTTGGTATGGAATGCTGTGGCTTGGAAAGTGGGAAAACCAGTCTGTCCACACCTAATTGGCAATATTTTTACTTTTCTCACCAAAATAAACCAGCTTTTTTGCATTTGATTACAAGAATTGGGATCTATATGTGGTTGTTCAGCACTGATGGTCACACTTTGAGCTCTATAATATATGTTTTTCTATTAGTTGTAAGTACGTTTTAATAATAATATACCATGATTATTTGATATTATTCAGCAAATCTACCAAATTGCTAAATATATTAAGTAAGGAGTGGGGAAATCCAAACAACTTGTTTTTGAGAAACAGAGTGAATATACTTTGTTTTATAAAGCTGTTAAGATAAAAAAAATTTCCAAGATAAAGAAAAGTATGACATTTCTAACATTAGCTAAACAACATTCCAAAATATATGTATGTACCAACTCACTTAGATAGTTTAAAATGCAGAACAACAATACACATTACAGTTTTTATATGGATGCTATATATAATAATTTCCCCAGAGTAGGGAATAAGTAAATGAGAAAGAAGCACTGAAATACTTGTATAATTTTTGAAGCACAGTATAGCAATGATTTTAAGCTAATTTTCAGATTTAATAATTATTCTGATATTTTACTGTCTCATCCTCTTTCATAGAATAATGAAATAGGTATAAGATTAAATAAAAATGTAATTCAAAATAATTTCAGAAACCAAAACTTGAAAATGATACATTACTATAGGTATTTTAGTATTTTCCCAGACATGTTCATCAGCATAATCACAAAAAAAAAAAAAAACCTAGCAGCAGTACATTTGCTATTATTTGACACACAATATATAAGTCTGGCTAGGTTATTTTATGCTGATGTGACTATAATATTGCACAGAAATAATTGAATGGGAAATACTCTTTTTTTTGCTAAATAATTCATAGAGCTTTTATACATCATAGTGGAGAAGGTATGGAAGTCTTGGTGTTACATCACAACAGGTTAAATTAGAGACAGATGGGAGATGGGGTTGTACCTTCGAATGTTGACCATTAATGACCTATTTTTGCTACCAAACCTGATATCCTACTGGTTTTACAGGTTCTTCTAATAACACTACCTACTGGAGAACCTACACTCACAGCATTAACCTGCAGGAGTGTTTCAGATCTTAATCATTTCAAACTCTTAATTATCATATGTTTACCATCTAGAGGGTCATTAGATAAAATTTAATATCTTATTGTGTTATTATTATTTGCTTTTATCAATACTAGATATTTAATGATCATTGGCCATCTATTTCACAAACTCCTTTGATGAAAGGTCAGCTATTTGTGAGCTTTGGAGTAGAATTTGCTTTCTATAGTGGTAAAATGCAAAAGAGGACTGACAGCAGTGTTTTCAGCTCCAGTTGCTACATCTACCATGCAAGCATCATGCATACGTTTCAGAAAATGTTACGTGAGAGAAGGTGGAAAGATTGAAAGAATCGGAAGACTAGTAGTCCCGCTACTTGATAAACTCTTTCAGACATACCAGGGAAGTTGCCCCTGTGAAATCTCAACAGTATGGTTGCCGAAGCAAGACCCTAATAATGGCAACGCAAGTGGATACCAATGTGGATGGAGAAATTTTACGAATATTCAACCCTAGATGAAAAGCTGAGAGAGAGAGAGAGAATCAGATTTGCTGGACACAAGCTCCTGATAGGTTATTAAATCCCAAGTGGTCAGCTTTAAACACACACACATATATATAGATAAATTTTTAAAAAAATCAAATCTCTTCTCAGCCCAGAAATCTCCCTGAAAGTAGCAGAGAGAGAAAACAATTTTCATTTGATTATTGAGTAAGTGTTAAAACAGAATGTGATCTATATCCCAGGTAATCCAATTAACTTATTTCTTGGTCAGAAGAAAATTATTTTCGATAATGAACATATGTCACCTATTCTGGTTTGCAAATGATTACTAGTCTTTGGATAAGGCATCCAATCAGAAGCAACTTTAGTTATAAACACATGGTTTATACTAAAGTTACTTGCTAGTAGGAGTGAGTGACCATCTGTGTTTGCTAATTGATATTACCCAGGGGGGAAAGAAAATGAACTTCTAATGTGTTTATGGAAAGGAGTTAGCTTTACCTCTTGGAGTGAAGTGCCTATCCTCCTTTTTAGACTGCTATGCTATTATAGACCCTGAGAGAGAGGGAGCTATTTTAAGTTATTGTTATATTTTAAGGGAATGGTTCTTCTGGTTCTTGACATAGATACCTTTGTACCTAAATGCTAGCAAAGGTCTTACTTAGCCTCAAAAGGGTTATTGAAGTTAATGTTGAAATATATCGATATTAATTTTAAAAATCAATAAAAGATACATACATATTTCAAAGAGACATGTAACTTATAATTTGCACCCCAAAAGAAAACCCCCCTTACTTTCAATGATTGCTTACTTTATTGATTTGTATTCATGCTAAGAATTCCATTGTATTTGGATGTGCTAAATCCAAATATAGACTCAATCTATGCACCCTTGTCAGGAATAACATAAATACTTTTGTTTTTCACTTTGTCTGATCAGTTGACTCATAATTAAACTTTATGCTGTTAGCCTAATCAAGTAACCAGGACAGTATGCCCTGACTGCCACAATTTAAGATTGCTCCTCTAAACCCTTTAAAATCAATATGATTGTTAAAGAAAGGTACTCAAAAAATGATGAGTGAAAGCATTCTGCACTGTGTTTAAGGTCAGCTCTATAGAATGGAACTCTACCCAGTACTTTATACCACGTTTGGGGACATCATATACCCCAGGGAGAACCTACTACAGTTATTTTCTAAATGGACTCAGCATTGACCCTTTTTGTAAACTTTATGGCCCACTGATTGTGCAGCATTCATCCCGCATCAGAAAACCTTTTTACTGCATCAGGGGCTGACAAATACAGGAGTTTACATCTAGTAAAAGTGCAGAGAGAAAGTACCTGTAGAGTGCTTATTCTCACAATGAATTCAGTATCAGCCCTGCTTTCAATGTCTTGGGAAATATGCTTGATGAGGGGTTATACTGTTTGTAAGAGGTTAGGAAACACTGTGACACACTTCTGTTGTCTGTATATTTCAGAGCCACTGCACTCATGAACATAACAGCTGCTGCAAGTTCCTGGGCAAACCCTGCACAAGATCAACTCAGTAAAGATTCTAGTATGGTTCAGGGTGGAATACATGAACCCCAGCTGCTCTACCTAGTTATTGGCAGTGATGGCTTTTGTGGTAGGTAGAGTCACTTTTCTTCAGGGGTGGCCACGGGTAAGTTGTTTCAGTTACACTGAATGTCCTTATACAAAAGAATATATGTACAGTTCTAATGATTTTTGTTTGTTGGTTTGTTTTGTGGTTTTGGTTTTTTGAGACATGATTTTTCTGTGTAACCCTGGCTATCCTGAAACTAGTTCCCTAGAGTTCAAGGTCAGACATAGGCCTTCTTCTATATCCTGATTTCTGGGGTTAAAGGTGTGTACCACCACACACAACACTTGCAAATCTAATTCTACTCAACACACACAACACTTGCAAATCTAATTCTACTCAATTTGTTAGGAAGGGAAAAGAATGATAAAGAGGACGTTGAGGAAGAAGAGGATGAAAAGCAGTAGTTTTGGAGTCTGGAGAGATAGATAGCATAGCTTTTAAGGTTACTTGCTTTTCTTGCAGAAGACTTAGATATCAATCTCAAGCACCTACAATACAGTTCAAAACCACTTGTAATTTTAGTTCTATTTGATTTTCCACTCTCCTGTGGCTGCCATGAGCACAAGGCAGGCATGTGTTGTACACACAGCTGTGCAGACAAACACTCATATCTGTAAAGTTTTAAATAGATAGATACATTCTTTAACAAAAAGCAAATATAAGAGTGGAAGGAGAAATTGGGAAGAAGAGCAAAAGTTTGAGGTGGGAGGGAACTATGAAGGAAAGAAATAACAAAATCAAAATATTTTGTATACAGATATGAAATCTCAAAGCATATATAAACAAAATAAAAATTCAAAAAGGGAACAGTATTCCTTGTCTCATCATAAATATACTCACATATTTATCTCAACTAGCAGAATGTTCTAGATTCATAATTTTAATTTGTAGAATATAATTGACTCACCCATCTATTTATATAGTTCTCAGTTATTGATTTTATTTGGAAAATAGAACATTCCAATTTGCTTGGCTTTCTCCACTTATCCATGTCTTACTGGGTGATTTCCTTTTGGACAGTAAAAGACAATATTCCAAGGTCACACAGTCTTTTACTTCCTTAATGCTAGAGCTGTCTGATTGTTAAAGACACCTCATAGATTGTAGCAGAGATTCTACACCTCATAGATTGTAGAATTGCTTACAAAAGACAGTAACTCGGTACTAAATTTGCTCAAATCTGTAGATATATCACCATTCTCTGTCTTTTGGCAACATGTCAAGAAGATTTTTTTTTTTTATATCTGGAGCATAGATATTTCTATATACATCTATTTTGAAGAAAATTAATTCACACTATCATCCCTAGTTCAACTCCAATAAAAAGTACAGTTTCATCTCTACCATTTCTTCATTTGAAACTTTCGTCTGATTGTGATTAATTATATCTTTTTATTCTGTAGAGCCAATTATATGATAAGACTTTCTTCATTTAGCAAAATCTCCAATCAATAGTACCACCAGCTCCATGTTCTGCTTCAGTCTCTTATCATGAAAAATCCTTGTTTGGTCTGGATCACTGTCAACCATTGCTTGTCCTCAAAGTTATCTCAAGTTTAAAAACAAGTGCTAAGCTATTTCTTTCAATGGACTTTCTCACTCATCTCAAGCTCCTGAGGCATGTTTAGCTTCCCAATTGAAGTTTTTAGCTTCCCAAGAAAATAATATTCAAATAGTAAGAAAACGTTAGTACTTCCTTACACCATTAACATCCAAGTACATTACACACACACACACACACACACACACAAACCTGAACATTAGTTTTTTATTTTATTTGCTGTACTAAGAATCTTCAAATATTATCCAAGAGAATTCTCTACTATAAAGACTTATAACTCACCTTTGTTTATGTTCAGGATGGTCTATTGCAGGGAAATGTTAGATGCTGGAGAAGCTCATTATGTACTCAGCACTCAGGGCTTGTACTGGAGGATAGTCAGTGGAAATCTCTGTCTGAATCATAAAATTCCTGACACTCACAGGGAAAACAGGTGTTCAGCATAAAATCATCTTGTCTGTACAGACCATTTAGCAACAGTAAGCCACCCATCATTTTGGGGTATGATAGAGAGACTGCCATGTCCAAATTTTGCCAATGGCTTATGTTTCACAGTAGTTTTAACGTAAGCTTTGAAAATGTTTTATATTTTTATGGGATTATACAATAGATTTAAATTTATGAAATTATTGTTATATCATTGTATTTATACTCTTAATATTTGGTTATCATTAATAGACTATTTATAAAGTTCTAGACACTTTAAGGCCAACTTGTATTACCTGTCCAGGGTCCCCTATTTTGTTCCTTATTATAAATGTCAAAGTTTGGATTGACAAGCAATTCCGTTTGTACTAAATGGTGCTTATTTGTGACAATGCCTATAGTTAGGTGATGCTATGGATGGTCTTAGAGAGTTTTTTTTTTTCTTTAGTTTTAGATTATGGCCATCAAAGTAGTGCTATGATTCATATATCTAGTACTGATATTTGTTGCATGTCAGTGAAACTCTGTTATCCACTGTACTGGACTAATTCTGGCTAGATTTAAAATTCAACTTCTTTCAGTACTGGTGATTTCAATAGTCAGCTCAGATTATTTCCACTGTGTGATGCCTTTCAAATGCAATCTGCCACCCAATAACATCTTCTTCCTAATACTTTGTTTTTCCAGCGGAGTGGGACTGATGTTCTGTGCTGTTTTATAAGTTTAATTTCAGCACTTTGAAAAATGATGTATTAATCAGGTTTTCTAGTGGAAAATAACTTATGGAATGAGTACTTATTCGTTCTATGAATATATGGTGGTTTATTAGAATGGCCTACAGGCTGTGGTACAGCTAGTATAATTGCTATCTACCAACAGAGGGTCCAAGAATACAGTACGTTTTCAGTCCTTGAATCTGGGAAACTTAGCTTGTCTTAAGTATATGCAAGAAACCTGAAAAAAAGCAGGTTCATTTTTATGCATCTTATACTGAGGCTATTACCACAAGTGGTGGTGCAGAATAAAGGTGTATATTCTCACCTCAAAAGATACAGATTAAAAATGGGTCTTCCCACTTCAAATTATTATTTAAAAAATCCCAGGTGTACCCAGTTACTGGGTTTTTGTTTATTCCAGATGTAATCAAGTTGACAAAGAATATTCACTCCTCCTCAACTTAACACACAATCACAGCAACTCATGTCATGCTTAATTTCTAAAGGAAAATAGTAACCGGGACATCATTGTGCCTAATATGATAAAACTATCCCTTGAACAGCCTCTCCTCCCATTGATGATCAACTAGGCCATTCTCTGCTACATATGCAGCTGGAGCCATGAGTGCCAGCAGGTGTATACTTTGATTGGTGATTTAGTCCCTGGGAGCTCTGGGGGTACTGGTTGTTTCATATTGTTGTTCCTCCTATGGGGCTGCTAACCCCTTCAGCTCCTTGGGTCCTTTTATTGTGGACCCTGTGCTCACAACAATGGTTGGTTGTGAGGATCCATCTCTGTATTTGTCAGACACTGGTGGAGCCTCTCCAGCTATATCTGGCTTCTGTCAGTAAGCACTTGTTGGTGTCCACAAAACTGTCTGGGTTTGGTGATTATATATGAGATGGATACCCAGGTGGGGCAGTCTTTGGATGGTCATTCCTTCAGTCTCTACTCCATTTTTCCTCTCTGTAACTCGTTCCATGGGTATTTTGTTTCCCCTTTTAAGAAGAATCAAAGTATCCACACTTTGGTCTTCCTTCTTCTTGAGCTTCATGTGGCTTGTGAATTGTATCTTGGGTATTTTGAGCTTCTGGGCTAATATCCACTTATCAGTGAGTGCATATCATGTGCTCTTTTGTGATTATGTTACCTCACTCAGGATGATATTTTCTAGTTCCATCCATTTGTCTAAGAATTTCATAAATTCATTGATTTAATAGCTGAGTGGTACTCCATTGTGTAAATGTACCACATTTTCTGTATCCATTCCTCTGTTGAGGGACATCTGGGTTCTTTCCAGTTTCTGGCTATTATAAATAAGGCTTCGATGAACATAGATGAGCATGTGTCCTTATTACATGTTGGAGCATCTTCTGGGTATATACCCAGGAGTGGTATAGCTACGTCCTCAGATAGTATTATGTCCAATTTTCTGAGGAACCACCAAACTAATTTCCAGAGTGGTTGTACAAGCTTGCAATTCCACCAGTAATGGAGAAGTGTTCCTCTTTCTCCATAACCTTGCCAGCATCTACTGTCACCTGAGTTTTTGGTCTTAGCCATTCTCACTGGTGTGAGGTGGAATCTCAAGATGGTTTTAATATAATCGACTTTTTCAAAGAACCAAACCCATGGTTAATAATAATAATAATAATATCATTCATTATTATTTTCTTGATTTGCACTGAGTTTGGTTATTTCTTTATGTCTTTCCTAATTTTGGGTGTTATTTCTTCTTTTTGCTGTTGTTGTTCTCAAGCTTTCATGTATGTAATTATTTAATAAAATGTCTCTATTTTTTTTAATGTAGACACTTAGTGCTGTAAACTTTCCTCTCACCACTGCTCTCATTGTGTCCCATAAATTGGGATATATTGTGTTTTCATATTCATTCAACTCTAAAAAATATTTAATCTCTTTGTTTCTGTTTTATCCAATTTTCATTCGGCATAGAGTTGTTCAGTTTTCTTGAGTTTGAAATATTTCTGTTGTTCATATACAGCTTTAATTTATGGTGGTCTCATAAGGTACAGTGAGTTATTTCAATATGTTGTCCTTGAATTTGATACATGAGTTACTTGAAGCAGGTAACTCGTCAGTACACAATTGTTAGATCCAGAATCTGAATGCTTTCTGTATTCTCCAGCATTCATGGTTATGTTATGCCATTATTTTCAACTGCTTCATCCAAATCCTGGAGTTTTGGTTGTGCATTCTCTCTCTCTCTCTCTCTCCATATATATAAATATATGCATATATATATACATATATATGTGTGTGTACACACACATATATATGTATGTGTGTATATATAAATATTTTCAACATATACATACATATACATATATGTTTGTGTGAATGTATGTGTGTATATATATATATATATATATATGTTGAAAATACACCTTTTATGATGTATTTTTATCCATCTACAATTTAATAAGAATTGAAACTATGTCTGGCTTTTTCGTAGATAACAATAACAAATATTATTTAAGAAAGATATTAACATATTTAGTGTCTTGAATGAAAATGCCCCTCCCTTTCATTGACTGAAGCATTTGAACTCTAATTGGTGGTGCTGTTTGGCTTATGGGACTTTTAGGAGTCAGCTTTGCTGAAGAAAGGACATCACTTCTGCTGAGTTTTGAAAGTTTATATCATTGTTTCACTTCCGGTTCGCTGTCTCCATTACAAGTCTATAATTGGAGATGTGTTCTCAGCTTTCTGCTCTGATCACCTACTGTCAAGCCTACTCTATCATTGGGTAGTTTCTCTTTGCATCCATAAACTACTAATGAATTCTTCTCTAAGTCAATTTTAGCCATAGTATTTTTGTCATAGAAACAATCAGTGATAGAATGATAGTAATCTCCCCATTTTGAGTTGCTGAAATGCTAATGTATTTAACAACCAGAATACAACAATTAATGTGAGCCAAATATTGTAATTCTCAATATAAAACTAATTTGCTAATAACAATCAACATGGGAAGTACTGTTAGATGTATTTCCATGAGGGAGAATTTACACAATACAAGTTAGAAATTTGAGGGAACTATGTAGAGCCATATATCTCAGTACCTATCTGGTAGAGACAAGATCCAAGAAGAAGAACATATGTTCTGAAGTAAGGCCATTGATCCTCCACATTCTGCAAGTTACCGTGGTCTGGCAATGAGTATTGTTTTAATCGACATATGTCAAATTTAGTATTGAGTTTAAAATGTGAAAATTATCAAGGTTCTCTCTAAATCTAAATCTTAATAAATTCGATGTTTATCTGATATTTAATTATCATTAAAGAGAAAAAAAATCACAAAAACTGTTTGCAGCAGGCTTAATCATATAGTTGTTATTAATATCCCTATGAAGTGCCTCTATCAAAACATGAGGAGTTTATATGAAAAATGTGGAAATTAAATATTTTCATTGTTTATTGTGTTGTGAACATTTAAAAATTCAGTTTAACCAGAAATATTTATATGATAATAAGTCAAGTTTAAGCTCAATAGGAAAAGACATCCAAAACCCTGGTAACAAACAAACCAAAATGAGAATATTAAAATTCTATCGTAAGGAAGAGGAAAAGCCAGTTCCAATGTGAAAATATCCAGATATGCTAATTATGTTTTTTCTACCCTGTGCAGCTAACAAACACATCCACAAACGGGAGTAACAAGATGAATAGTACCAAATCAAATTGTGATTGACTTTCAACGTAGGAATCAAGCATACTCTAATTTTCTCTGTAAATACAATTTGAACAACACAGCAGAGGTAACATAAATCCATTTCAATAGCATTGCTTCATGATGTACAATGCCATGTACTCTAATGAAGTTTCTGGAGTGACATAATTATGCTTTAAATTTGTCAGTGATTATGTATTTTCATACAAACTCATAATACATAGAACATAGCCTACATTAAGGGAAAAGCTGTCCTCAAAGGATGATTTCTTAATCCTGCTTATTGTTATATTTTCTTTGTACTTGTTATACATATTTATATATATTTGTATGGAGTTTTAACAAAAACTTTTAAATGAAATGATTTGCACTAAATTTTGGAGCATTCTTAGACTTATATGTGCATATAATATTAGATCAAGGTTAAGGTTAATTTATTTCTTTCTTTTTATGACTACTATCTCAAACAGAGCTTTGTTAATTTAGGCCTTCATACTTTAAGGAAGCTGATTACATAATTAGGTAAAGTCATAAAGGTCTGAGAAGTAATTATGGTCTAAAGTCTTTTTTTTTCCAAAGAGCATCCCGGTTTCCACATGATGACTGAGTACTGTAATACAAAGCAAAAGGGACTAATAAAATGTGAATATACATTTAACATGTCTTAAAGTGGCCCTTGTGGGAATGGTTCGATAATTAGACTGTGAGACTGAGGGGAAGGAACGGAGCATTAGTTCTTTTCTTATTGGGATCAAGGAGGTCACCGGTATTTTTAGCTATTCTACTTCAAGCTTCATTATCAAATTGGTGTATAAGAGCTTTAAAATTGTCATTAAAAGATAAGCTTAACACTTGTGGTATATTTACCATGTAATACTGTAAGAATGAACAGTTTAATTAGACATATGTCTATTATTTTGATGTCCAATTTAAAGTATTACATACGAAGTAGGTTAGAGAATGAGATATGTGCATTGAAAATGTTCATTGAGAGTCATAGTATACTATGTACCTTAAATTACAAACTATGTTCTTTAGCTCATTAAATCTTAAATTTAAAATAATTATTTGTAGATGGAAACATTTGATGCTATTTTCTATGATAGTTCCCACAAAGAGAGTCAGAGCAAAAGATACACATGGAGGCTTAAGGACACTCCGTAACAGCTGGCTCTGTTAATTTATTTTCTCAAATGATACTTTCTGTACTCACCTTGAAGTAATGCTTCTCAGGGTTTTGTGTGATAAAAAGACTTCTTTTGAGGTGCCCTCTCTTATGCTTGTCATTGCCTTTCATTTAAGGAGAATTTTGTATATTGGTAATTTGCACATAGATGAAAATATAAAGATCAGAGCTCAACTTGGAGGTCACCAAAAATAGTAGACTTCATTTTCTCTACTTTTGAAGTAGAAAACTCCTTGCTACATTTTGAAAACAATAATGTCTCATAATGTACATTAAAATATCATTTTTATAAGTTTTAAGATAAATATCTGATGATTTATATAGGACTTAGCAACAGAATAATTAATAAATGGTGAATTTATAAGGCATTTGCAAATAGTATAGCATTAAATGGGTACTATCTTAAGTCTGATCCTCACAGAAGAATTTTGTTTACTAGAATACAATGATCACAGAAGGCAATCTTCACTTTCTTTAACTGATATTTTTCTAGAGTATGCCTCATTTAAGTTTTATTTTTTGGTGTGTTAGTACTGAAAGATTATCTGAAGGCAACAGGATTGGAGTTTACCTGATGTCATTTCATGTAAATGGAGTACAAGAGGGCAAAACTCTTCAAACTTACATAAATTTAATGCAAAAATTAATTCTATTCATAGGATAGTATGAAATGTTTTAGTACTTATATATTATTTAACACTCAAATTGGGGCAAATGTTAATATCTGTAAATATTTATCACATATTTGTAGTTGACAAAAGGCTTTCATCTAGCTTTCTGAAAGAGAAATTACATTATCATTTTCCCTTTTTATTTAAAATACTTTTTTATATAATAAATCTGACCCTGAGTCTATTTTTCCTAGCTCATCTCAAATCCTCCACACCTCCCCAGCCAACAGAGTGCACACCCATATCTCTCATTAGAACACAAACCAGTAAAAAATTCCAGAAAAAAAGAAATTAAAGACAACAGAAGATGGAAAGATCTTCTATGCTCATGGATTGGCAGGATTAACATAATAAAAGAGGCCATTCTATCAAAAGCAATCTTTGGATTCATTGCAATTCCCAGCAAAATTCCAACTCAACTATTCACAGAGATAGAAAGAACAATTCTCAAATTCATCTAGAATAAAACAAACAAACAAACTAACTAACTAACTAACTAACAAAAACCCAAGGATAGCGAAAATTATTCACAACAATAAAAGAACATTTGTGGGAATCACCATCCCTGAGCTCAAGCTGTACTACAGCACAATAGTGATATAAACCTCATGGTATTGGTACAAACACAGACAGGTAGAACAATGGAATAGAATTGAAGACACAAAAGTAAACCCATATACCTATGGTGACTTGATCTTTGACAAAGAAGCGAAAAACATCATGAGGAAAAGAGACAATATCTGAATACATGATGCTGATCTAACCGGTGGTTTGTATGTAGAAGAATGCGAATTGATCCATTCTTATCTCCTTGTATAAAGCTCAAGTCTAAGTGGATCAAAGAACTCCACTTAAAACCAGAGACACTGAAACTTATGGAGGAGAAAGTAGGGAAGAGCCTCAAAGATATGGGCACAGGGGAAAGATTCCTGAACAGAACAGCAATGGTTTGTGCTGTAAGATCAAGAATAGACAAATGGGACCTCATAAAATTGCAAAGCTTCTGTAAGGCAAAGGACACTGCCAATAAGACAAAATGGCAACCAACAGATTGGGAAAAGATCTTTACCAACCCTATATCCAATAGAGGCCTAATATCCAAAATATAAAAGAACTCAAGAAGTTAGACTCTAGAGAACCAAATAACTCAATTAAAAAAAATGGATACAGAGTTAAACAGATAATTCACAACAGAAGAATGTCAAATGGGTGAGAAGCATCTAAAGATATGTTCAACATCCTTGGTCATCAGGGAAATGCAAATCAAAATGACCCTGAGATTCTACCTCACAGCAATAAGAACGGCTAAGATCAAACACTCAAGTGTCAGAACATATGACAAGGATGTGAATAAAGAGGAGCACTTCTCCATTCCTGGTGGGATTGCAACCTGGTACAACCCCTCTGGAAATCAGTCTGGCAATTCCTCAGAAAATTGGAAATAGTTCTACCCGAAGACACAACTATACCACTCTTGGGCATATACCCAAAAGAAGCCCTACCATACCACAAAAACACTTTCTCCAGCATGTTCAAGGCAGCCTTATTTGTAATAGCCAGAAGCTGTAAACAACTCAGATATCCCACAACTGGAAATGGATACAGAAAATATGTTTGTTTGTTTTTTACACAATGGAATACTATTTGGTTATTAAGAACAAGAACTTCATAAATTTTGCTGTAAATGGATGAATCTAGAAAATATCATCCTGAGTGAGGTAACCCAGACCCAAAAGGACATGCATGGTATGTACTCACTGATAAGTGGATATTAGCCAAAAGTATGCAATACCTAGGACACAACCTACAGGATGTCAGAAGTGTAACAATCAGAAAGGCTCAAGTGAGGAAGGTTCAATTCCATTTAGAAGGCTGAAGGAAATAATTACAGGAGGCAGAGGGAGAGAGAGACCTGGATGTTAGAGGAGATGGAGAGGAGAACAGGATTCAAGTATGAAGGGGGTGGACAGGAACAAAAGCCCAGGTAGCCAAGAGAATAAATTCAAATAAGCAGCCTTAGGGGGTAGAATTTGGAAGAACCCTCTAAAAAGTACAAGAGAACTGGGAGGTAAGACATTCTCATGACTTCTTGCAGGTAACCTTAGCCAAAAGGCCTAACATTGGGGAGAGGAACTCACAGAGCCCACCTCTAGTAGGTAGACAGGGCCTCAAATGTAGGGATGGGTTACTAACCCAGAGTCAAAAATTCTTACCCAGAACTGTTCCTGTCTAAAAGAGCTTCAGGGAAAAAAAAATGTAGAAGAGACTGAAGAAAAGATGGTTTATTGACCAGCCCAACTTGGGATCCATCTCATGGGGGTTGTGGGGAGCAACAAGGCCTGACACTGTTACTTACGCTCTGATGTGCTTACAGATGGAAACCTGGCATGGCTGTCCACTGAGAGGCCATACCAGCAGCTGACTGAGACCTAAGTAGATACTTACACTCAACCAACTTTTAGACTGAAGTCAGGGACTGCTATGGTTGAATTAGGGGCAGAATTAGATTGAAGAAGCTGAAAGGGAGAGTGACCCCATAGGAAGACAACATTCTCATCTAACCTAGATCCTAGGAACATCTCAAAGTCTGAGCCAACAAGAAATATACATGGGTTGGTCCAAGGCCCATTGTACACATGTGTAGCAGAGGTCTGCTTGGCCTGAAATCAGTGAGAGAATATGTGCTTAATCCTGGAGAGACTTGAGGTCTTAGAGAAGGGGGGGCGGCTGCTGGGGGAAGAGAACACTCTTGAAAGCAAGGGGGAAGAGGAATGGGATGAAGAACTGTGGGAGAGAGACTGAGGATGGGGCAACAATCAAATATGAATAAATAAAATACATTTTTTTAAAAAATGAATGAATAATATAAAAATAAAAAGGAGAGTACAAAACAATCAAACAGAAAAGAAAATTAAAAGCCCAAGAAAAAGCCTAAGAAACACCTACAGATACACCAGAAGAGCCTGAGGGAATGTATGACACCAAGGAAACCAAGGAAATGAGTCTTTCTAGACACTCTCTGAGAGAGACTGTGGTAGACATATGCATAGGGCATGCACAAGTCTAAGCCAGGAGGCATCCATGAGCTTGGAGGGAAAGAGAAGTGGACATCAATGCCTCATCCACAATCCAGAAGATGCCTTCAATTAGTAACTGCTTACATTATAATGTTTTATACCCAACCTAATGTGTAACAGAATATCAGAGCTTGGCTCTATTTGTTATAATTTCAATCTTGTTGCTCACAATTAGTTGTCTCTTCTCTTCTTCCTGCCTCTGCTAACTACTATTTCTTAATTTTAAGAGCTCATTTATTAGATTCCATAAAAATGTAAGCTCATGTAGCCTATGTCTTCCTATGATGGGCTTGTCTTACTTAATAAAAGCCTGCAGAAACATCATTTTAAAAAATAATTTCCTTTTAAAGTGGTAGTGATTCAAATATACAGAAAAAGTTTACTAAATAAATCATAAATATGAGATCACAACCAAAAAATTTTGTATATCTGATTGGACTATGACAATATATAATATAAAATAAATTTGCCTTGTTTTTAATTATTTTTTACTTAAGCAGGCTATAACATACTGTATCTTAAAATGGAGAAATATATTTTTAATAATTTTTTACTTAAGCAGACTATAACATACTGTATCTCAAAATGGAGGAATAAAGTATAACTTTAAATATGTTATATGCTGTTATATTCCAAGTTATTTTTACAATTTCCCATACAATTTTGATTCTTATAAAAATTAAAAATATACACTTAAATCAATTGTACTAATATTTTATTGCATAATAAGAATGATAGACTAGAAGCCGGGCGTGGTGGTGCACGCCTTTAATCCCAGCACTTGGGAGACAGAGGCAGGCGGATTTCTGAGTTCGAGACCAGCCTGGTCTACAAAGTGAGTTCCAGGACAGCCAGAGCTATACAGAAAAACCCTGTCTCAAAAAACAAAAAAAAACAACAAAAAAAAAACAAAAAAACAAAACAAAAAACAAACAAACAAAAAACAAGAATGATAGACTAGAGGAGATTGTTTCATAGTGCTTATTAACTTTAAGTTTTGATACTACAATAGTGAGGGCATATCAAAATTACTAAAAAAGAAAACTGAAAAGATTACATAAATCAGAATGAATACTTCTAAGATTTATGCTTAAACGGCGAGAAAAAGTAGAAAGAAGTAAAAATTAGTTATGCTAATAAAAGAAATTGTTCAGCTTTTGTTTTGGATGGGCCTGGTGCTGTTTGTGTGTTGATGGTAATTCTGCTCTCCTGGGAGGAGTTGCGGACAAGGAGTACATCATACTCAGGTGACTTCTTGTGATCCATCCCCTAGAATAAAGGAGCCAATTACTGGGTGAGTAGGCGGGACTTCCAGGTTGGACAGAGGAAGAAAGGAAGCAGGAGAGAGTTAGGTCCTTTTAGACAGGGATAGTGTGAGGACAAGATGTAATTACTAGTGTCTCTTGGTTTCCATGGTGGATCCGTCAGGATTTCCCACCAGAGGATTTAGATTTAATAAGGTTTACCAAGATTAGGACATTAATTGTTGCACCCAGCAATTGAGTTACTGTTGTTTCTGAAGCAAGTTTGTGTTGTGTTTTCCTTCATGCTGTGACTCCTCTTAGTTCAAGAGAGAAAGGCACGGTAGCAAAGCATGTGTTTGCCAGATGTGCACCACAAATGCCATGGGGTTTTGAAGCATGGGGCTGGCATAGTAATGACCCGCCAGTGGGAACTTAGCTAGCTGGGTGGAGAGATTTTGGAGCTCTGAGTCAGCGTCACCACGAGATTGAAAACAGGTCAGCTATTGCCCACCAGTGCATGGCTGGCCAGGACACTGAGGTAGAGAGTTGCCAGCACAAGTATGGGAACATTCAGGTTCCTTTTAAAATATTTCCTGCAGCAAGATTTCTATTCTTTGTGCACTCTCTTTTCCCATGGCCTCTAAGATATTTATGTAAAAGTGTTGACACTTTCATATAGGAGGAAATATCTTAATAAAATGTATAAATTTTAAATAAATAGTATTAAATGTGAAAAACATAAGCAGTGACATCAAGAGTATACCACATTTTGAATGTCATATGTAACATACAACCTGTAATATGATACATGTTTTTAGATGAAGTTTCCCCAAATAAATGCCATACAAAAGAAACAGAATCAAATAAAACTTGAACTGTTAATTAGGATTGTTTAATAAACCCAGGGACTGAGCAAAATAGTTTTATTCACAAAACAGATGCAATATCATCCCATGTAGGCTATTAGATCTATTTATAGAAAGGTCAAAATGTCATAAGTAAGCTTCCTGAATGCATATTCATCCTACCAGATTGACCTAGAATATAGAAAATTTCTTGTCAAATTGCTTGTGAAATGTGAGCACACATACATTTCATATGGAAATATAGGCTTGGAAGACATCAGCAAAATTATTAATTTTATTGGAGAAAGAAAGCATTAGCACATGAAATAAAACATCATAACCAAAACTAATATTTTACATTTCATGACTTCAAAGCTTAGTGTTTACTAGAATATTGTACATTTGATAGTTTTCTTCCAGTTACTTTAGACAAGAGAAGTAATTATAAGAGAGAAAAATTCAAATATTCACACTGGACAGTATTTCTAATTTAATTACCTGCTCTAAATTCATAGTAAAGTCAAAGTTGAGGATGTAAAGCTCCCTGGCTCCAGGTTGGAGTTTTGAGCAGGGGCTGAAAATGTCAAATTGGAAAATATCATACCTAGAGTTATAGATGTAATTTAGAATCCATTTTATAAAATATGTAGGATAAGATAATATGTTCTTAAGAAATAGATGGAAACAGCTCTCAAAACTGCCGAAATTTTAAGACCTGTCAATCAATATAAGACAAATGAATGTTTTAGAAGTTCAAAGAATACACTATTTTGTAAGTACTATATAAATAAGCTTTGATAAATAGAAAGAATATGAAGATATCCAAGATGAGGAAGAATCATAACACCTCATGTGACACTTATACTGTAGCAGTAATAATTATTTTGTACTAAAATTTATACTAAAATATGAATAAATATAATTATTTTTGATCCTGTCTTACAATTTTTTTAATGAAAGCACAGAAACAATAAGTATGACTTTTTTAGAGGCTCCCATTGCCTCTGCACTGTGAGTTTTCAGGCACTTTTCTTTTTACCTCAGAATATTGTAAATGTAATATTCTTTGCTTAAGGGTTGCATTAACCAGTACCCCCAAAGCTCCCTGAGACTAAACCACCAAGAAAACACATGATGGGACTCATGGCTCTAGCTGCATATGTAGCAAAGGTTGGCCTAGTTAATCTTCAATGGGAGGAGAGGCCCTTGGTCCTGTTAAGGTTCTATCCTCCAGTAAAGGGGAATGCCAGGGCCAGGAATCAGGAGTGCATAGATTGGGGAGCAGGGGGAGGGGTTGGGGATAGAGAGCTTTATTTACATTTGAAATGTAAATAAAGAAAATATCTAATAAAAGATAAAAAATAAAAAGGGTTGGGGTAGTATTTTTCTAAGGATATAAGCACAGATGTTTAGAAGGCAAGTTGATACCATGTCAATTTCAGTAAACAATATAAGATGCTGACTAAGGCCATTTAGGACTTCCACAGACAAAGAATTTGCAATTTTAAAAAATTAGTGTTTGAAAGGAAATGGTAGAATATACCTTTAATCTCACTACTCAAGAGACAGAGACAGGAGGATTTTTTGTGAATTTGAGGTCACCCTGGCTTACAGGGCAAGCTTCATGGCTGACTAGACTACATTGAAAGAACCTGATTTCCTTAAAAACTATAACATTTCGTTACAAAATTGGTCAAACTATGCCAATCTATTATTATTATTGGGAAATAATTAATGAAGTTCCTACACTTAAATGTCACATAGACACACACATGCACCCAAACACACATATACACACATACTCACAAACACATATATATGCATGTAACAACAATTAATGAACAAAAAGACCATGAATTTGAAAGAAAGCAGGAACGTTCTGGAGGGAAGAAAGGGAAGAGGGAAGTGATGTATGTATAAAAATTTTGGAGCAAATTAAAAAAAAAAGATGATTCATAAATTCCAATGTGATTGGAGGTATGGAATTATATAGAAATGGTTACATTGAAATTTCCTTTGTCCTTCTTTTGCAGAAAATAATATAAAAGAGATTTATTCACAGTGACAGTACTGGAGAATGTTGTGAAGAAATCCATTGACTCTTCAAGACTACCAAAAGTCCATTTTAGTGGGCCCCAATGTGAGGTCTAGGTTAAGTAAGTTGCTAAGCAGCACCAGTCAAATTGGGTCAAGTCTATCATTGTTTCTTTTCTCCTGTCTGTCCTTCACAGTGATCTACAACTAGCAGGACCTTGCCAAATCTCTCCTTTGGTTTCCCAGAATTATTTTATCCAATACTTTATTCTTATTTTTGAAAACCTCAGATATGACCTCTACATCTAAATTCCTTCCACCTCTCATCTCTCTCCAGCATCTCTAGTGTCCCCTTCTGAAACCATGTTCTTTTCTTTAATTATTACTGTTATATGTACACACAGACACATGTACTCATAAACATATGAACATATAAACACACATAAACAAACATTTCACACTTATTCACAATCTACTGGTCAGTATAGTATTAGCTTTATGTATATGTATCTCCGGATAGTTTCTAGGAATTGGCCCATCACTACAAGAAGTCTTCCTCTGAAGAAACTTTCTTTATCAGCAGTCACTGACTATCTGTAGCTCCTCACTCAGGGGCAGAAACATGTGAAATTGACCTGTTGCTCCCTGTCAACTGATGTTATCTTTATGTGCTTCAAACAACCATATTTACGAGGTTTCAGGGGTGCATTTTCCTTGCCATGTCTAGGGTACACTACCAGTGGGTCTCATGATTTTCTGGCTGCTATAATCTTTTTGCCCCAAGTGTCCAAGATTTTCCCCAAACCCTAGTTATAAAGGTTATGTTGCAGATGTAATCAGTTTGGGTTAGACAGTCTACTGTCTTTAAGAGCTATGGATTTCTGCATTCATATGCTTTTATAATTATTTAGGATATAGTTAGAAATTATATTGATTTAGAAAATGGCAACAGTCCCGGCGAAAGGATGGACTATCCAGAGACTACTCCACCCGGGGATCTATCCCATATTCAACCACCAAACCCAGACACTATTGCATATGCCAGCCAGATTTTGCAGAAGGGAGCCTGGTATAGCTGTCTCGTATGAGGCTATGCCAGTGCCTGGCAAATACAGAAATGGATGCTCACCGTCATCTATAAGATGCAGCACAGGGCCCCCAATGGAGAACCTAGAGAAAGCACACAAGGAGTTGAAGGGGTTTGCAACCCCATAGGAAGAACAACAATATCAACTAATCAGACTCCCCAGAACTCCCAGGGACTAAGCCATCAACAAAGGAGTACACATGGCTCCAGCTGCATATGTAGCAGAGGAAACCCTTGTCATGCATCAATGGGAAGAGAGATCCTTGTTCCTATGAAGGCTCGATAGATGCCCCAATGTAGGGGAATCAAAGAAAGGGAGGTGAAGTGGGTGGGTGGGTGGGTGTTGGAATACCCTCATAGAATCAGGGGTAGAAGGATGTCATAGGGCGTTTCTGGGAAGGAGGGAAACCAGGAAAGGGGATAACATTAGAACTGTAATTTTTAAAAATCCAATACAAGCCGGGCGTGGTGGCGCACGCCTTTAATCCCAGCACTCGGGAGGCAGAGGCAGGCGGATTTCCGAGTTCGAGGCCAGCCTGGTCTACAAAGTGAGTTTCAGGACAGCCAGGGCTACACAGAGAAACCCTGTCTCGAAAAACCAAAAAAAAAAAAAAAATCCAATACAAAAAATAAAATAATAATAATAATAATAATAATAATAAAGATTGTTCCCCTGTATTGACAGCTTGATTTTACTGGTTTTGTTTTTGAGTGTAACAGCCTTGTCTGTCCTGGAACTCACTTTGTGTACCAGACTGGCCTCAAACTCACAGAAATACATCTGTGTCTGCCTCTTGAGCACTGGGATTTAAAACTGTGAGCCTCCAAGTCTAATAGCTTGAATAGCACCCCTAGATACTGTGAAAGCTAGGCCTTGATGGAGAAACTTCTAGTTCAGTTGTAGCTTGAGTTTTTTCCCAAGTACTATATTTGAAGTACATAATATCTTCAGCATTATCTTCATGTTCTGGAATTAATCAAGAGTATTACTAATAGCTTATATTTTTTCCAGAGATTGCTGTATTTCCTAGATGAATATTCAACTTAGAGTTTACCTCTTGGGAAAAGATTCAAGTTACTCACAGAATTTTCTCAGAACATTTCATTTATCCAAAATATAGGCATTTTCCCCATAGGCCCTTCCCCTTTCTCTCTGTCACTGTCTCTCTGCTTTTCTGTCTTTTTGTCTCTCTGTTCTTCTACATGTCTCTGTTTCTGTGTTTCTCTCTCTCCTTCACACAGACATACACATGTATCCAGCTGTAGGAATGTACTAAATTGGTTTTTCTTTGAGTCTACCATTTTATTTTCTGCTATCCATCACATTGCAATGTCTTGAGAGTCCCTTTGGATAAAAGCCAAGTTTATGATTTTGTTTATAAGCAGTGAGCAGTAAATAATTTTTAAAATGAAATACTTTAAAAGAAATGAAGTCATTATCAACCTGCTGAATAAGGAAGCGATTCATATTATCTGAGACCACAAAGGTCTTTAGAAACAATGAATAACAAGCCTAATTGCCACTGAAGTCATTAGAAAACACATTAGTATGTTTACTTGGGCTTATTTAACAACAAAATACAATAACAGGGAGATTTATGTGTAATGAGAGATTCCCATTTATACATAATGTGCCTCTTGGTTCCAGATCCATTATGTCTCCTTTGTTTTTCAAATGTGAGTCTCATAGTTGCTGTCTCTAAATTCTAACTTTTATACCTTGTGAGTTTCTTATTCCTTTTTACCTTTGCTTAGAAAGGGCATAGAAAGACCAGTATATGTTAATGTCAAATTTCAATTAGTGACTGAATTGTTTCATTGCCATGTTCCTGCTCTGAAGACCTGAGTTAAATAACAAGAATGCTAGTGTTACTTATTAATTGTATCAACACAAACCATCAAACATTTTCCTATTGTTGTAATTATGCTAAGTAGTTTATATGGAGTAATTCAGTTAATCCACTTATGAAGAGAAGAAAGGTTGTGATTGTCATTTCTATTTGGCAATTGATCAAACTTAAGCTGAAAGTCCTAACTAATTTGTGAAGTTTACTTGGTGGCCATATTACATGTTTGAGACTCAAATATTGCACTCTAACCCCATAATGCATTCAAAGTAATTATGCTATATCTTCAAGACATTTCATTCTCTCCTTCATTATTTCCTCTACCAGAAAATCTGTTTTAATCATTCATTTCAAAGATAGATGGCTGAGGTACAATTTAATATATATTTGCATGTTTTTAGTTTTTACAGCATTGACTGACCTATAGTTATTTTCTTTATTAAAGTAACGATAATCCAGCTCTCTTTCTTAACAATAAGACTAGGCTATCATATGAAGTATTGTAGTTTACCAGGATAGTAGATCCAATGTATAGTACTTACTCCGTAAAATCAGAGTAGGTGAATGAATAATTTTGTTCCTGACTATGCCAAATATTACCTATTAGTAGTTAACTAGGTCTATACCTTATATATTAAGTATCTATCAATTCTCATTCTCTTTTATCGAATTGCCCTTGTGTATAGTCTCCTAATATTTTGTAGGCCTCAGTGTATCCTGTCAAAGATTGAACTAATTTATACCACCCCAATTTTTAACATTTCTTTTATTTTTAAATAATATATAATTAAATTATTTCCTCCTTCTCTCTGAACCTCTTCCTATGTCACCCCAGTTCCTTTCAAATCCATAGAGTTTGCTCATTACATATCATTGTTACATATGTATGAATAAGTATATATTTACATTGTATCTATATATGAACAAAGAATGAATACAACCTAATTAGTTCATGTAGTGTTTGTTGTATGCATATATTTAAATTTTTAATGGTTGGTATTAGATAAATGATTCAGGGATTCATTTGTTGAGAAGATTAATTCTTCTGCTTTACAAAGTGTTTAACTGTCTATCACCATTTATTATCAGGGGTGGGGTCCTATAAATCTTCTTCTGTCTATTTTGACATGTCAGCTGGTGCTCTCATTGTTTGGATCTCTTTGATCTAGACATATTGTTGTTGTTCTATGGGTTTAACAGCCCTGTCATTTCTAGGAGACCCACTCTTGCAATAGACTTTCTAATCTTCAGGTTCTTACCATCTTTCTTACCATGTTTCTAAGATATTCCCTGTGTCTTGAGTGTAGGACTCCTAGTTGTATAGACAATGTATCAATTGGATCTGTACACCCCTCAGTAAGTTGTTCTCTGAATTGTGACTAGTTATAGATTTTTTTGTAATGCTCTTCACCTGCTACCAAAAAAACATTTTTTTTTCACAAGGAGTGAGAATTATGCTATAGTTACCATCTCCATTTTTAAAATTGTTTTTTAAACTCCCGATGTCTCATCTTAATTTAGGAATCATTTCTGATTACTTTTATGTTTTTAATGTACAACAGTATTGTCAATTGTTAATTTATACAAAGTCATCCTACCAAATAAGTTGTGGGTACTTCTGATTACAGCACATCTGTTCTATTATCACAATCTCACTCTGCCTATTGCTTGAATTTCTCCAGTAACATTCATATGTTCCTTTCTCCACTAAATTTTCTATTCTGCAACTGATACATAAAGCTTTCATATTGCCAGCAGTTCCTTTGGCCTGCATTATTCTATGGATGAAGTTGTAATCTTTTAACATTGCTCAGTCACTTTTTTGTCTTTAAAATTTGTTTCTTCATTCTCTGTATTCATCATTTATCATTCTCTATCACACCTCAAGTAGATGATGAAAAGGAGTAGCTGAGAGTGTATGGGTTCTGGATGAAAACTTCTCTGCTTCTTAGATACGTCATATGGCTAAGTACATAATCCCTTTTGTTCCATAAATATGACAACGATGGGAGAAATGGTGTGATGATTATAGTAATTATATACAATGAGTCATGCTGATTCTCTTGTTGAGTAATAATGTGAAGCACATAATCAAGATATACTTTGTGTAAATATATGCTTTTTCAATGTTCTAAAGCCCTATTTTTAATTCTATAAGTGTGTTTACATAGTATTCTACTATGAACTCTGATGTGTCCCAATTTTAACTACAAATATCACTTAAGGAAAGTACATTGTAACTTAAATTTAGGGTTTTAGTAGAGACATTATAACTTGGGAAGAGATTTTTCTTACTGTCAAATAAAAAAATTGGAAAATTCTCTCTGGAGAGTCCTAAAATCCCATGTAAATTACTTTATCAGGGATCACCTGACATAGTGATTAACCACAGCTCATTTTATGTTTTTATATCAGTAATCACTTAAGTTCTTTGATATTGGAGACTATGCCTTGGTTCTATCTGCCCATATTTCAAGCAACGTTCTTTGTAGAATAAAAGCACTCTACCAATTGTCTACTGAAAATAATGTAAAATGGAGCTCAATATAAACGTTAATTTCATATGAAAGAAAGACTTTTTAGAAATTGTCCTTTATTACCACTGAGCAATGTTATGTTCTACCAGAAGTAGAACTTGTCAGAATGGATGATATCAATATTCATTCACACATATTCACTCCAGGATTTAATTATAACACAGGAAATTTTGAATATGAATGCTCTAGGACAAGAGTAAAATAGAAACATAGTATGTATGATTTAACTTTTACCCAGGAAATTTTGCCCCTCTGACACATACTTTTTATTCAGGACATAGATATTTTAATAATTTGAATATTTCCTTGAGAGCAAAAGAAATGTTCAATTGTATGTTGATAGGATCGAAAGCTGTGTCAAAATAATCTGATTTGAATCATTGGCTTTTTTTTTTTTGAGACATCATTAAAAGCCATATTGTTCTGAATTGCATAGGTGGCACTTGATAGGTAGGTAGGCAGATAGATAGAAAGATAGATGCATAGATAGATGGATATATAGATAGACAGATACATGAATACATACATACATATATACACAGACAGAGAGATAAATAAATAGACTTTCAGAGCATGTGAAACTATATAAGGAATTAACATTAATATGTGATAGTCTATTACTTGAAAAGACAATACATGCCATGTGCAATGGGTTTTAAATCAAAAGAAAATCCTTTGCCACAGAGTTGTTTCTAATTTATTTGAATTATATTTGTCTCTGTGACCTCATTGAGCTTTATAATAAAAAGCAAAGAAAGCACAATCTTCAAGCAAAAATTTATTATTTTCTGAGTATTAGGCCCATAATGTACATATCAAATTGATTTTGTGCATGAAAAGAGGAACATGCTTATATTTCAAGGTTAATGTCGTCTATCCCCTTCCATTCCTTTCTTTTTAAAGTAAAATCAATATTAGTCATTGTCAGTCAGCAATACCCTCAACTCTGGCACATTTACTACCATTCTTTATACTTTCATCTATAATTTTCCTACTTTTATTTCATTACTTCAAACACTGCATACTATCAGCCACAAACACAAGCACTGACTTGTGCTAAATTCAGTACTAAGTATGATGTTAGAGTTGTGAAAAGATGAACAATCTCTGTACTTTTGTGATATATAAATGACATGGTAAGATGAGTATTAGATACATATTTAAATAATAACGTATAATGGAAAACAATTTTAAAAAGGAAACTGAATGAAGTGAGATAAAATGGGCTATGGTAATTTTTAAGGTGAGCAAGCCTTTGAACTTTACATCTGAATTAAGTATTTCTGCTCAAATCCTCATTTCATCTGGTGTCCTTCAGAACTCAGTGCTGTGGGATATTCTTGTTTTCCCCAATTGTCTACTGAAAATAATCTAAAATTGAGCTCAATAAAAAGTTAATTTTATAAAAGTTAAGCACTTCTGATTATTGTATAATGATAAAGAAAAATTATATTGTTTTTAAATATCTTCTTATATAACATCTTTTAACTGTTCTTAACATTTGTTTCTCACAGTTGAAATAAGGCATTCAATTAAGTATTCTAAATATTTTCTCTGCATTCATATTTAGAGTTTATTGAAATTAGAGAATTGTATGCCCACATAACTCAAGAGCAATGAGAAGACACTTGATATTTTTTCAACTAAATCCTTCTTTATTTTTATAACAATATGACTTCAAATGCCAGTGATAAACATACATACCAGTAATGTTTAGACAGAATTATTTAAAAGTCTACAGTCAAATAAAAACTATGACTTCTTAACATGGACTCTTTGGGCATTATCTGTTTAAATTCAATAGTTTGCATTCCTGAGTGTACTGAACATTGTGTGAATTGAGTCTGGTTTATAACAACAGAATTAATTTAAATATAGAACATCTCTTGAACCCATAAAGCATTTCATTAATGACTTCTAAATAACAGTTAGATTAACAGGCCAGCACTTAATTACTGTCTCCGTTTTAATCAGGCAAGCAATTCTAACACAAACTGACAAGGCATTTATTTAGGAAGCTACTTACTTTAAACACTCACTGACAGTTTCAAAGATTTTCTTTTAAGCCTACGAAATGTGGGTTAGAGATGAAAAGAAAGCAACAGATCTGAATAATAATTTTAAATAACCTAGTTTCTGTTATTTACCAAATGATAAATCTCCACTGCAATTTTAAGATGTTTCAGATAATGATAAAAATAGTTATTACAGAATCATTTTTTCTGAAGGAAATTCTACCTTCTCATGGATCCAAAGAAGTGAAACTAAATTCACAAGTTGGGCGCAACCAAGACCTAGCAGGCAGTTCTTTAAACTTTCTTGAAAGTGAGTTACTGGTATGTTGCTGCAAGTAATGGTTTGAATAAGACCTCATAGGCTTATATATTTCAATGCTTACATCCCCCAAGGATTCACAGTATTTGAAAAAGAATAGGAGGTGAAACCTACTTGAGTTGTTGTGGCCTTGTTGGAGGATATGTGTGTCACTGGGATTGGGCTTTGAGTTTTCAAAGCCCATGTCAAATCTAGCCTCTCTTTCAGTCTCTGTCTCTCTCTCTGTCTCTCTCTCTGTCTCTCTCTCTGTCTCTGTCTCTCTGTCTCTCTGTCTCTCTGTCTCTCTCTCTCTCTCTGTCTCTCTCTCTCTCTCTCTCTCTCTCTCTCTCTCTCTCTCTCTCCATCTTTCTGTCTCTGCCTATGGATCAAGATGTATATCAAGAAGAATCTCTAGTAAACTGCCTGCCTGCTTGCTTGTCATACTGCCTGCCACAATGATAATGGATTAAACTTCAAAAATGTAAATATGCTCCAAAATAAATGCTTTCTCTTATACGAGTTGCCTTTGTCATGTTGCCTCTTCTGAGAAATAGAACAGTGACTAAGGAAGAAGTTGATATCAGCAGTGGGGTATTGCTGACCATGATGTCTGGAGCGATGTGAAAGACTTTAAGACTCTGGACTAGAAAAGTGGTTGGGTGCTTAAAGTTGAGTTTCATGGGCCATACTACTAGGAACATGGATGGCAGCAGGGAGTACAATTTGAACTGTAGCAGCCTAGTTCAAGAAGCTTTAGAGGTGAGGAATATTAGTAAGTGGCCAGACACCATTCTTGTGAGATTTTTGTCAAATAATGTAGCTGTTTCTACCCTTGTCCTAAAAAATCTGCCTGAGACTAAATTGAAAAACTTTGGATTAATGACATTGGGAAAGAAGATCTCAAGACAGCCCACTATGGACTGCATCCTGTATTTATTAGTGGTTAATCTTATGCAGACCTAAAATAAAAAGGAACAAGTGGGTCAAGGACAAATAAAAAAAAAAGTACAGTATTAAGAGAAAAAAAGCACTAGGAAATATAACATTAGAGCCAAGTCCCATGTTGAAGGAGATCAAAAGTTTGAAGAATAGCCTGATGCTAAATGGAATAAACAGACTTGGGACCTAAGGGCAAGATCCCACACAGCTGAGCTTCCAAGTAAAGAAAAGCTTAAGCAGAGAAGGAGACCATCAAACACAGAAAGCTGATGCAAATATGTTTGAAAGGGGGATTAAGTTTCAGTCCCAGTAAGCACCAGAATTTGGCAGCTTAGGCCATGTCAGATGTCTCTGAAAGGGAGGCCGAGAAAGACCATTTTGTGAAGCTGTGAAGCTGTAGCTGAATTGTGCTCCAAAATACTAGGGAGAAGAGTCACAGTATACCTGACAAGGAAAGATGAAGACCACGTGTGGAATAAGCCAAAGAGAGAAAGGTATGTTGTGGTCAGCAGCTGAAAGGTGTGCAAGAGCTGTAGAATTCTGACATTAGACATAGAGATGCAGAATTTGGAGTTTGTCCTGCTGGGCAATTAAGAAAATGCCATGGGTTTCAGAAGAGACCTTGAATTTTGGACTCTTGGTGTTACAACTATGAAAGGCTATGTGGACATTTGAAATTGTAATAAATGCTCTTAACTTCATGATATGGCTGTAAGCCTAGGGGTGCAAAGGAGTAGAATGTGATGGGTTGAGTGAGATGACCCTGTAGGCTTATGTATTTGGCTATTTAGTCACAAGGAAGTGGCATTATTTGGAAGGAGTAGAAGGTATGGACTTATTGGATATGATCTTTGAGATTTCAAAAGTCCCTCCCAGACGCCCATTTTGTCTGTCTCTCTGTCCATCTGTTTGTGTCTCTGTGTCTCTGTCTCTGTGTGTCTCTCTGTCTCTGTCTCTGTCTTTCCTTTCCTTCCCTATCCCTCTCCTTCTCTCTCTTCCTTCCTCTCTTCCTCCTTCCTTCTTTTTCTTCCTCCCTCCCTTTCTATATGCCTGTTGTTCCAGAGTTTTGTTTTCAACTTGTCCTTGCTATGATGATAATGGGCTAAACCTTAGAATCTGTAAGCCTCATTTAAATGCTTTTTTTTTTTATAAGAGTTGCCTTGGTCATGGTGTCTTTTCAGAAAAAGTGGTTCCACTTTTATCTTCTGTGTGAACCAGTGACTAAGACACTGAATGAGCTCAGTTTCTGAGGCAGGATCTACACTAGTCAGGATTTGAAAGAGAAATGGTTCAAAACCAAGTATCAATAACAGATGTGATTGCTATGAAGATGATATGACGATATGCTATGAAGATTGATATGAAGATATCATAAAATATCATTTTTCTTCCTATGAGTAAGCCTGACAAAATATCAAATTATGACTATCGAGATATTCCAGTTATATAATTTGACTATCTATAATAATTACCTGAATATCTGTTACTTACTCATTAACAAATAACAGAATCTGACTATAACATATGATGTATACTTGACTCTTTCTACAAATAACATGCTTTCACACCTTAATTACAGTTTCTGAATTTTTTATGTAATATTGTCTAATCATGGCTAGGAATGTTCCAGATGCTATCTCTTGAAAGAACATTAGAAAGAAAAATACATGTTTGTAAAATGAATGGAATTGACAACTATATTGTGTATTGTTATTGTGTATTGTTATTATCTCAAATAGTTATTCTGCTTTGGAGACAATCAAGCATTAAGATTTGTCTTCCAAAGCGCGGTGCCAGATTCATTAACACAACCTATTTAGTCAGCAGAAATGAGTGACATTTTATACTTCTCTAAAGAGCTCCCAGGAGTGAGGATTTATTTACAATGGGCTCTTTGAGACAATTCATGAGAATGACTATTATCGAAGGAAGCATACATTTTCTTGGACTTTAACAGTAGTAGTGGAGCTCCAGCTGTTGAATTGTGTACCTTACTAATTCCACTGATGATTTCTGTCCGTTACAGCTCTCAGACAGTAGTTGTTTGTAGATTGGCTATGTAACTTCAAGTTTGCTTCTCTTACTCCCATAAAGGTTTTGTGACCTGCCTCATATTTGATGTTATTTTATACTTCTACTCTTCACAGTATATTTGAGTGTTTTCTGTGAAAAATGCTGAGTGAAATCTTCATAACAGATATTTTATAGCTAATTAAAATGCATGTGGGATAAAATATGAACAATAGTATTAAGTCAGATAGCCTGCTCCTTTATCGTATGCTTGTATCTTGTATGCTGTTCTGTGTGAACCAGATAAATAGAGGTGGGCACCATCCTGCACATCTGGAAGACCAGATGCTGAGTTGGTTATGATGATGATGCTTTAATATAGCCCTGTCAAGCAGCAGAAATTCTCTTTCCTTTTTCATATATCATTGCATCTGGAGTTGAACAAGTGTCTAGATCACATTTTAGATTTGTGCTAATAAGTGATGACCTTAAATGAGGCAAAATGGAAAGTCTCTTGCCATGACATTATGACCCCCACTACTCTGCTTTTAGGTAGCTCTGCAGGTACTGCCACAAACCCCCCTTGAACTCATGTTACCAACACAGTTATTGATATTCTCTCCAATATCAGTTATATTTTCCGATGGTTTTAGCATCACCATGATAACACACCCAATTTCCTGAGCACATTAAGAGTAGAATGATGACTACACTGCACCAAGAAGTAAGAAATATTTTGTAGAGTTATTTTAAAACAATAATAAAACTGAGTGAATTTGCTCTATCTATTATGATCACTATGTGAAAGCACTTCCAAACATGATTGGTGTGTAAAATATTTTAATAGACTATACTCTAATTATTTTAGTTGTTGCTATATTGTTTAAATAAATATAGTTTATATTTAGTTTAGGTTCTGCTCACATTTATGAATTTTTCTTAATAAACATTTTAATGTATATGGAGGTTCATTACCACTACTAGTCATGAATACTTCACTTTTAAACCTTTCTATATCTATTCATTTCAAGAGAAAGTTTACAATAGTTTGGTGTTAAACAATTTTGTTGATCTTCTGGCTACTTTATTCCACTATTAGGATATAATGATTTTTATTTAAAAAAAGAAATTAGATAAAATATTAAACAACTATGTATATGTGTATACTGGACAATTATGTGCATTTTATAATTAATGCTAAGAGCACTTTCACCACATAGGTAAGTATAGTTTTTAAAAAATCATCTAAGTATTCAATATTCTACCTGATTTGCTTTTATCATTCTTTTCTTTCAACTTCCTTCAAATTTTCCTTTAATTCATACTAACTTAGCACCCTCTGCAAAACAGATGCTGGACACTCATATTTTCAGTAGTTGTTTTCCTACATAATATTAATTTGAAGAGATTACATTCTAATAGCATTGCTTAACTCTCAAGGCTCTTGAGTTTCCGTTTGCATCGGCAAGAATAACCATTGAAAAGTTTAATGACAAAAAAACCACCAACAGATTGGGAAAGGATCTTCACCTATCCTAAATCAGATAAGGGACTAATATCCAATATATATAAAGAACTCAAGAAGGTGGACTTCAGAAAATCAAATAACCCCATTAAAAAATGGGGCTCAGAACTGAACAAAGAATTCTCACCTGAGGAATACCGAATGGCAGAGAAGCACCTGAAAAAATGTTCAACATCCTTAATCATCAGTGAAATGCAAATCAAAACAACCCTGAGATTCCACCTCACACCAGTCAGAATGCCTAAGATCAAAAATTCAGGTGACAGCAGATGCTGGTGAGGATGTGGAGAAAGAGGAACACTCCTCCATTGTTGGTGGGATTGCAAGCTTGTACAACCACTCTGGAAATCAGTCTGGCGGTTCCTCAGAAAATTGGACATAGTACTACCGGAGGATCCAGCAATACCTCTCCTGGGCATATATCCAGAAGATGTCCCAACCGGTAAAAAGGACACAAGCTCCACTATGTTCATAGCAGCCCTATTTATAATAGCCAGAAGCTGGAAAGAACCCAGATGTCCCTCAACAGAGGAATGGATACAGAAATTATGGTACATTTACACAATGGAGTACTACTCAGCTATTAAAAAGAATGAATTTATGAAATTCCTAGCCAAATGGATGGACCTGGAGGGCATCATCTTGAGTGAGGTAACACAATCACAAAAGAACTCACACAATATGTAATCACTGATAAGTGGATATTAGCCCAAAACTTAGGATACCCAAGATATAAGATACAATGAAACTCAAGAAGAATGAAGACCAAAGTGTGGACACTGTGCCCCTTCTTAGAATTGGGAACAAAACACCCATGGAAGGAGTTACAGAGACAAAGTTCGTAGCTGTGATGAAAGGATGGACCATTTAGAGACTGCCGTATCCAGGGATCCATCCCATAATCAGCTTCTAAACGCTGACACCATTCAATACACTAGCAAGATTTTGCTGAAAGGACCCAAATATAGCTGTCTCTTGTGAGACGATGCCGGGGCCTAGCAAACACAGGAGTGGATGTTCACAGTCAGCTATTGGATGTATCACAGGGCTCCCAATGGAGAAGCTAGAGAAAGTACCCAAGGAGCTAAAGGGATCTGCAACCCTATTGTTGGAACAACATGATGTACTAACCAGAACCCCGGAGCTCTTGTCTCTAGCTGCATATGTATAGAAAGATGGCCTAGTCGGCCATCAATGGAAAGAGAGGCCCATTGGACTTGCAAACTTTATATGCCCCAATATAGGGGAATGCCAGGGCCAAAAGAATGGGAATGGGTGGGTAGGGAAGTGGGGGGCGCTATGGGGGACTTTTGGGATAGCATTGGAAATGTAATTGAGGAAAATATGTAATAAAAATATTAAAAATTAAAAATAAATAAATAAAAAAACAACAAAAAAAAACAAAAAAAAAAGTTTAATGAATCTTATACAGCTCTTAAAATTTTCTTTTTAAATCGAATTCTGAACCAAATATCTGTCCTTTTAGTTACTGCCTTGTATGCATCATCAAATGTTTATCTGTAGCTTTTATCATTCTCCTGTTGAAGAGGGATCCACTTC
Source organism: Mus caroli (assembly GCF_978045245.1). Lineage (NCBI taxonomy): Eukaryota > Metazoa > Chordata > Mammalia > Rodentia > Muridae > Mus > Mus caroli. Next base: position 142,331,490 of record NW_028227256.1, read on the forward strand.
ACATGAGTTTCTTACCTATCCACTTTGTTCAAAAAGCTCTGTGTGCTGCAGATGACTCTTTGTAATGGTGATTTCCCTGTGCATTGTGATTTTCCATACCATTGAAGTGTACATACACACTGTTCCAAGACTTTTAGTTCTCCTTCAGCAGACATTCAAAATACCCCTTTGAATCTTCTTCTGATGAAGATCTTCTTTACTCCTTTGATAAAATTGTAGTTACATTCTATGAATTCCACCCAATTTTCTTTCTATCTTTCTACTTCTGTGCATTGATCTCCATTTCGGTTGGTTGTTTTGCCTGTGCACTAAATTATAACCCTGTCCGTGGTTAATCCAACATATTGCCCTTCTCAGTCATCTTTTTATATTTGATCTCCTGGCCATCATAATCTCTTCTATTATAGAAAGGATGCATAGAAGTATCAGATTGCATATGGAACTGAATTTGATAGTGGCTGCTAAAGTCATTACATAAAAGGATGTGGTATGACTGTTTGAATTAGAAATGTCTCTCATGGCTTATGCACTTAAATAGTTGGCCCACAATTGATGCTTCTATTTGGGGAGATTATGAAATGTTTGGTAGATGCATTCAGGCCACAGGAAATATATGGGGTAAGGTTCTGACAGTTCATATCCCTGCCACACCTACTCCTCTTTTTTCTTGGCTCTTCGGTGTGGTTGAAATGTCATCTCTACACTTTCTGACTTGGCCAAATGTTTCTGTGCCTCTCTCTCTCCCTGTTATGGTGTTTCCCTCTAAAGCCAGAAGAAAAAATTCGACTCTTTCTTCTATAAGTCATTCTTTGTCATGATGTTTATAACAGCAATGAAAAGTAACTGACACAAGTGACACAATATTAATGAATTTATAGATTAATAATGCATAACACAATGTAAATGTTAGGCAACTAGTTGTTAGAGTATGTGGTTTGTAATTGATGACCTAGAAATATCTCTTTACTATATACAGTTTTTTTTAAGTGTTATAATTGAAGTTGGCTAAATCACAGATGAAGATTCTATGAAAGCAAAGAGATAATTTGCATCTGCATGAAAATTTAAAAAAGACATAATTTTAAACTCAACTAACTTTTTTATCTTTTTATCTGTCATCACATTTCTCAATCCAACTAAGAACAAATCACCTTATTAGTGACCTTCTTTTTTCATTTCCTTAAACTCATTCATCTAATAGCTATACCTCCTACTTACTAATCAGATAAGTACTGCAAACAGAACCCAATGACTTTTGTGGTGAGTTACTCAGTAGTCCCTTCCTAGTCATCATCTCCCTTGATCTTTCAAAAGGGATAAACATTTCATGCCTCAGACTATTTCTTTATTATTATTATTTTTACTAAGAATGTACTCCATTTCATGCTGTAGATTATTCTGAAAACTCATTTTGTGAATGTTGCTATTTTTACCAATATCAAAATTTCATACCCAATGGGGAATAAGACCCATGTACCCTTCTTTTTTGCAATGTTATCACTAGTTCTCTGTATAACATCAGTCAGTCTCATCTTTGTGTATAAAGTCACCTTATTAAGAACTCATAGATGTGTATCTTGGAAAATGTACTATCATTTCCTGTCTCAGCAGGTAATGAATAGAATAGGAAGCAAATATAGCCATAACTAGAATCTTGACATTTTATATTGCAGTCTATTTTAACAATCCCAATTTCAATAAATTATAACCTTACACTACAGAGTATTAAAGCTACAAACATTTTTGCATTTATATTTTTCAAAGTTCACACTTAACTTAATGGAAATTCCTGAGTTATACCTTCGAATCACTTTCATTATTGTTTGTGTGTGTGTGTGCGTGTGTGTGTGTGTGTGTACTGTGTATACAAATAAGTGTGTAGATTCTCAACCACATATGTGCACATATATGGGGGTAGGGAAAGGTATTTGGTGTCTTTCTCTATTGCTCAGGGCTTTGTTGCTTTGAGGTAGAATTTTTTTCACTGAACTGGAAGTTTATTATTCCTGTGAGACTGGTTACCTAGAAGTCTTGTCTGTCTGTCTGTCTCCACATTCTTTCCCTAATGCTTAGGTTACAGTTATGTACAGTTTTATCCATTTTATAAATGGATTCTGTGGATGTAGTCTGATATTCTTATGCTTATAGAGAGCAAGTATTATTATCCACTGAGCCATCTTCCAACCCTTCACTCCTGATCCTATGAAATTCTTTGTCTCCAAACTGTTCTTTCTACTTTTATTCTTCTTCCTATATAGTCCAGTATGATATTAACATAGGAGCTAGAGGTTATTGTTTTGAAATATGTATTAAATCAGACCACCAACATGTTCAAAACATTGGTGACTTTTCATTGCACTAATGGAAACACCCATGTGTTTTTACTAAACAACAAAACTGTCTCCAACTGAGTGTTTCTGTACTTAACCATTATCACCATTACTTCCCTCATAAACATTTGTGAGACTGCAGAATGTCATGCATTTCAGTCATTTTACTTGCCAGACTTCCCAGTTTTCCCAACATGGTTATTGCTGTTATACATCCGGGTGATATGCATATTCTTATTTTTATCTTATTTGCTCTAGAAAGAGCTATAAAATTTTAGACAGGCTTTACTAGAAACAATTTCATGTGTGACAAGTCTATTATAAATATACACCATCAAAAACTATAGGAAGGTGTATTTTTGCATGTGGGAAGGTTTTCAATGAAAATTACTATGGTATGAGAAACGACTTAAATTTGAAATGTTCAACTTACATATATTTGTATAGGTAAAAATACTACTTGAAATTGAAGTCAAGCCAAGTTTGAAATTCCATAAAATAATTGCTGTATGTGATCAATTTCCTGTTTGTTTTTTAGTTAGTTTTTCTGAAACTCTGATTTTTGTATTTTGTTTGTGTTTTCATGTAACTACCTATGTTGTCTTTAGAATAGGATGTCTAGCTTAATGACTACCGTACCCACTGTTAATATGGTGTACATGCAAAGTCCATTTCCTTACCACAAACCTACTTTAGAAATCTAAGGAAAGAATTAGTAGTCTTTAACATGCCTTCCTTGTAATTCCTACCCAGCTAAAGTGAGGAAATCATTTCAGCAAAAGTGTAAAGACATGACCTCTGCTAACCACAGCTGGACTGATTTTCTTCTCTGCTAACTCCGAGAGTAAGATAGAGGAAGCATTGTCTACAATCACATGATTAATAACTTCTGTTTTTTTGAAGATTCTTTTGCACTACACTGACTATTCAGTAACAAATTGTGATGGTACATTGCTCCCTTGATATCACATTCAACAGCCTAGCATTCTCGCATTATAAGCGATCCTGGGCTGCTAAACGCATTTTTCAGCCACTGAATTGTATGTCACATAACTTGTTTGCTTAATGAGAAACAGGTGGCTCATTTTCAATTGCTACCATTTATTCTTTTGACATAAACTTGTTTTCCTTACTTTTTCATGGCTCTTTAATTTTCTTATTATAATATTACTACATCTGAAGGTATAACTCGAAATTTCGAAAATGGTTTTACATTTTTGTACATCTGTAATGAAAGTATCTTAATGCCACTGAGATTTTCACAAGAAGAAACGGAAATGGGTAAACACAGACAAGAAATATATGATAGATACCAACCTAACCTGGATCCGAAGAACCTTTTTTTTTTTTTTTAAGATAATTGTTTTAAACCACAGCATATAAAATAATATGACTTGTAACAAAATTGTGATTCTGTGTATGTACACTGATAAAGTAAAGTAAAAGGCAATGCCATTATAAAGACAAATCAAAGATTTAAAATAGCTACTTTACAGTGAATAGTCCCTATAGAACCATAATTCATCTTACTAGATGGAATAAGTGTATGAAAAAGACAAACATGAAATGTCCCTGAAATGATGAAAATAAAGCAAATTTTAGATATTAGTTATTTGGATGAACATTGATAACATCACATGCAAATTAAGATGGAGCAGCAATCATATCACACCAATATAATTGCTTAGATTGAAATGAGATTTTATTTTTATATGCTTTTATGGTTCTTTGGATAATGGCAATATCTTACATAAGTCTTCAAGAAAAATAGCTTTCATTTATCCTGAAAAGCTCATTTAAGACTGTATGCTGATCTAAACAAAATTAATAATCATCATCCAATACCATAATAAATTCAGAATGATTTTAGATTATTTATTCTTTAGTTTGACTACTTAATTTCTGGAAAATTCTTCATGAAAATCAAGAGAGTTCACTTCATATTTTTCCTAAAGGTAGAAAATGGGTTGTTGTCATTATTCCATATTTCAGTATAAAAGTATAAGAAGATCAAAATACCAAACTATAAGTATTCTTAATGCTTTGGTGGTGGTAGTGGTGGTGGTGGTGGTAGTGTGTGTGTGTGTGTGTGTGTGTGTGTGTGTGTGTGCGTGCATTTCAAATTGAATTTTGAATTTAGGTTTGTTTTCTGGCAACAATAACAAATGTTTGAAGAATGGAATAAGGGTATACACAAAATTATAAAGTAATTGAATTTTACATTGTTATCAAATCTATTGTCAAACTTTAAAGAAAATTACTTATCAAATGTTACTCTTGGTAAAAGATCTTATCTTTCTGGCTAAAGAGATTTTGTAAGGAATTGAATATAGGATCATTGAACAGTTCTTCATTGTTCATCTCTCAGATGTTTCAGAATTCAGAATAACTTGCATTTTGGACTGCGAATAGATGCATGCATATCTTAAGCCTTCACATTATCACTCAGGATCTGACACTGATAATGAATGGGACATGTGTCACTGTATCAACAGCTGTGAGAAATCAAAGTCTAATGAGGGAAATCATCTTAGATTTTCAGTTTCATGGAAGGTATAGGAGGGCATGTCCAGTACAAAAGGGTGGACAGAGAATATCTTAAGCAGGAAGATCAGTTAGAGTTGTAAATATTAAATTAAATAAACATGAATTTATTAGGAATGCAGTGGCTATTAGTGTAAATATTTGTTTGAAGTAATTAATGAATTGTTAAAGAAAACTACTAAATAAAGAACTATTCATTTTTAAGTAACTTTTATTAACATTATTTTTTATTCTTCTCTCATACATCACATCATGCCTGCAGTTTCCCCTCCCTCTTGCCTATCAGTCACTCTTCCCCACCTCCTCTCTGATCCCCCATCCACTTCATCTCCATTTCTATCCCAAGTTTTGGGGCTAGCACCTGGCCCTACAGGTAGTGTCAGGGGCGGGCTCCCTCTCATGGACTCAAGCTGAACCAGTCACTAGTTGGCCATTCCCACAATTTCTGTATCACGTTTAGCAGAACAAATCTTGTAGTCAGGACAAATTGTAGGTCAAATTTTTGTGGCTGGCCAAATATCCCAATTCCTTTATAGGAAATCTTGCCTGGTTACAGAAGATGGCTGGTTCAGGCTCCAACTTTCTCATTACCAGGACTCTTATCTAGGGTCACCCTCATAAATTCCTGAGAGTTTACATTATAAAAGGTTTCTGGCCCATCCTAGAGATTACCCCCAGTTCTCATTGTCTCTCCCAGTAATCTCTTGCTCTATTCACCCCCCTGCCCATCACCTGTTCCCTTCTGTTTTTGTCCCCACAAGACCCCAGTCCACCTGAGATCTCTATTCTATTTTCCCATAACAGAGAGATTCCTGCATTCTGCACTTGAGCCCTGCTTGTTACTTAGCCTCTCTAGGTCTATGGATTATAGAATGGCTATCCATTAATTTGCAGGTAATATCCACTGATCAGTGAGTACATAACATGCTTGTTTCTCTGGGTATGGGTTACCTTACTCGGGAGGAATTTTTCTAGTTCCACTCATTTGCCTGCAAATTTCATTATGTGCTTTTATTTCCCTTGGGTGTATGCTCTGGAGGGGTATAACTTGGTTTTAATTTAGATTGATTTCCAGTTTCTGAGACACTGACATATTTATTTCTGAAGTACATTCTTCCTAGTATGAGCTGTCACAGTGGGTCTTGATGAGCAGAGACTGTCTATGGTGTTTTGATCTTAAACATTCTGACAGGTGTAAAAAATTTAAGAGTCATTTTGATTTGTATTTCCCTGATATTTATGGAGGCTTAACATTTTAAAAAAGTGTTTATAGGCCACTGAAGATTGACTATTGAGAATTTTCTGTTTAGATCTGTACCTCATTTTTTAATTGGATTATTTGGTTTGTTGATGTCTAGGTTTTTTGAGTTCTTTATATATTTTCGATATTAGCCCTCTGTCAGATGTAGAGTTCGCAAAAATCTTGTCCCATTCTGTAGGCTGCCAGTTGTCCTACTGATGATGTCCTTTTCCTTACAGAACATTTTCAGTTTTATGAGGTCCCATTTATTAATTGTTGGTCTTAGTGCTTTTAATATAGGTGTTTAGTTTAGGAAATTGTCTCCTGTGCCAATTCATTTGAGGCTATTTCCCTTTTTTCTTATATTTTTGGTTCATTGTATCTGGTTTTATGTTGAGGTCTTTGATCCAGTTAACTTTGAGTTTTGTGCAGTGTGAATAGATATGGATCTATTTTCATTCTTCTACCTGCAGACATCCATCCTAGCACCATTTGTTGAAGAAGCTTTCATTTTTTTGCCTGTTATATACTTTTGGCTTCTCTGTCAGAAATTACATGTCCACGAGTGTGGGAATTTAGGTCTGGGTCTTCAGTTTGATTTCACTGATCATCCTGTCTCTTTTTATGCCAATATCATGTGGTTTTTGTTACTGTAGCTCTGTACTAGACCTTGAAATTAGGGATTGTGATATCTGTTGTAGTTCTTTTATTGTACAGGACTGTTTTAGCTATCCTGGTTTTTGTTTTTCCATATGAATTTGAGTATCATTCTTTCAAGGTCAATAAAAATTATGTTGGAATTTTGATAAGGATTAGTATATTGTAATTATGATTTAATATTAAAATCATGATCAGATGTTCACCAATGGATATATGAAACTATTAGTAAGACATTTTTGAAGATAGACACCAGTGAATAAATAAAACAGAAGCAAAAGAGTGATTTATTACATTGAAATTGATTCTCCAAGGTTGGTATTATAGTTAAATATCTGGGATGAAATTTGCCTGCCCTGGAATCACATTAATATCCAGATGAGCAAATTTGATTGAAAGAGTTACAGTATTTTATTTTACTTATTGAAAATTTTCAGCTTCATTCTTCACTCAACTTTTAGTGGGATTATTTATTTTTAAATGTCTGTTCTTTTAGTCTTTATATGCTTTAGGTATTAGCCTTCTGTGAGATGTGTACTTGATACAGATCTTTTTCCATCTGTAGCCTGTTGCATTACCCAAAATAATGATGTCCTTTGTCTCACAGAAGCTTTTTAGTTTCACAAAGCCCTATTTGTTAACTGATGACCTTAATGTTTGTGCTATCAATGTCCTATTCAGAAAGTCTTTTCCTGTTTTGATGCATTCAGGGTTATTCCCTACCTTTTGTTCTATCATATTCAGGGCAGGCATTAAGTCATATTTTGTGGTTTCTGATCCATTTGGAGTTTAATTTTCAACTACATCACTCTGAAATATATAAAAAATTCTACAGAAATATATACTCCAATAAGGTCACTTCTGCTCCATTTATAATAGATAGAAATTTGGAACAACCTATGTGGGATCTAAAAAGGGGACTGGGGAAGGAGGGGGAGTGAAGATAGCCCATGTCCAGCCAGAGTTCCTCCTTGCTCTGGGCAGGTGGACTTGGGAGGGCTGCCAGACGTTTTCTACTAGGCCCCTGACCCATCTAAGCCTCTGACCCACTCGATGGGGGGGGGGTGGACAAGAGGCAGGCCCTGAAACCAAAAGGGGCCCCGGGCTTACACCCTCCAGCCTGGGGTTATGGGAGAGAGGGCTGAGGGAAGAGAGGTTCCCACATAAGTGAGAGAGAGTGCAGCAGACTTTGGCTGGAGCACAGGAAGGCCTTCTATCTGGAGATTAGAAATGGCTGATTAGGAGAAAGCCTATCTCATCCTCCAAGCACAGTGGGCCTTGATGAGCAGAGACTGTCTATGGTTTTAGAGCTTTATTATAGAAAGTAGGGGGAAAGAGAGAAGGTAGAAAAGAGAGAGACTGGCCATGGCCAAGGAGGAAGAGAGAGGAGAGGAGAAAACCAAGAGAGAAGAGAGGAGAGTGAGAGCAAGGGAGCAAGACGAGTGAGAGAGCAAGGTGGGGCCAAATAGCCCTTTTTATGTTATGCTGCTATCTTTTCTGTTGCTAGGTAACTGGGGAGGAGTTTAGCCTCAAGGTCAGAAGCTTGGGACATTGCCTACATGACTAAAAGCCATGCTTCTTCTGTAGGGGGTTGGGGGGGGGGCGGTAACTTCAACAGGAGCCAGGGTTCAGGAGACATGATAGAACTCCTTCCTTTCCATGTAGGTGAATTATCACCACTGGGTCCCAGGGTTCAGACCTCAGCTTGACTGGAGACCAGACTGTCTGTGTATAGCCCAATGCCCAACAAACCTAGATGTCTATAAACTTATGAATTTATAATGAAGGTGTTTTACACATGGTTTATACCAAGAATCATTTATTTATTTGTTAAAAAATGTAATGTGAAAATTGCAGGTAAATTGATTAGCCTCCATAGATTTTATTGAATGAGGTAATATGAGTTGACATGTGCAGACATAGAATAGTAATTAAAAGACAGGAAAGATGTTCTTTTAAATATTTGTGTTAGACATGATATGCACTCACTGATAAGCGGATATTAGCCCAGAAACTTAGAATATCCAAGATACAATTTGCAAAACACATGAAACTCAAGAAGAAGGAAGACCAAAGTGTGGATACTTCGCTCCCTCTTAAAATGGTGAACAAAATACCCAGGTAGGAGTTACAGAGTCAAAGTTCGGTGATGAGATGGAAGGAAAGACCACCCAGAGACTACCCAACCTGGGCTCCATCCCATAAACAACCACCAAACCGAGACACTATTGCATATGCCAGCAAGATTTTGCTGACAGGTCCCTGAGATAGCCCTCTCTTGTGAGGCTATGCCAATGCCTGGCAAATACAGAAGTGGATGCTCACAATCATCTATTGGTTGGAACACAGGGTCCCTAATGAAGGAGCTAGAGAAAGTCCCCAAGAGCTAAAGGGGTCTGAAACCATATAGGAGGAACAACAATATGAACTAACTAGTACCCCCCAAAACTGTGTCTCTAGTTGCATATGTAGCAGAGGATGGCCTAGTTGGCCATCAATGGGAGAAGAGGCCCTTGGTCTTGCCAAGATCATATGCCCCAGTACAGGGGATTGCCAGGTCCAGGAAGCAGGAGTGGGTGGGTTGGGGAGGGTATAGGGAACTTTCAGGATAGCATTTGAAATGCAAATGAAGAAAATATCTAATAAAAATGCCTTAAAATTTTTGTGTTAGAAGTGATTGAATTCATGAAGTTATTGAGAGCTGACTATAGGAGCATTGAAACAGTACAACAATATACAAATGCACAAACTGACAGGGATATTTTGAATATTTTATTTATTACATTTCAAATGTTATCTATCCCGTTTCCAACTCCCCATCCCATTCCCCTATCCCTTTCCCCCATCCCATTCCCTGGTTCTCCTGCTTCTTTGAGGGTGCTCCCCAACCACCCACCCACTCCCACCTCTGGCTCTCAAATTCTCCTACACTGGGGCATTAAGCCTTCACAGGACCAAGGGCCTCTCTGCCATTGATGCCCAACAAGGCCATCCTTTTCTACATAGGAGGCTGGAGCTAGGGCTTTACACAGAGAAATCCCATTTTCAAAACAAAAGCACTAGTTGAGGCAAGGTTGGGAGATGGGGCCACCCACTCATCTCCAAATTCTTAATCCAGAAAGGCTTCTGCCTAAAGGAAATATGGGGACAATGTGTGGAGCAGAGACTGAAGGTAAGGTCATCCCCTTGAGAGTGTCCCACCTGGGGATCCATCCCATATACAGTCACCAAATAGACACTATTGTGGATGCCAAGAAATTTATACTCTCAGGAGTCTGATACAGCTGTCTCCTGAGAGGCTCTGCCAGAGCCTGACAAATACAGAGGCAGATGTTCACAGCCAACCATTGGTGTGAGCATGAGGTCCTCAATGGAGGATTTAGAGAAAGGACTGAAGGAGCTGAAGGGGTTTGCAACCCCAAAGGAAGAACAACAATATCAATCAACCAGACCCCCCAGAAATCCCAGGGACTAAACCAGCAACCAAAGAGTACATATGGAGGAACTCATGGCTCCAGCTACATATGTAGGAGAGACTGGCTTTGTCTGGCATCAATAGAAGGAGAAGCCCTTGGTCCTGTGAAGGGTAAATTCCCCAGTGTAGGGAAATGGCAAGGCAGTGGGGTGAAAATGGGTACATCCCCATAGAAGCATGGGGAGGGGGAATGGTAGAAAGAGGATCTGGGGGAGGGGGGACCTGGGAAGGGGATAATATTTGAAATGTAGATACATGAAATATACAATAAAAAACTAAACAAAAACAAACATAAATAAACATTAAAAAAAACCTACATGATGACAAGATAGCACTGGCAAGGAATAGGAAAAGGTAGATCTTTAGAGTTGATTGGTTGACTAGCCTTCTTGGAATGCATGCTGCAAGGTCTCAAAACGTAAAGTGAGGAGTAATTGTGGAAGACATTGATGTTGAACTCTAGCCTGCACACTCATAAACACACACACACACACACACACATATATATATATTCCTATATAGATCTGCATGAATGCATTTGACTCTCTCCCCCTGCCCACACACAAATAATAAAATTAGTCCTATCATTTACTTTATTCCAGTGAATGTTATACTTGTAAAATAATGTTCAATTTGAATTAATAATAATATTTTGTTTTCATTTGGTTCACTCTATATTTTACTGTGTGTGTGTGTGTGTGTGTGTGTGTGTGTGTGTGCAGATGCATGCTTTACATAAAACAGTATGTCTGTGGAGGTTAGAGAAGGGAGGGGGGTAATTCTCTCCAGTTGAGAGCTTTAGGTATTGAACTCAGGTTGTTAAGCTTGGGTTCCAGACCCTTTACTTGATAAGTTATTATGGATATCATGTGTTACTTGAGATCACAAATATATATTTTTTATTTTTAGTCTCAATTTCTTTTATGGATCTCTCATGATGCGATTTTCTGCATTAGGGGTAGCAATTAGAATTAAGCTATATATTCAAGTCAAGAAAACATAATTACTTTTATTAATAAAAATGTTAAAATGACATTCAAAAGCAACTCAAATATGTTTGGTTGTTTTAACCCAGAGTAATAACATGCACAATTTTATTCTACACCTGATATTGGCAGCTACATTTATGATAACTTTTATTGCATATAACAGTTATCTTTTTTAATAGTCTTGCAAATTTTCCTAACTTTCTAACTAGAATTTTGATTAGAAAGCCTTGAAGCCATATGCCAGGGGACACAGGGATCAAACTCTGTTATTTATGGGCCAGTATCTGTATTGTTGGACTGCTCTAATAAAATTGGTTAGCTTAAAACCATAGAAATTAGCAGGTTTGCAAATGAAGCATGCCTATCATCATCACTACCTTAAGGAATGGAAACCATTCTGGGCTACAGTGAATTCAAACCCAACCTAGTCTAAACAAAAGACCCTGGCAAAGATTTTAGTGAAAAGTACATGAAAAGAGGAAAAGAAAAAAGGAAGTAAAGAAGGAAGAAAAGAAAGGAGGAAGGGAGGGAGGGAAAGAAGAAGAAATGTAGTGGGGAGAGATAAAAGGAAGAAAGAATCCAGGCCAGCAGATAGGCAGACAGATGAACAGGCAGGCAAATATCCTCAAAGAAACTTCCCTCTTTCTCTCTCTACACTTCTACTTAAAACAGCACCATGAGTGAAGTAAGAGCACTTATATTACTAAGAGTTATAAAATATTACTTTCCCATCTTTATACCAAATCAATTTTGCACTGATTCTGTCTGCTGTATAGGATACTCTATAGGATCTGAGTTCATGAGGATCCTATATTGTTGTGTATAGGTGTTTGTAGTTAGGGCTGTAGTTATATATAGTCAGTCACCTCTAGTTATGCACCTCTTTAGAATTCTGTACTTGTGTGGGTAATATGCTTGGCTTATTATTTCCCTTTTGGTTGGTATTTAAGATAGTATATCAGATTCACATCTTACTTAGTATATACTGCCCTTTTAGACAGTAGAGTGAAATAGTAATTGCTCATAACATTGATGATCTAAAATATGGCATTACTAAGCTAGGTAATTATTTTATTTCATTATGTCATTCAACACAAGAACATGCTGAGTTGATAAATATAAAACTTATAATTAATGCCACTATTCATAGACTGTACAATATTGTGTACTTGTATTTTAATAACAATATGAGGAAACTGGTGATAATACTTATTTAACCTTATCATTTTAATTTTACAAATATACGCTTATGTTTGAAGCTATAATTCTCTAACATAAGACTTCCTTTATATCACTAGATTTGTTCAGTTTGAATGGCGTGAGGCACAATAATTCTTGGCATTATTCTATTTAAGAGATATGAATTCTAATTAAAGCCAAAGCATAGACTAAGGGATATGTGTATCTAAATTTAAACTCAACTTTAATATGTAGAATCACAGAATCAAATAATTTTACAAATCCTGGAAAACTTGCCTAAAATATTTTTAAGTAAAAACATTCATCATTTATTCTTCATTGTAGTTATGTCATTTGCTGCTGAGGGAAATTAAAATCCTTTTGGTAGATTCCTAACAAAAATTAACAACTTACTTTTCCTGTAGTAGTGTTGTTTGTATACTTTATCTGGCTATTTATATATGTCATGGAGACACTCTTAAACATGTCTTAGCAATTCTAAGGTTGCTTACCCCTGATTCTCTATAATTGAAGCTGTTTAGACTTCACACGGAAATGAATCAGTATTTAGGATGTTTCTATATCATGACAGCAAGATTAGTTCAAAAATGAAAAATTCAGACAATCAACCAGCTGTTTCATATACAAAATGCCAAACAGCTGGTTCTTCTGACTTGTTTTTCTCACTAACTTGATTGAAACAGCAGGGTTGATTGTGTTGTGCAAATATAGCCGCAGAGCAGGAAAATTAGGGAGTAAAAAATCTTGACTTTATTGTTGACTTTTAAAACCCCAGATTCAGAGCTTCTAAAGCTATAGAGTCAGCGACTTGAACAGACTGCTTTCCACTGTGTTCACAGTTGACTCAGAAAGATGTTTACAAAAGAACTCTGGAACTGCGAGATGATTTTAATCACCGCAGTTATTACCATTTTTGTTCCTTGGTGACCTTCAAAGCATGCTTTTTCCCAAGTCTAGACAAATGTACTAAGGATTGCTTAGACCTTTATTAAAATCCCTTTCCACATGCTCACCAGAGCTATGTCCCAAGGGACAGTCTTTTACTAGATAAATATTTGCACAGTGAAGTGGATGGCATAACATAGGATATTTCATTTTTCCAGATGAATGAGAAATATAAGCTGAGGCCATAGAGGCATTGAGTATATGTTACTGGCATCTTTGATAACATACTTGTGCCTCTTGCTGTTATGGGTTACTTACGTGTCTTACTCATACCACTTGAGAGATATTGAAGGTATTAAAATGATAATTGGTATATTCATAACAAAAGTCAACAGGCTGTCAGCTACCAAGAGGAAGGCTCTAATGGGATAATGGGATGAGCAAACAACATACAGATGGGGAAGAAATAAAAATATGGAGAAAATGAGAACTATCAAGGGAAAAGGTCTCTAAAAAAAAAAAAAAATCAAGAATACCCTTCACCAACGATGCCAGTGAAGACTCTAGGCAAAGGTACTCCTTTTACAAATATTGGGTTTGTGTGTGTTCTGTGTATATTAGTCTAGAATTTTCACTATAGGAAGAACAACATTAGCATCATATACCAATTAAATTTGTGACCTTCAGCAAGGAGAGGCTTAATTACCAAGATTTATAATCATCTTTTGCTAATCAAGATGAAATCTAAAAATAAACTCTCTACACATACAAGTAGGAAGGTGTGAAAGAAAGAGGCAAAGGAAAAGAAAAAAAGAAATGAGGTAGAAGGAAAGAGAGAGAGAGAGAAGGGGAACTTAATTACAGGTACCTTTTTCTCTGCTTTCCATACTTTAAATTTCTTCAAGCTTTCCTGCTGTGAAGGCAGCCATTGTTCTCCAGGGAGCTAATTATACTAAGAAGCTTGCCTTCCTGGTGGGCTCTAATAAGCACAGTTCATCCTAGAACTTTACCAGTGTGTGTCAAAGACCCACAACTGTGTGGGGCTGATGCTAGGGGCAAACAGTAGAAAGCTCTATAATGGAGCTGCAGTAAACACACACTCCATTACCGGGACACTGGTGAAATAGTACAGAGACCTCAGGAACAGGAAGTATGGTTTCATTAATGCTGAACCATAGGGGTCAAAGAACTAATGAAAGGGCTAAGGGGATAATGATCCTACCTATGATAAACACTGTTTGCCATGTAGTCCAGAGCACACTCCTGTGTTAGGAGGAGTCACATAGAGGGGACTGCATTAGCCATCTGCTCACTGCACTAGTAGACATTTTTTTCCCTGCTTTCTTCATTACAAAAAAACAGTGACCTAAAAGACAGAGAAAGGCAAAGAGTGCTATACCGGAAGAAAGGAAAAAAAAAAAAAGGAATAAAATAGCAGCCACATATAAACGTGATTGCCTGGAAGTTTGCAATTATAGCTTTCTCCTTTCATTTCTTAAGTGTTCATTTGAGTCAATTTCTCACAGATGTGATCAATGAATATGAATTAGGTTCTCACTGTATTTAATACATATCTAAGATAATAAGTAATGTCATTGAAATGAGTATTATTGTTAGAGGCTTTGAAGTCTTTGGATGAAACAAAATGTGTAACCCAGACAACACTCAATCAGTAGCTTGACATTATATTGTAGATTCTTAAGCACTTGACTTATTTTATAAACTTATGTTGGGATTGGTTAGTCTTTAGAACAGAATAGTATCAGTATGTTTACTGTGTTGGTAAATAAAGAAAACATCCAAAAATGGGTTTAAAAAGGCAACCATGTTCTAATAGGAACGCAAACTTCTCTCTTTAAACAAGTTCTATGACTATAGTTTTTATTTAATGAAAACTGACTGATTTTAACTGAAAAATATGTATTATAATAAAATAACAGCCAAAATACTTCTTTCAGTCTTTTAGCAGTAAATAGTAGTCTCTGTCAAACTTTATAACTAGCACACAAAGGACAGAGATTCTGTAGCTCCCCTTCTATAACAGTCTTGCTATGCTTAGCTGTGAACCACACAGAAGATTGCTACCTTGCCTATACAGACACATCCATGCTCCGTGGGAAGATTCTTTGAAATTTTCCACTGGTGATTCCAAGAGCAGGCTTCATAATGACCTTATGGAAACAGCCCGGTTTTCAACACATCCCTGTTGCTTCAATTGAACAAAGTTGGCCAGCTGTAACAAATAGCACAGCAGTCTTTCTTTTCTGGTGTCCAATTCAAATCCATTCATCCCACTTGGGAGAAAAACTGTGATTTCGTCTCAGGATTTATAGCATGAAAGCAGATGTACTGCTCAAAGTCCGTGGAATGGGCAACAAAAATATCCCCACAACGTTTAGAGACTAAAGCTAACTCTGTAAAATGAAATCAATTCTGTACAGACCGCCATAAAAAAGGAAGCAACCTGTTACAAAAGCAAAAGGAACAACACAAACAAATGTAAAGAAAAGCAAATCTACAAAGGAGTATGGTGAAAGAAGCACACATATAAAAATCAGCTATCTAATAAATACATTTTTTGTCTCCTGCTAGGATTCTCTTTTATATATGACTCATGTAAATTATAGAAACCTTGTCTGTGTTTACAGAGGTGACATAATAAATACATGCCTTCTAGGTTTCAGTTTCCAATTTTCAATGATTTCATTTAAGCATTAGATTTTTTCTTTTCTTTTTTTCCTTTTTATTAATCATTCCATTCATTTACATCTCAAATAATATCCCACTTCCAGGTTACCCCTCCACAAACCTCCCTCCCCCACCCCACAACTTCCCTTTCCTCCTTCCCCTTTGTCTCTATGAGGGTGCTTCCCCCTTTCCCACACTCTCCTGCCCCTCTCCAGCATCCTCCTACACTGGGGCATCAAATTTCCACAGGACTAAGGGCATCCCCTCCCACTGATGTCAGGCAAGGCCACTCTCTTCTAACTCTGTCTCTGGAGCCATGGATCCCTTCTTGTACACTCCTTGGTTGGTAGTCTAGTTACTGGGAGCACTGGGTGGTTCAGTCAGCTGATGTTGTTCTTCCTATGGGGTTGTAACCCCCTTCAGCTCTTCCAGTCCTTCCTTCCACCAGCTCCCAAACCAAGGTCTCTGAGCTCAGTCTGATGGTTGGCTCCAAGCATCCACATCTGTATTGGTCAGTTGCTGGCTGAACCTCCCAAAGAGAGTTATACCAGATTCCTGTCAGCAAGTGCCTTTTGGCAGTGGCAACAGTGGGGTTTGGTGTCTGCAGATAGTATGGATCCCCAGATGGGGCAGTCCTGGATGGCCCATCCTTCAGTCTCTGCTCCAGTTTTTGTCCCTGTTCTTCCTTTGGACAGAAACATTTCTGGGATAAAAACTTTAAGATTAAAAACAAAAACAAAACAAACAAAACAAACAAACAAACACCCTTTAAGATGGGTGTGTGATCACATCCCTCTACCAGGTACTGTGCCAATCTACTGGAGGTGGTCTCTGTATGTTCTATCTCCCCTTCTCTGTTAACATCATCCCCGTTGGGTACTGGGAGCCTCTCATTATTTTGTAACATTACAATAGCATATGGAGCTATATGAATTACTAGAAATTCTACTTTGAGTTTCTTTCTTTTTCTTTTTCTTTTTTCTTTTTTCTTTTTTCTTTTTCTTTTTCTTTTTCTTTTTCTTTTTCTTTTTCTTTTTCTTTTTCTTTTCTTTTCTCTTCTCTCCTTTTCTTTTCTTTTCTTGCTTATTTTCAGGGTAAGGAAACATGATTCAACAGTCTGATGATGGTCTGCAGCTTACAGTCAGTCAGGTGTCAGAGTAAACATTCAACACTGCCATTTAAAATATTGCAAAGGCAAGTTTTAGCACCAAGTGTTCAATAAATTATATAATGCTGAGAGGACTTAGCCAAAAAACAAACGCAGGCCAGGAAGTGGTGGTGAATGCCTTTAATCCCAGCACTTGGGAGGCAAAGGCAGGTAGATTTCTTCTGAGGTCGAGGCCAGCCTGGTCTACATAGTGAGTTCCAGGACAGCCAGGGCTATACAGTGAAACCCTGTCTTGAAAACCAAACTCAGCTTACTAGTTAAGAGCACTGGACTGTACGCTATCTCAGAGAACCAAGCTTAAGTTCTCAGCATCCCATAAGGCATCTCATAACCGTGTTCTCATCAGTTCATCACTCCAGTTCTGTCTCCTGATGAGGTGCACAGGTATGCATGCAGGCAAAAAAAAAAATGCCATAAATTTGTTTTCTTAAACAATGTTTTATTAACTGATTCTGTCAAACATTTATGTAATCTAGTAGTCTGAAAAAAATTTACAGTGAGGCAGGCTAAACTACAATATTTGCTCCCTTAGTTCAGAGAGGAGTGTGCAGTGGGCATGACATTGACAGACGTATTACTTGTAAGAAGCCTTTTGACAAATGTTTTCCGTTTCATATAGGTTTTAAAGAGTATCTGTAATTTCCATTTACTCTTATACACATTAAAGATATGCAAGTTTGTTATATTTGGTTATTCATCCTGCAAGAACTGCAGAAACTGTACAAATTGTGTAAAAGGTCCCAGCCCATAGACCTTGTAATCAATGCCCTCATTCCTCTGCCAGAACTGCCCTCACTGAGAAAGGATTGTTGCTATTGTTTTGTGTCCACAATTGTCTTTTAGATTAGAGATTGTGTGATACCTAACAGGATTCATGTCATATTTTAATATATGATGCACATTACATATTTTAACTACATAAAGTAAAAATAAAGAAAATAGTCCATGATCAAATGTCAGATATGAGAAAAAAATGAATGACAGGTTCTCTTGTTCTTATAAGGTTTTCAAATACTCTGTTACCTGTGCTGGAAAACTTCATGGGAACTCAAATATAACTCTGCCACACAGAAATCACTTCTGTAATATTTTTCTGTAAGATTTTTCTGCAAACCCTTTGTTATGCTCCTGACAATTAGTAGTTGTTTGCAGAATTGTGTGCCAAGTGACTGAAAGTTGATGGTCCCCAACCCCCCCCCCCCTCGGGGGGGTATGGGGGGGAGAAAATCACTATGACTCCTCATAATAGCTTTGTGCCTTCAAATTCTAGGGAAAAACTCTTCGCCTGCTTAATAGCTTTACTGAATATCAAAATGGAGAGTCTGTCTTTTGATTTACTTTCACAGATGAAAGCAAAGGAAGATGCTGCTGTGGGCAAGAGAGAAAAGGAAAGAATGAATCTGGAACTGAAAAATTATTATCGTACACTTATTCCTTGCCTTTGGAAATCCAGATAGACTTTCTGGGCTAGAGAGTAAGATAACCTGCCTCAGAAACAAAATAAAAATATGAATCAAGAAAGCAAGCAAACAAAAAATTAACATCTTATGATACTGATCTGGAATATTAGAAAAAAGTTACATGTTCATAAACTAAATGAAAATGAAATTAAAACAAACAAACAAATGGATCATGTTCTGGCTTTAGGGTTTTACATGCCCATCTTTAATCCTTTACCTATGGAGTAGCTAATGCTGCCAATGCATGCTGTTGCAGTGTTTCTAAACTGTATCTCCTTACATGGCAAAAGATACTAAGAGCAAATCTTTTTTTTTTAATATTTTTTTATTATGTATTTTCCTCAATTACATTTCCAATGCTATCCCCAAAGTCCCCCATACCCTCCCCCCCACTACCCTACCCACCCATTCCCACTTTTTGGCCCTGGCATTCCCCTGTACTGGGGCATATAAAGTTTACGTGTCCAATGGACCTCTCTTTCCAGTGATGGCCGACTAGGCCATCTTTTGATACATATGCAGCAAGAGTCAAGAGCTCCGGGGTAATGGTTAGTTCATAATGTTGTTGCACCTACAGGGTTGCAAATCTCTTTAGCTCCTTGGATACTGTCTTAGTCAGGGTTTCTATTCCTGCACAACATCATGACCAAGAAGCAAGTTGGGGAGGAAAGGGTTTATTCGGCTTACACTTCCATGCTGCTGTTCATCACCAAAGGAAGTCAGGACTGGAACTCAGACAGGTCAGGGAGCAGGAGCTGATACAGAGGCCATGGAGGGATGTTCTTTACTGGCTTGCCTCCCCTGGCTTGCTCAGCCTACTCTCTTATAGAACCCAAGACTACCAGCCCAGGGATGGTCCCACCCACAAGGGGCCTTTCCCCCTTGATCACTAATTGAGAAAATGCCTTACAGTTGGATCTCATGGAGGCATTTCCTCAACTGAAGCTCCTTTCTCTGTGATAACTCCAGCTGTGTCAAGTTGACACAAAAATAGCCAGTACAATTGACCCCTTGTCAACTTGACACACAAACACATCACTAGTAAGCCTCAACCCTTACATTCTTATTCATCCCCAAGATCTAAATAACTTTAAAAGTCCCACAGTCTTTACATATTCTTAAAATTTCAATCTCTTTAAAATATCCATCTCTTTTAAAATCCAAAGTCTCTTAACTGTGGGCTCCACTAAAACAGTTTCTTCCTTCGAGAGGGAAAATATCAGGGCACAGTCACAATCAAAGCAAAAATCAATCTCCAACCATCCAACGTCTGGGATCCAACTCACGATCTTCTGGGCTCCCCCAAGGGCTTGGGTCACTTCTCCAGCCATGCCCTTTGTAGCACACACGTCGTCCTCTGGGCTCCAGATGCCTGTACTCCACTGCTGCTGCTGCTCTTGGTGGTCATCTCGTGGTACTGGAATCTCCAAAACACTGCATGACCCCTTCAGTCCTGGGCCTTCAATTACAACTGGGGCTGCACCTTCACCAATGGCCTTCCATGGCCTCTCACAGTGCCGAGCCTGAGCTGCTGTGTGACCCCTTCATGCCTTCAAAACCAGTACCACCTGGGTGACCCTTACACATTACCAAGTCCCACTGCAGAAGGAGTACAACCTTGCCTATCTCTGGAACACAGCCTCTTTGTGCTTTCAGAAAACACTTCCCAGAAGATGTCACCTCAACGATGCTGGTCTCTTCTTAATCACCGCTAATTTCTTAGCTCCAGCTAACCAGCATCAATAGTCCCAGTAATGCAAAGTTTTTGCTTTAGTAGTTCTGGTATCTTGTTAATCACAGCTGATTCTTCAGCCCCAGCTAACCAGAACTACAAAATCTTCACAATAAAAACAGCAATGGCCCTGAAGAGAGTCTTTAATTTTCCCCCTGAAATTTCACAAACCAGGCCTCCATCTTCTGCACTGTTCTCAGCATTATCTTCCAAGCTCCTACACAACATCTGACAGAGCTCTTAGCAATGAATGGATATTCAAGCCCAAAGTTCCAAAGTCCTTCCACAGTCCTCCCCCAAACATGGTCAGGTTGTCACAGGAATACCCCACTCTGCTGGTACCAATTTGTCTTAGTCAGGGTTTCTATTCCTGCACAACATCATGACCAAGAAGCAAGTTGGGGAGGAAAGGGTTTATTCGGCTTACACTTCCATGCTGCTGTTCATCACCAAAGGAAGTCAGGACTGGAACTCAGACAGGTCAGGGAGCAGGAGCTGATACAGAGGCCATGGAGGGATGTTCTTTACTGGCTTGCCTCCCCTGGCTTGCTCAGCCTACTCTCTTATAGAACCCAAGACTACCAGCCCAGGGATGGTCCCACCCACAAGGGGCCTTTCCCCCTTGATCACTAATTGAGAAAATGCCTTACAGTTGGATCTCATGGAGGCATTTCCTCAACTGAAGCTCCTTTCTCTGTGATAACTCCAGCTGTGTCAAGTTGACACAAAAATAGCCAGTACAGATACTTTCTCTAGCTCCTCCATTGGGGGCCCTGAGATCCATTCAATAGCTGACTGTGAGCATCTACTTATGTGTTTGCTAGGCCCCGGCCTAGTCTCACAAGAGACAGCTATAAAACACCTCAAGTTTACCTGTACAACAGACAAATGGGAACAGGTGCTTCCCATTTGTCTGCTGAACAGATTGTACAGATCTCCAATATTACATCATTTGATAATATAAATAATAGCTTATAGAGAATTGATTGATTCCATTATAATATTCTCATGTTTATTTACTTGATTATTTCTTTGTCTTATGTATATGCATGAATGGGAGTATGATTAGGATTTCAGTTCTCTTTTTCCATCTTATGGTTTCTGTGAATCAAACAAGCTCAGCTTTCCTGCCTGCCAGTTGGTTTATTTATCTAATGATTGGTGTGATTTCTTAGTAAGATACAAATGATCCTTCCTATTGGTGTCCTTAGCATCTACTGAGAAAGTAAAAGTGTACAGGAATTGTCTTAGTCAGGGTTTCTATTCCTGCACAAACATCATGACCAAGAAGCAAGTTGGGGAGGAAAGGGTTTATTCAGCTTACAATTCCATACTGCTGTTCATCACCAAAGGAAGTCAGGACTGGAACTCAAACAGGTCAGGAAGCAGGAACAGATGCAGAGGCCATGGAGGGATGTTCTTTACTGGCTTGCTTCCCCTGGCTTGCTCAGCCTGCTCTCTTAAAGAACCAAAATTACCAGCCCAGAGATGGTCCCACCCACAAGGGGCTTTTCCCCCTTGATCACTAATTGAGAAAATGCCTTACAGTTGGATCTCATGGAGGCATTTCCTCAACTGAAGCTCCTTTCTCTGTGATAACTCCAGTTGTGTCAAGCTGACACAAAAATAGCCAGTAAAATTGACCCCTTGTCAACTTGACACACAAACACATCACTAGTAAGCCTCAACCCTTACATTCTTATTCATCCCCAAGGTCTAAATAACTTTAGATGTTCCACAGTCTTTACATATTCTTAAAATTTCAATCTCTTTAAAATATCCATCTCTTTTAAAATCCAAAATCTTTTTACAATTAAAAGTCTCTTAACTGTGGGCTACACTAAAATAGTTTCTTCCTTCAAAAGAGAAAATATCAGGGCACAGTCACAATCAAAAGCAAAAATCAATCTCCAACCATCCAATGTCTGGGATCCAACTCAGGATCTTCTGGGCTCCTCCAAGGGCTTGGGTCACTTCTCCCTCCATGCCCTTTGTAGCACACGCATCATCCTCTAGGCTCCAGATACCTGTACTCCACTGCTACTGCTGCTGCTCTTGGTGGTCATCTCATGGTACTGGCATCTCCAAAACACTGCATGACCCCTTCAGTCCTGGGTAGTCAATTGCAACTGAGGCTGCACCTTCACCAATGGCCTTCCATGGCCTCTCACAGTGCCGAGCCTCAGCTGCTCTGTGTAACCCCTTCATGCCTTCAAAAGCAGTACCACCTGGGTGACCCTTACACATTACCAAGTCCCGCTGCAGCAGGAGTACAACCTTGGCTATCTCTGGAACACAGCCTCTTTGTGCTTTCAGAAAACACTTCCCAGAAGATGCCACCTCAACGATGGTGGTCTCTTCTGAATCACTGCTAATTTCTTAGCTCCAGGTAACCAGCATCAATAGTCCCAGTAATGCAAAGTTTTTGCTTTACTAGTTCTGGTATCTTGTTAATCACAGCTGATTCTTCAGCCCCAGCTAACCAGAACCACAGAATCTTCGCAATCTAACTAGCAATGGCCATGAAAAGAGTCTTTAATTTTCCCTCTGAAATTTCACAAGCCAGACCTCCATCTTCTGCACTGTTCTCAACATTATCTTCCAAGCTCCTACACAACATCTGACATAGCTCTTAACAATGAGTGTATCTTCAAGCCAAGAGCACTCGCCCTTCTCCAGTCCCCGCAGTGCTGGGGTTACCAGGGTGGCTGTTTTCAGATGGGTGCTGTGACCTGCACTCTTGTTTCTGTGTGATCTTTTAAAAGCTGGGTTGTCCCTCCACCCTAAGGCTGAACCATCAGTTAGTGGATTAACAGAGAATCAAAGTTTTAAGAATAGTGTATTATTTCTGGAACAAGGTATTTACTCTCCTTCCATGTCTATATTGGCCTTCATTGTAAGCAAAAGATAGAGGGAATCCTTTTATATATTTGAAGATGGTCAATCTGCATGTTAAACGGCAACAGGTGCTTCATTTGGCATCTTTGACCTCTGTGCTTTTCATTCTATAGATTACAGGTATAGATTGACTTTTTTACCAGATTTGCATCTCCAATAGCTATGACTAGGAAAAATACAATGTTAAAAATAATAAAAAGTTAACAATCAAGCAGATTATCTTACATCTTCCTTCATGTGATATGTGGAATCTTATTTTGCAAGTGAATAAAATTTTAACTATAATGTTATTTTCCCCAATATTTAGTAGCAAAAGTTATCTATGCTTCACTTTCTACTTAACTAGTAATATTTCCAAGAGTGTTTTGATCAAGATCAAGGAATGTGTGGTCCTTCCCCAAGGTTTACAGACAAGTAACTCAAAGAATTTTTACTATTCAATAAGAAACTAAAAGGCAAGAGATTACTTTGACAGAAATTGGGTAAATAAAATGGTACCTATTTTAGGCCATAAATACATACAGTTTATTTGCAAATTATGCCTAATAAAACTGGTGAGAAAAACATCTTGGATATTCTGAATATTCTCTATCATGAATCTTTAGAGTGAGAAGAGGAATTGATAATGTACTGAGAAAACAAATGTTAGAATACTTTACTCTGATTTTCCTTAACGATGAGAAAACAATTTTCTTCATTTAACTAGGTTGATGGAGATTCAGATGCAAGTGACATAATGGTAGAAAATGAAGGAAGCAAGAATAGAAGAACTAAACCATAAGAGGAGGAGTGTTTGTAACTTTGAAACTCTGGACTGAAGAATAAATACTACTGTGTTATATTGGCTAACAATACATGTTTTCTAGGATGGGTATCTGAAAGAGATGGAAGTCAGCACTAATATTGTCTGTATGATGAATTAGAGGTGGAATTTCATTTGAGGATGAAGAAAAAGTGCTGAGCAGAGTCTTTAGACTTAATAATTACACTCATGAAGACAAGTACCTGGACTTCCCTAGAACTGTAAATGTCATAAGAGATGCCAATAAAATTAGTCTTAGGTCTAGCATCCATTGTTATGTATCTTTCTTAGATTTTATTGAGAAGAAGCAGTGCCCCAAGAAAATGTAAGCCTTAAGCAATGATATCTGAGTGCTTTTTATATAATTTATATTGTCAATTCACTTTGAGATTGTATATATATATATATATATATATATATATATATATATATAAAACAGCATAATTTTAAAATTCTGCATTGCTTATGATACTTTTAGTTATGTTAATCACATCTTATAATATCAACAAAACTGCTTCTATATACTATAAAACCAGAATAGTATTTTTAAGTAGTCCTGAGATTTGCTATGTACTGCTTTTTGCTTTCCAACTCCAAAGACCTAGATTTTCCTACTTTGCTAAATAGGAAGACTAAAAAATATTTCACAATTTTGAACAATCTGTCTCATGATGCATTAGTAAGATATATTGTCTAAATTTCTTCCACTTTAAGTAAGAGGAAATATTTTGCAGCAAAATGAAATAAATGATACTCCAGAATGGAGTTTTGTCGATTATACTACATTATGCCATTATTCTCAATACAGCATTAATCTGCTTTTGATGAAATTCTGAATTTGTCAGAGGTGATGATCAATCTGATTTTCTTTGTGATTGTCTCAATAAATATTGATAAATTATTATTTAATTTAAAAATTATGTTGACTCAAAGTTTTTTCCTTTTTTAAAATCTTCAATAATCCATGCCATAAATATCTGCCTTCTAGGAAAACACTGCAGTGATATCTTTTGCATTTTAGTGTATTTCTAATATCATAAATTTATTGATCTGTTTGGAATCACAGAATATGATGATAGTTATTGTGTCAATGGTTTAGTATTTGAAATAGATAACTAATAATCTAAAATGCCTGCTCAAAGATCAATTCAGTTCTGTCACACAGATTGGAAACATCAATTTTTGTGTCTAAATTAAACTGAAATTAAACAGTAAACAAATGCTACTTATAAAAAATGAACACAAGCATCATAACTTCACAAGTATAAAGGAAAATTATATTTATATTTATTTATTTATTTAATGTGTGTGAGTACACGGTCATTTTCCTTAGACACACCAGAAGAAGAAATCGGATTCCATTACAGATAATTGTGAGTCACTATGTGGTTGCTGGGAATTGAACTCAGGACCTCTGGAAGAGCAGATAGTGCTCTTAATCTCTGAGCCATCTCTCCAGCCTATAAAGAAAATGTTTACAATTATTTCCAAGTATATGAAAGTTGGATTGAGGCACATTTTTTTTCAAATAAATCTAAAGCTTGCTTAAAATCTATAAAAGTTTTAGTTATTAAAATATCATGTACCCTTTATATATTTTATCATATGGTTTCATAGTGATTAAGATAAAAAGCAAGAATATCACATTAAAATTACTAAATATGCACCTAAGACACAAAAATTACAGAAGATCATTACTTTCACTGTAAGGAAGAGGAGACTCTGTCTGTCTCTCTATCTCTGTCCCTCTCTGCTTCTATGTGTGGCATGTTTGTATGTGTGCATGTATGCATGTGTGCGTGTGTGTGCACGTGTGTGTGCGTGTGTGTGTGTGTGTGTATTTGTACAGACATGTGCCACACCACAATTCTGGAGGTCAGGTGAATTTCTGGATTCAGTTCTATCATTCGCTTTTGTGAGCCTGGGTATCAAATTCAGATGGAAAGCTCTGTTTGCCAGGATCAGTGTCAAGTGCCTTTAACCTAAGAGCAATGTCACTGGCACAAGTATGCCCCCATTCATTAATCAATATTCTTTTATTAATCTTTGCCAAAAAACAAACTGTGGTGTTTTATGTGACCTATAGACTAGGAAATAACTTTAAATTATCATATGCATAATTCAATTGAAATGTAAAATGATTGTTTGATTTTATAGTAATATATAATCCAAATTTAAGTTGATCTATATAAATCCTTATTGTAAAACAAAGTCAGCCACTTTCACCTTAACTGTGTGTATTTTCCTCTCACAATAACTATATATATATAGTTTAACAATATATTAAAGAGATTAAATGGATCTGTAAAATGTAAATACTATTCAGTCCTTTATAAAAATGTTTTTCAGACACTGGTCTGTATTTCATTTGCATATGATTCCTGATGTAAAAAAATTAGAAATAGAGAACATGTTGAAGAGGAAAAAAATGCTATTTAAAAAAAAGATGAGGAGCAGTGAACAAATGGTATGCCTGCAGACCAGAATTTTTTTTTCCTGGATAGTTTCTCAGAAATAATTCTGACTTAATTGAAAAGATTAGCCATTCAAACCACACAGCATGGTGTTTCAATGACTGATTTAATGTATACAAAAATGGGTAGAAGAGTTGGCTCAGTTAGCAGAGTGATTGCTGTATAAGTATAAGAACCCAAATTTGGATCCACTCTCACTTTTTTTGAAAGCCAGGTGTCGTGGCACATTTCTGTAATCTGAGCACAAAAGTGGTAGAAAGATCTTTGGAGATCCACTGGCTAGTGTGTCCAGTTGAATCAGTGAGCCCCAGGTTTAGTGAGAGACCATGCTGTGATGGTTTGTATATCCTTGGACCAGGGAGTGGCACCATCTGAAGGTGTGGCCTTGTTGGAATAGGTGTGACCTGGTTGGAATGGGTGTGTCACTGTGGGTGTGGGTATAAGATCCTCACCCTCGTTGCCTAGAAGTCAGTCTTCCACTAGCAGCATTTGGATGAAGACTTAGAACTCTCAGCTCCTCCTGCACCATGCCTGCCTGGATACTGCCATGCTCCCACCTTGATGATAATGGACTGAACCTCTGAATCTGTAAGCCAGCCCCAATTAAATGTTGCTTTTTATAAGACTTGCCTTGGTCCTGGTGTCTGTTCACAGCAGTAAAACCCTAACTAAGACAGAAGTCTTTCAAAATAAACTGAAGAATAACTGAGAAAGACATTGGCTGTCATCTCTGTTCTCCATACACGGGGGTTCACATATAAGTGGCATGTCAACATATAGACACAATAAAGTAAAAAACAAAAGAAGAAATGTGGTTAAAGTAAAAAATAAATATCAGAATGAAAAGTTTTGTAGATAGAGAAAGAAGAGTCTAACATGAACAAATATATTTGCTCACAGGTCATCAAAAATAATACAAATTGGGCACAGATACAAAAATCTGATAGAAATTCCCTGCTAGGCTTGGTGGCAAGTGTCTTAACCCTGAATGATCTGTCATTGTCCCCTGTAGGGCAATATAAACTGGTCTCAAATACATGCATTTTGAGATCCATGTAAAATTTGAGAAATTGAATGGGGCAGAAAACAGCTATTTTTTTTTACAAAAGTAATGGATCTAGTTCCTTATCCAAAAAGCTT
This sequence comes from Mus caroli, assembly GCF_978045245.1. Lineage (NCBI taxonomy): Eukaryota > Metazoa > Chordata > Mammalia > Rodentia > Muridae > Mus > Mus caroli. The sequence goes on from NW_028227256.1 coordinate 142,359,172, forward strand.
AGCAAACTTAGTGTAGGATAAGGACAAAAAAAAAACTATACCCAGATATGTCATGATTAACATGCCAAGAATACACTCTAAGTAAAAATACTAAAACTATCCAGAAAGAATGCTCATATCACATTCTATAGAGGAAAAAAAAGGGTGGGGAGGGAAAAAGCATTTCTTCACAGATATGATGCAGACCACAGGACATAGATAGATAGATAGATAGATAGATAGATAGATAGATAGATAGATAGATAGACAGACAGACAGATAGATAGAAAAGATCATGATCTTGAAAATGTTTAATAAGGAAAGAATTTGCCATCTGAAAAATCACACTTTGTTAACAAGTATTCAGCAGTAGTAGCAACACCCACATTTCTTCTCCCTTCAGTAGTAGATTAGTTACCTCCCAAACACACAGCAGCCAGTAAGTGACACAAGGCATCAGAAATGCAGAATAATAGAAATCAGAAATACTAGCTTTCCTGCAGGAAAGTAGATCACAGAGGAATAGAGATATTTACTGACACTAAGCAAATGGCTGGGCTGTCTGACTGTGGAAGCATCCCTTTGCTTTACCTGATTAGCTTGTTGAACGTTGTCATGAGTTACTACAACATGACAATAAGTAGTCATTATGGTTGCTTTCCCTTTAAAAAAAAATCGTCTTTGAAGGAGATATCCTGCTCTTGTAATTAGACATGTAGGTATTTGTCTCATGTTTCTTAATAAACTTCAGTTCAAAGATCTAGATTTATAGTGAATTGGAGAAGTTATAGACAACAAAATTCACTCACAATTCTATTGTTTCCTGGCTGAGCTCTATCATCGAGGAAATACTCATTATTTGTTTCAGTGAGATGGCTCAGTGTGTCTTACACCAAGCCTTACAATCTGAATTCCATCCTTTTCTTCCTTTTGCCACACACACACACACACACACACACACACACAACTATATAAATAAATAAATGTAATGAAATTGTAAATGTCATTAATAAAACAAAGTTTATTTTGGCTGATAATATAGTAAATGAAAATGTACTTGGAAAGTTAAATTAAAGAGTGTACTAATCAGGGTTCTCTAGAGTCACAGAATTTATGGATAATCTCTATTTAGTAAAGGAATTTATTGATGACTTACAGTCTGCAGCCCAATTCCCAACAATGGTTCAGTAGTAGCTGTGAATGGAAGTCCAAGGATCTAGCAGTTACTCAGTCCCACACAGCAAACAGGCAAAGGAGCAAGAGCAAGACTCTCTTCTTCCAATGTCCTTATATTGTCTCCAGCAGAAGGTGTAGCCCAGATAAAAGGTATGTTCCACCACACCTTTAATCCCAGATGACCTTAAACTCAGAGATTTAATCTTCTGGAGTTCATAACTACTATGCCTCAAGATCTCCATACCAAGTTTCAAATCAGAAACTTCTATCTCCAAGCCTCCAGATAAGGGTCACTGGTGAGCCTTCCAATTCTGGATTGTAGTTCATTCCAAATATAGTCAAGTTGACAACCAGGAATAGCCACTACACAGAGTTTCATAATAATGGGATATCAGGGCAAGATTTTGGAGGCCAATGTCATAACTACTTTACTTGTGAAAATGAAGCAACCTGAGCATAATGATCCTAACTGATTTTCTAGCAGAACTGAATTACTTTATCTTATTTTTCTAACTAAAATATATTTTATTTCCTATTTCCAATGTTGAATTCACAGATTTTTAAGCAGAAAGTATTGAACTCTGCTACTAATAGGGAGGCCAGAAGAATGCAATTCAGACTCTGCAAGTAAAAGGAAGCCAGAATGTCCCAAGCTACAACTGTTCATTTGCAGGCCCAGCACATTCAAGGAATTTATGTAATGTTTCTGAAGAAATATGGCCATCAGGCATTAAGTTTTAGAGGTGAAAAAAATGACTTAGCAATTTCAAACTTGAATTTAAAGTTGTGTCTATGTAATAGAAATTTGAGCAGATACTATAACTGACACATGATATCAGAGCATGTCTCACACCAAACGATTTTAACCCTGTGTTCTGCTGATCTTTCCTACTATACACTTGTATGTCTCAAGAAGTATTCTTAAAATAACTGCTTTCTGCAATTACAAATATATCGCACATCTTATTTTAATGGTTTTCATAGTGTCATTAGGCCAAACTACATAGTAATATTATGAGGTAACACTAATAAAATACATAAATCAATTCAGTGAGTTATAGAAAGTATTGTGTTGTGATCTTTAAGGAATGAATCCAAATTCAATAGTTAACTATGTATAGTGCCAGGAAATCTTAGAACTTCCAAGCCTACCGATTCAGTCCAAAGGGTCTCCAGGAAGGGAATAAGGATTAAAGGAAAAAGAAATAATTAGACAACACTACAACATGACTCCAGCAAGTGCTGAAGCTGGTTTAATTTTTTTCCAGTCTGTTTTATACTATTTTAGGTATGTGCAAAGAATACCCCCAGTTCTAAGGCATAAAGTAGTCAGGGACCAAGCAAGGTATAAACAAGAGTTCCATGGTTCAGGTCCTTACCAATATGATCAAGATCTTGAGCCCACTTTCTTGTTCTAACCCAATGCCAAATTCTCAACAATATACTGGACGTGGCACCAAGAGCTCCTCACATTAGACTTGTAAACTACAATGTGTTTTCATTTAAAATTTGAGCCAGTTTCTATTTTTATTATTTGGATTAGATATATCTTAAAGGAAAGGTGATCAATTTAGGAAGTCTAGAGTCAGATAAATTGTGTTTTCCAAGTATTAATGTATTTGAGTTTTTATCTGTAATGTAGTGAAAGTAAATATACTATATAATCATATAATAAACATATAAAATAAACATAATTCATTTAAAAAATATAGTGCTAAAGAAGCTTATTGGCAGTTAAGAGCATTTGTAACTTTCCCAGAGGACTAGAGTTGAGTTTCCAGCACCTATGTAGTGACTCACAAAACCTGATAATTGACATATGCTTCTTCTCTTTGATAGGAAGAATATAAACAAGAAGTTACAGGGTTTGTTATTGTTATTAGATATATTCTTTATTTACATTTCAAATGTTATCCCCTTTCCTAGTTTCCCCTCTGAAAGTGTCCTATTTCCTCTCCCTTCCCCCTGCTCCCTAATCCACCCACTCCCATTCCTGGTCCTGGCCTTACCCTATACTGGGGCATTGAGCCTTCAAAGGACCAAGGGCCTCTCCTCCCATTGATGATGGACTAGGCCATCCTCTGCTACATATATAGGTAGAGCCACACGTTCCACCATGTGTTTTCTTTGATTGGTGGTCTCAGGGCAGAAATCATCCAAGTAAAAACAAAAAGAACTATACAAAGAATCAACCAAAGCAGGAGTTGTCTTTTGATTGTTTGTTTGTTTGTTTGTTTGAGAAAATAAAAAAGATAGATAAACCCTTAGCCAGACTAACTAGAGGGCACAGGGACAATATCCTAATTAACAAAATCAGAAATGAAAAGAACCTGAGGAAATCCAAAGCACCATCACATCCTAGTACAAAAGGCTATACTCAACAAAACTGGAAAACCTGGATGAAATGGACAATTTTCTAGACAGATACCAGGTACCAAAGTTAAATCAGGATCAGATTAACAATCTAAACAGTCCTATATCCCCAAAAGAAATAGAAGCAGTCATTAGTAGTATCCCAACCAAAAAAGGCCCAGGACCATATAGGTTTAGTGCAGACTTCTATCAGATCTTCAAAGAAGACCTAATTTCAATTATCCTCAAACTATTTCACAAAATAGAAACAGAAGATACTCTACTCAATTCATTCTATGAAGTCACAATTACTCTGATACCTAAACCACACAAAGACCCAACAAAGAAAGAGAACTTCAGATCAAGTTCCCTTATGAATAATGATGCAAAAATACTCAATAAAATTCTCACAAACCAAATCCAAGAACACATCAATATGATCATCCATCATGATCAAGTAGACTTCATACCAGGGATGCAGGGATGGTTTAATATATGGAAATCCATCAATGTAATACACTATATAAACAAACTCAAAGACAAAAACCACATGATCACCTCATTAGATTATTATTAAATATATTCTTTATTTACATTTCAAATGTTATACCCTTTCCTAGTTTCCCCTCTGAAAGTCTCCTATTTCCTCTCCCTTCCCCCTGCTCCCTAATCCACCCACTCCCATTCCTGGTCCTAGCATTACCCTATACTGGGGCATTGAGCCTTCAAAGGACCAAGGGCCTTTTGAAAAAAATCCAACACCCATTCATTATAAAAATCTTGGAAATTTCAGGAATTCAAGACCCATACCTACACATAATAAAAGTAATATAAAGCAAACCAGTAGCCAACATCAAACTAAATGCAGAGACATTTGAATCAATCCCACTAAAATCAGGGACTAGACAAGGCTGCCCACTTTTTCCCTACCTATTCAATATAGTTCTTAAAGTCCTAGCCAGAGCAATTAGACAACAAAAGGAGATCAAGGGGATACAAATTGGAAAAGATGTCATTATTTGCAGATGATATAGTATATATAAGTGACCCTAAAAGCTCAACCAGAGAATTCCTAAACCTGATGAACAGATTCAATGCAGTACCTGGATATAAAATTAACTCAAACAAATCAGTTGCCTTTCTCTACACAAAGAATAAACAGTCTGAGAAAGAAATTAGGGAAACAACACCCTTCACAAAAGTCACAAGTAATATAAAATACATGGGTGTGACTCTAACTAAGGAAGTGAAAGGTCTGTATGATAAGAACTTCAAGTCTCTGAAGAAAGAAATTGAAGAATCACAGAAGATGGAAAAATCTCCCATGCTCATGGATTGGCAGGATTAATATAGTATAAATGGCTATCTTGCTGAAAGCAATCTACAGATTCAATGCAATCCCCATCAAAATTCCAACTCAATTCTTTGCAGACATAGAAAGGGAAATTTACAAATTCATCTGGAATAACAAAAAACCTAGAATAGCAAACACTATTCTCAAAAATAAAAGAAATTCTGGTGGAATCACCATGCCTGACCTCAAGTTGTACTATAGAGCAATTGTGATAAAAACTGCATGGTACTGGTACAATGACAGACAGGTAGATCAATGGAATAGATTTGAAGACCCAGAAATGAACCCACTCACCTATGGTTACTTGATCTTTGACAAGGGAGCTAAAACCATCCAATGGAAAAAATGACAGCATTTTAACAAATGGTGCTGGCACAACTGGCAGTTATCATGTAAAGGAATATGAATTGATCCATTCTTATCTCCTTGTACAAAGCTCAAGTCTAAGTGGAATAAGGAACTCCACATAAAACCAGAGACTCAAACTTATAGAGGAGAAAGTGGGGAAAAGATATGGGCACAGAGGAAAAATTCCTGAACAGAGAGCAATGGCTTGTGTTGTAAGATTGAGAATCAACAAATGGAACCTTAAAAAATTGCAAAGCTTCTGTAAGGCAAAAGATACTGTCAATCAGAAAAAAAAAAAAAGGCCACCAACTTATTGGGAAAGGATCTTTACCAATCCTAAATCTGATAGGAGACTAATATTATATATATATATATATATATATATATATATATATATATATGACTCAAGAAGATGGACTCCAGAAAATCAAATAACCCTATTAAAATATGGGCTAGAGAGCTAAACAACTGAGGAATACCAAATGGCTGAGAAGCACCTGAAAAAATGTTCAACATCCTTAATCATCAGGGAAATGCAAAGGTAAGGGGGAGAGAAGAAGGAGAAAATGGAAGAGGGAAAGGACTCAGAGGAGGAAGAAGGAGAAAAGCAGAGCAGAAACACATGGCCTGGAGAGACTGCAAGTTCTAAGGGCTTTCATAGATGTGGAGATAGATGGTAATGTAGCAGCAGATCTGCCCAATCTAGGCGCACAGCATGTAATCATATTAACTGTGTTGTGTTTTCATTTCTGGAGCATATTTGGGTTGGAGATTTACCACAACAAAAAAAGCTTACATATTTTTAAATTTTTAAATTTTTTGTAGAGAATAGTATACATGTCAACTGAATTTATATCTTTTCTACTACTCCATCTTCCTCCTCAACTGGTACTTGCCTCCTTTCTCCAAAATTATTGACCTCCTTGTTTACACACACATGCACACACACACACACACACACACACACACATCATGCTCACCTGTGTATTTGGGATTATGAAACATTTTAAGGTGCTCTACCCGTGTGATAACTGATTCACCATCCATTAGCCACTAAATGAGTGTAGCTCTTCAGCTAGGTCATGGCCTTGTTTTTTAAACGATTTTTTTTATTCGATAGTTTCTTTATTTACATTTCAAATGCTATCCTAAAAGTCCCCTATACCCTCCCTCCTGCCCTGCTCTCCAACCCACCCACTCCAGCTTCCTGGCCCTGGCATTCCCCTGTACTGGGGCATATAATCTTTGCAAGACCAAGGGCCTCTCCTCTTAGTGATGACTGACTAGGCCATCTTCTGCTACATATGCAGCTAAAGACACGAGTTCTTGGGGGTACTGGTTAGTTCATAGAGATTTTCCTTATACTCTTCAGTGTGCCAATCACTTGTCCTTTTGATGGTTTTATATAGGCAACCACACTGTTGAGATTTTATGAGTATAGCTTTCCTGTCATGTATAGAAGACAATATCTCAGAGCATAAGTTGCATCTCTGATTCCTACATTATTTTTCTAAATATTTTTCTGCAGTGATTTTTGCATATTAGGTGTGGGAGTTGTGATGCAGATGTAGCAGTTGGAGCTGGATAGTTGTGATGTGCTGTTCATTTTGGGCAGTTGAGTACTTAAGCAATATTCTTCATCTGCTATAAAAAGGAATTATTTTGTTGAGGGGCAACAGCTACAATAATCCAGGGATTTCAGTATCTAGTATTGATGTATCAAAGTAGAGTAGTTTCTTTTTTCAGGGTCCATGACATCCTTAACCACAGGGAGTTGGTTAGCTTTACAGTACCAGACATGAATTCCTTATTTTTGAGCCATCCATAAATCCAATTAGATGGGTCTTGGTTAACTCCAAATAATAAGTGCGACTATTGTACTCTTGGGGATATCTTGCTGTGCTGTTCATTGCTGAAGTTCACAGCCTCTGCTGCTTGAAGTGCTGTTGATTGCTTTTTCCCCTTGACATGTTGTATAGCTTCTTTAGATACTATGAGAGCTAATCCTTAGGGAGTAGGCTTCCTCCAAGTCCATTCTATCCCAAAGTGTATCACTGTGCTCTTTGTAATAATGTCTTACCTTCCAGTCTGTCAAACCAGTATAGAGACTTAATGTATTCTTCATAATATTTTTCTACTTTCAGTCACTTGTAGCTACATCTATTGACAAAATAAATGTTATTCTGTTTTAGTACACAACACTTCATATTTTCGTAAGATATTTTGGTGGTTAATATTTTGCTCATATGCATATGTATAATTTACTTTTGACTAAAATCCCCAAACATTAAAAATTGTGGAAATTTAAATAAAGTAGTAAAGACCAGAGAAATATATCATTCACTTTACACATTGTAATGCTCCAATATATAAGATGCTATAACAATTATAATAAAGGGCTGAGAAGACAGCTGAGCAGATAAAGATTTTTTTCTACAAAGTCCAATGACCTGATTTTGATTCATTATGAGAAGGCAGAAATGACTTCCACCATTTTCTAATGACTGCCACATATGTGCCATGTCATAGGTTTGCATTTGTACAATATGATATATGTATTTATTAATTAAATAATTAATATACTTTTTAATTATGAAACAAAAACACTGATATAAAATTTAATCATAAAAAAATTTAATCATGTATATTAAATTATGTCTGATGTATTAAAGGAAATATGTTCAATTTCACTGTTAATTAGGATGTCTTTAATGAATCTAATGTACTTTCTACTGTGAAACTGAAAAGTAGAGGTAACTGAGAATTTGAAAAAAACATCTTTGAAAATAAAAGTGAGAAATAGTCTATTCTCCTCATGGTAATACAAACTAATCCAAATGTGCTACTAGGCAGTGTAAAAAGCTTGCAGCAAAGCAAGTAGATAGTTTTGTTGAATATAAATAATTACCAGAGACATAGTACATGCATTATAAGTATAATATAATGTATACATGGGTTTTTCCCACGATAATCACACTTATAATCTCATTGTTAGAACCCTGATAAAAAAAATCTCTTTATGTATGGATTGTTGATTAAATGACTACTTGTAAATATTTATGGAGGACTATTAAAAGTCACATACCTTATAATAATATTATTAAACTTTATATTTACTAAATTAGAAAATAATAATGGAACATTTTATATTAATGTATTGAACAGATTAGATACTATACAAACACAAACACAGTAGTTGAGAATTGTTTTACTATATTACATATTCAGGAATATTAATTGCTTTTTTAAATATAATTTCAGGTGTCTCTAGAATTCCATTTTATATCATTAGTACTTTCTTGTACACTCAAGAAAAGATACTTTTTTTCAATTAAAGAACTTTTCTTTTTCCTTTTTTCTTTTTTATTAGGTATTTTCCTCATTTACATTTCCAATGCTATCCCAAAAGTCCCCCATACCCTCCCTCCCCAACCCCCCTACACACCTACTCCCACTTTTTGGCCCTGCCATTCCCCTGTACTGGGGCATATAAAGTTTGCAAGTCCAATGGGCCTCTCTTTCCAGTAATGGCCTATTAGACTATTTTTTGATACATATGCAGCTAGAGTCAAGAGCTCCGCGGTACTGGTTAGTTCATAATGTTGTTCCACTTATAGGGTTTTAGATCCCTTTAGCTCCTTGGGTATTTTCTCTAGCTCCTCCATTGGGGGCCCTGTGATCCATTCAATAGCTGACTGTGAGCATCCACTTCTGTGTTTGCTAGGCCCCGGCATAGTCTCACTAGAGACAGCTATATCCTATCAGCACAATCTTGCTAGGGTATGCAATGGTGTCAGCTTTTGGAAGCTGATTATGAGATGGATCCCTGGATATGGCAGTCTCTAGATGGTCCATCCTTTTGTCTCAGCTCCAAACTTTGTCTCTGTAACTCCTTCCATGGGTGTTTTGTTCCCAATTCTATGAAGGGGCAAACTGTCCACACTTTGGTCTTTGTTCTTCTTGAGTTTCATGTGTTTTGCAAATTGTAACTTATATCTTGGGTATTCTAAGTTTCTAGGCTAATATCCACTTATCAGTGAGTACATATCATTTGAGTTCCTTTGTGATTGGGTTACCTCACTCAGGATAATGCCCTCCGGGTCCAACCATTTGCCTAGGAATTTCATGAATTCATTCTTTTTAATAGCTGAGTAGTACTCCATTGTGTAAACGTACCACATTTTCTGTATCCATTCCTCTGTTGAGGGGCATCTGGGTTCTTTCCAGCTTCTGGCTATTATAAATAAGGCTGCTATGAACATAGTAGAGCATGTTTCTTTCTTACTAGTTGGAACATCTTCTTGATATATGCCCAGGAGAAGTATTGCAGGATCCTCCAGTAGTACCATGTCCAATTTTCTGAGAAACCAACAGACTGATTTCCAGAGTGGTTGTACAAGTTTGCAATCCCACCAAAAGTGGTGGAGTGTTTCCTCTTTTTTTTTTTTTTTTTTTTTTTTTTTTTTGGTTTTTCGAGACAGGGTTTCTCTGTGTAGCCCTGGCTGTCCTGGCACTCACTTTGTAGACCAGGCTGGCCTCGAACTCAGAAATCCGCCTGCCTCTGCCTCCCGAGTGCTGGGATTAAAGGCGTGCGCCACCACGCCCGGCATGGAGTGTTCCTCTTTCTCTACATCCTTGGCAGCATCTGCTGTCACCGAAATTTTTGATCTTAGCCATTCTGACTGGTGTGAGGTGGAATCTCAGGGTTGTTTTGATTTGCATTTCCCTGATGATTAAGGATGCTAAACATTTTTTCAGATGTTTCTCAGCCATTCGGTATTCCTCAGGTGAGAATTCTTTGTTTAGCTCTGAGCCCCATTTTTTAATGGGGTTATTTGATTTTCAGGAGTCCGCCTTCTTGAGTTCTTTGTATATATTGGATATTAGTCCTCTATCTGATTTAGGATAGGTAAAGAACCTTTCCCAATCTGTTGGTGGCCTGTTTGTCTTATTGACAGTGTCTTTTGCCTTATAGAAGCTTTGCAGTTTCATGAGATCCCACTTGTCAATTCTCAATCTTACAGCACAAGCCATTGCTGTTCTATTCAAGAATTTTTCCCCTGTGCCAATATCTTCGAGGCTTTTCCCCACTTTCTCCTCTATAAGTTTCAGTGTCTCTGGTTTTATGTGGAGCTCCTTGATCCACTTAGATTTGACCTTAGTACAAGAAGATAGGAATGGATCAATTCGCATTCTTCTACATGATAACCACCAGTTGTGCCAGCACGATTTATTGAAAATGCTGTCTTTTTTCAACTGGATGGTCTTAGCTCCCTTGTCGAAGATCAAGTGACCATAGGTGTGTGGGTCATTTCTGGGTCTTCAATTCTATACCCTTGGTCTAGTTTTCTGTCCTTATACCAGTACCATGCAGTTTTTAATCACAATTGCTCTGTAGTAAAGCTTTAGGTCAGGCATGGTGATTCCACCAGACGTTCTTTTATCCTTGAAAAGAATTTTTGCTATCCTAGGTTTTTTGTTATTCCAGATGAATTTGCAGATTGCCCTTTCTAATTCATTCAAAAATTGAGTTGGAATTTTGATGGGGATTGCATTGAATCTGTAGATTGCTTTTGGCAAGATAGCCATTTTTACAATGTTGATACTGCCAATCCATGAGCATGGGAGATCTTTCCATCTTCTGAGATCTTCTTTAATTTTCTTTCTGCAGAGACTTGAAGTTTTTATCATAAAGATATTTCACTTTCTCAGTTAGAGTCATGCCAAGGTATTTTATAATCCTTCAATTGGACTATTGAGAAGGGTGCTTATTCTCAGCCTGTTTATTCTTTGTGTAGAGAAAGGCCATTGACTTGTTTGAGTTAATTTTATATCCAGCTACTTCATTGAAGCTGTTTATCAGGTTTAGGAGTTCTCTGGTGGAATTTGTAGGGTCACTTATATATACTATCATATCATATGCAAAAAGTGGTATTTTGACTTCTTCCTTTCCAATTTGTATCCCCTTGATCTTCTTTTGTTGTTGAATTGCTCTGGCTCAGACTTCAAGTACGATGTTGAATAGGTAGGGAGAAAGTGGGCAGCCTTGTCTAGTCCCTAATTTTAGTGGGATTGCTTCTACCTTCTCACCATTTACTTTGATGCTGGCTATTGTTTGCTGTAGATTGCTTTTATCATGTTTAGGTATGGAGCTTGAATTCCTGATATTTCCAAGGCTTTTATCATGAATGGGTATTGGATTTTGTCAAATGCTTTCTCCACATCTAAGGAGATGATCATGTGGTTTCTGTCTTTGAGTTTGTTTATATAATGGATTACATTTATGGATTTTTGTATATTAAACCTTCCCTGATCCCTGGAATAAAACCTACTTGGTCAGGATGAATGATTATTTTGATGTGTTCTTGGATTCGGTTAGTGAGAATTTTATTGAGTATTTTTGCATCGATATTCATAAGGGAAATTGGTCTGAAGTTCTCTATCTTTGTTGGATCTTTCTGTAGTTTAGGTAACAGAGTAATTGTGGCTTCATAGAATGAATTGGGTAGAGTACATTCTACTTCTATTTTGTGGAACATTTTGTGCAGAACTGGAATTAGATCTTCTTTGAAGGTCTGAAAGAACTCTGCACTAAACCCATCTGGTCCTGGGCTTTTTTTGGTTGGGAGACCATTAATGACTGATTCTATTTCTTTAGGGGATATGGGACTGTTCAGGTCGTTAACTTGATCCTGGTTTAACTTTGGTACCTGGTATCTGTCTAGAAATCTGTCCATTTTGTCCAGGTTTTCCAGTTTTGTTGATTATAGCCTTTTGTAGAAGGATCTGATGGTGTTTTGGATTTCCTCAGGATCTGTTGTTATGTCTCCTTTTTCATTTCTGATTTTGTTAATTAGGATGCTGTTCCTGTGCCCTCTAGTGAGTCTGGCTAAGGGTTTATCTATCTTGTTGATTTTCTCAAAGAACCAGCTCCTTGATTGGTTGATTCTTTGAATAGTTCTTCTTGTTTCCACTTGGTTGATTTCGCCCCTGAGTTAGATTATTTCCTGCTGTCCACTCCTCTTGGGTGAATTTGCTTCCTTTTTTTCTAGAGCTTTTAGGTGTGTTGTCAAGCTGCTAGTGTTTGCTCTTTCTAGTTTCTTTTTGGAGGCACTCAGAGCTATGATATTCTCTCTTAGAAATGCTTTCATAGTGTCCCATAAGTTTGGGTATGTTGTGGCTTCATTTTCATTAAACTCTAAAAAGTCTTTAATATCTTTCTTTATTCCTGCCTTGACCAAGGTGTCATTGAGAAGAGTGTTTTTCAGTTTCCACGTGAATGTTGGCTTTCCATTATTTATGCTGTTATTGAAGATCAGCCTTAGTCCATGGTGGTCTGATAGGATGCATGGGACAATTTCAATATTTTTGTATATGTTGAGCCTTGTTTTGTGACCAATTATATGGTCAATTTTGGAGAAGGTACCATGAGGTGCTGAGAAGAAGGTATATCCTTTTGTTTTAGGATAAAATGTTCTGTAGATATCTGTTAAGTCCATTTGTTTCATCACTTCTGTTAGTTTCTGTTTGTGCAGAACTGGAATTAGATCTTTTTTGAAGGTCTGAAAGAACTCTGCACTAAACCCATCTGGTCCTGGGCTTTTTTTGGTTGGGAGACCATTAATGACTGATTCTATTTCTTTAGTATCCCTGTTTAGTTTCTGTTTCCACGATCTATCCATTGATGAAAGTGGTGTGATGAAGTCTCCCACTATTATTGTGTGAGGTTCAATATGTGCTTTGAGCTTTACTAAAGTTTCTTTAATGAATGTGGCTGCCCTTGCATTTGGAGCATAGATATTTAGAATTGAGAGTTCCTCTTGGAGGATTTTACCTTTGATGAGTATGAAGTGTCCCTCCTTGACTTTTTTGATAACTTTGGGTTGGAAGTCAATTTTATTTGATATTAGAATGACTACTCCAGCTTGTTTCTTTGGACCATTTGCTTGGAAATTGTTTTCCACCCTTTCATTCTGAGGTAGTGTCTTTCTTTTTCCCTGAGATGGGTTTCCTATAACCAGCAGAATGTTGGGTCCTGTTTATATAGCCAGTCTTTTAGTCTATGTCTTTTTATTGGGGAATTGAGTCCATTGATATTAAGAGATATTAAGGAAAAGTTATTGTTGCTTCCTATTATTTTTGTTTTTAGAGTTGGCATTCTTTTTTTTGTGGCTGTCTCTTTTTGGTTTGTTGAGGGATTACTTTCTTGCTTTGTCTAGGGCATGGTTTTCATCCTTGTATTGGTTTTTTTTCTGTTATTATCCTTTGAAGGGCTGGATTCCTGGAAATATAATGTGTGAATTTGGTTTTGTCGTGGAAAACTTTGGTTTCTCCATCTATGGTAACTGAGAGTTTGGCTGGGTATAGTAGCCTGGGCTGGCATTTGTGTTCTCTTAGTGTCTGTATAACATCTGTCCAGGATCTTCTGACTTTCATAGTCTTTGGTGAAAACTCTGGTGTAATTCTGATAGGCCTGCCTTTATATGTTACTTGATCTTTTTCCCTTACAGCTTTTAATATTCTATCTTTATTTAGTGCATTTGGTGTTCTGATTATTATGTGTCGGGAGGAATTTCTTTTCTGGTCCAGTCTATTTGGAGTTCTGCAGGTTTCTTGTATGTTCATTGCATCTCTTTCTTTAGGTTTGGGAAGTTTTTTTTCTATAATTTTGTTGAAGATATTTGTTGGCCCTTTAAGTTGAAAATCTTCATTCTCATCTACTAGTATTATCTCTTGGTTTGGTCTTCTCATTGTGTCCTGGATTTCCTGGATATTTTGAGTTAGGATCTTTTTTTATTATTATTATTACATCTTTTCCTCAATTATATTTCCAATGCTATCCCAAAAGTCCCCCATAGCCTCCCCCTCCACTTCCCTACCCACCCATTCCCATTTTTTTTGGCCCTGGCATTCCCCTGTACTGGGGCATATAAAGTTTGCATTTCCAATGGGTCTCTCTTTCCAGTGATGGCCGACTAGGCCATCTTTTGATACATATGCAGCTAGAGTGAAGAGCTCCGGTGTACTGGTAGTTCATAATGTTGTTCCACCCATAGGGTTGGGGATCCCTTCAGCTCCTTGGGTACTTTCTCCAGCTCCTCCATTGGGGGCCCTGTGATCCATCCAATACCTGACTGTGAGCATCCACTTCTGTGTTTGCCAGGCCCTGGCATAGTCTCACAAGAGACAGCTATATCTGGGTCCTTTCAGCAAAATCTTGCTTGTTAATGCAATGGTGTCAACGTTTGGATGCTGATCATGGGATGGATCTTTTTTAGATTTTGTATTTTCTTTCATTGTTGCGCCGATGTTCTCTATGGAATCTTCTGCACCTGAGATTCTCTCTTCCATCTCTTGTTTTCTGTTGCTGATGCTTGCATCTATAGTTCCAGATTTCTTTCCTAGGGTTTCTATCTCCAGCGTTGCCTCACTTTGGCTTTTCTTTATAGTGTCTACTTCCCTTTTTAGGTCTTGGATGGTTCTATTCAATTCCTTCACCTTTTTTGTCGTGTTTTCTTGCAGTACTTTAAGGGATTTTTGTGCTTCCACTTTAAGATCTTCTCCCTGTTTAGCAGTGTTCTCCTGTATTTTTTTAAGTGAGTTATTAAAGTCCTTCTTGATGTCCTCTACCATCATCATGAGATATGCTTCTAAATCCGGGTCTAGTTTTTCAGGTGTGTTGGGGTGCCCAGGACGGGGTGGGGTGGGAGTGCTGTGTTCTGATAATGGTGAGTGGTCTTGGTTTCTGTTAGTAAGATTCTTATGTTTGCCTTTCGCCATCTGGTAATCTCTGGAGTTAGTTATTGTAGTTGTCTCTGGTTAGATCTTGTTCCTCAGGTGTTTATTTTAGCCTCTATCAGCAGACCTGGGAGACTAGCTCTCTCCTGAGTTTCACTGTTCAGAGTACTCTCTGTAGGTAGGCTCTCCTCTTGCAGGGAAGGTGCACAGATATCTGGTGTTCCAACCTGACTCCTGGCAGAAGTTGTGATCCACTCACAGAGGTCTTAAGGTCCCATGGAGGGTCCTGTGTATATCTTATGGGTGTCCTCAGACTCCTAGCTAAAGGTACCATGGACTGTAAGGGACTTGTGCCCCTGATCAGGCCCGGTTTTCTGCTTCCCTAATTAATGCAGTCTCAGGTCCTGCGTAATTGGATTGGAGCAGACGCTCTGTTACACTCACCAGAGGTCTTAAGATCCAGTGGCAGGTCTTTTGTGTAGCTGGTGGGTGTCAGCTATCATGTTTCATGTACTCCCTCCAAATCAAATGTTGTGAAACACAATAAATCACATGACATTTCCCAGAAAACGAAATAAAACAGACAAAGCTTGTTACAATGGCTCGGTATTTGAAATAATAGAACTCAGAAGAACCAAGTTAATACTGAGTCTACAGAAAATAAATTGAAAGAATCTTGCCATTATTTGTTTCACAACTGTGTTATTCACAGAAGAGTGATAATCACACAGAAGGTGAAGAAGAACTCTCTTGATCTGTTAAATCAAGGGGAAATAGTTGATGTGGTTTTGGTTGGTTTGCAACTAGATGCTATCACATGATAAAATAATTGGAATTGATAAGTATTATTTAACTAGAAACTGGGACACATATGTTGATGTCTGGTATCTTGAGAAAAATCTGCTTTGATGAATCTCTGGTAACTACTAACCATTAAGTTTTCCCTTTCACCTTGCTGTGTTTGAACCCAGGTTTCTTCTGTTACATGAGAATGTAGAGCACATCACTCCCCTTGCCTGGATTCAGTGATTCCTTCCTGTTATCCAGATACTGAGTACTGCCATAAAATCACACTCCTGTTTGATTATCTGTGAGATTCTAATATACTCTAAGGAGACTTCCTTGACTCTTTTGTGAACAGTTCTCAACAACTTTCTCATTTGTTTCATCTTGATAATTTTATACTGCTTGTTGCCAGCTTTACTTGCCTTAATATGTATGTATGACATAATATATTATTTGTGACTTATATTCTCCTTACAACAGAAGTTTAAATTTAGAAAACAGGAGGTAGGTTTTTTGTTTTATGTTAATTCAGCATCATTTGAGGTGAAACATCTATTGTATACATTTGTCACATATTTCTAAACTTGGTAAAATAATGTTGGAGAATTAATTATAAAAAATAATATATATTATTTTTAGATGCCAATTTTGTGCATTTTCGTTTGTCTATCATGTACCTATGAGATTTTATAGGTAAATCTTGCCTCATTTTTAATATATTAGCATGTTTAATATATGTCATAGGTAGTATAACAGTGTGTGAATTGTTAAGATGTTAATTAATCATTTGTGAGAATGAAGTATGCAGAATTTTCCAGTGCATCACAGAATAAATGGTAGATACTGAACAAATGTTTAAAGTTTTAATCTCTCCATTTAAGTTTTCATAAATATTATATTTCAAGAAGAAACAATGCCTTTTTCCAGCTGCACTGTACTTGAGAAAAAGAAACACCAGAGAATCCTCAGTATTACAAATTACTATAATATGCCTTACAAATAGCAACCTGTTTGTGTGAAAAAAATGCCAGTAGCTATTATAAAAGTTTCACATGCAAACATGATTGACATAGGCAAGATATTCAAATTTTTAAAATGATTTAAAAATACATTTTTTATCCTATAGCAATGGTATCAATTATTTTTTTGGTCAAATCTTGTGAAAACTTCTTTAAAAGTTTAAATATTATACTTTTAGTGTTACATTTCAGTGAGTAAAATATCTGACTAGATACCACCAAAGGACCTTATTTATTTCTCTTCAGAGGATGATAGGAATATTTGAATTTTAATGAGTAGATGAGGATGTTTATTGAGAATTATACAAACATATTAGATGCATTTTTAAAGCCTACTCATCATCAAGTGGGAGACCAATTAAGTGGTATTCCAGTCTAGTCAATTGGCATGCTCCCAAATGCCCATAGGAATAATCTACTTCTGCTATTATGTGAATATCACTGCAATTTCTAGGATGGAAGTAATTACAGAAGGATGAATTTTTAATATTGAAGATCAAATAAGAGAAGCATATTTTACCTATGGCATTAGATAAAACACACATGAAATTTCCTTTATAGAAAATGATTACTATATAATATTTCTCAAAGTTTGCCTATTGATCTGAAGTTCAATTTAATTGCAAGTTATTACAAATAACATCAAGTTTAAAGAAACATATTTCATTATGAATCTGTTATATTAATTAATTGATCTCTGTTTATCTTGAAATGTGTCTCTTTTCAAAGTGAATAAAGAGTTCAAACTAAAATTACACTAAAGAAAGTAGAAAGAAATTTATAATTTTTTAGATCTTATCTTGGAAAACTAAACGACATTATGAAATTTCAAAATACAATAATATTATTTTAGGAATTATTTTAAAGTGGTAAAAATATTTGCTAAATTTTCATAATTAAAGAACTGATTATGCTCTATAATAATATTCTCAGCTCTAAAATGGAAAAATAAAATGAATACTTATAAATCCATGAGAAATATATCTACAAATTCTAATCATATAATTTTGACCACACCACCATTAGATTCTTAAATTAATATGAAAAACCACCTGATTACAGCTAAATTTAACTGGATGATGCATTTTATTCTGTAAGGATGTTAGGTTAACTGACATTAAAATATAACTGTATAATATTAATTTAAGTCAACCAATTAGAATTAAATAGTTTCATCATACCAAAACATGAAAGTATTATTGCTATGCAACTTTAAAACTTGACTTATATGTGCTCACTAAATATTTCATTTATTAGTAATAATCTTAAAGTTCTACATGTGGAGATATACTTATATTACAGAGTTATAATAAAATACCAAATATGCAAATGATTTAAAATATCTTGATGTAACTCTAACCAAGCAAGTGAAAAAAACTGTATGACAGGAACTTCAATTCACTAAAGAAAGAAATCAAAGATCTCAGATATGAATAACATTGAAAATTGCCATTAATTTGTCTTTAATATTTCTCAATATCAGTGGATTCAATTCCCCTATATAACTGTTCCTTTATAAAAGAAATGCAGATCAAAGATGGACCAGAGATTGAAGGAAAACCTGACCAGTACCTGCTCCAATTTGAGATCCATTCCATGGATGAGCACCAACTCCTGACACTATTACTTATGCCATGTTATGCTTGCAGATAAGAGCCTAGCATGGCCGTCTTCTGAGAGGCTCTACACATAGCTGACTGAGACTGAT